>NW_027466460.1:6942500-7542500 GCF_050575085.1 Anarhichas minor | reverse complement strand
TCTGATGTTGGTCCAGTTACTGAAGTGAACATACTTAGAGTGTTACAACTGTGCATAATGGATCAACTGTGTACAAAGAAATAACAGTATGTAAAGAAATGATGTGCATCAGTTGGATAATTGAACCAAAAACATGCATGTGTTTGTGAAAAACCAACAGATTTAATTGTACGTAGTAACTCAACACAATTGTTTCCCCTTACAGCTCAAAAACGTAATATTGTTTTATCAGCTCAATAATTCATTACTTTTTCTAATTTCATTATGCTTATACACATGATTTAAATGATGCATGTTTCAGAAGTCTGCAACAGAAATTGATGCATTGCTTTAGTTTGGGGTCCCTGTAAAATATAGTACGATACAAATGTGCTCAATATCTGTGATTGGTTTTGGCAATACTTTTTACGCAGCACCACACCAAATCTATACTTTTATTGGATCATATTAAGATCAGAAATCAAAAAATATATATTTCAAGGAAAAAAATTGGTTGATTTTGTAATAACTACTATTTTTACAAATATACAGCAGTGGGAATTGTGGGACATCAAACAACATGGAGATAAAGTCAACAAAACGTAAAAGGTGAAATTAAAATGTAAATTATTATATATTATGCATCATTATGTACTGGCACGTAACATGTATGTACTGCATGCGTTTATGTACTGATAAACATTTCTAAATTTCATTTTTTTATGTGTGATTGTATGTAATTGTTCCTATTAACAATAAAAGAGGCTCAGAGTATATCCCAGCATACATTAGGGGGGAAATAAGGTAAACACTGAGCTCGGGTCACCTGTCCACCACAGAGCTCACTCTTTAATGTGAAAGATGAGAGCAGGTTGATTATCAATTAAAGTTTTTAGCAATGACATTAAAGTTGAAATATCAGTGATAATTGAAACGTGTGCACTGTCAGAAGTTGAAGTTTCAGTTGGTATGTGAGCCGTGACAGCGGTTGAAATGTAAATTTAAGTGAACCAAGGGGTAACCTCCTGGTCTGAAAAGTGAAGCCAATGCGGAAGTGCTTTAAACCTGCATTCTTTCTGTTGGCCCTCAGGGCGACTCCTCTGGTTGCAAAAATAAGTCCAAATGTGTAGACATCTTTGAGAAAATTACTCTACTTTTCATTACATTATTTGTCACTTTTATCTATTATTGATTAATTACCTCAGTAAACATTTTCTAATGAGTTTATGGTCTCAATCTCTAGTTTCAAGTCTTCTTCAATACAGTATGATGTTATATTAGGACATTATGGTCATTTAGAGAAAAATAGACTCTAAAGGAAGGTATGCTTAACGGTCAGCTGTTCATTTCTTCCGGAAAGTACATTTTGTTAAAGCACGTATTTCGCAAGCCAAAATTAGCATCTCAATTATTATCACAGTTAATGGGAAGTACAGATGCACCTTGCTAACCAAGAAAGCTAGCTAGCTAGTTAGCGTTATCTGGTAACTTAGAATTTGCTATGCTAACGACATCGGGCCCCGCCGGGCCTCGCTCTTCCCCGCCCTCACCCCTTCTTCCAAATATGGTCACTTCTGGCTCCAAAAAACCAAGATGGAGACATACAAACAAGCCAAACTCAAGGCTTTAAAAAGTAGTCCATAAACCAGTGGGTGACATCATGGTGGATACGTTCACTTCTTATATATAATCTCTGGTTTAAACAGACAGTTGTAGAGTAAAACTTTGGAGTTGAAATGTTGCGGCTGAAAGCAATTTAAATTTCAGTTGGAGCAACAGAGACGTCTGCACTGTTAACAGTTGAAGCGTCAGTTTGTGTGTAAACATTGGCCGCAGTTGAAATTCAACATTATATGATAAGTTTAATACGTGTTTATTAATATAATATTACTTTTTGTATTATGTTACACACCCTCATCCACACACTGTACTCCAGCAATACTGTTTGAGAGACAATACACACAAAATATCAAGACTCAAAAACTTATGGGAAACATGTTCTGTTGACGAAGCGATTTGAAGCTGTTTGTTTCAAGAGGGTCTGTTCATTTATGCAAATTTACAAACAACATTTAAAATAACACTTCTTAACCATTAGGCTGCCTCTGGATCGGTACTCTTTGTAACAGCTCTGTCCTTGCTTGACTGATATGTCAAAGTTGAGGATACGGAGGAAAGAAGAGAATGAAAATACCACACAGGCACTGACACAGGGATCAATCCGATTGGAATGATTTAGCATTTCTACGTTTTGAATAAAAATGAGTGCGCTAGACGGTGGAGCAGTTTGATTAGTGGGATCCTTAAGTCCCTCGAAGCCTTCACTGCCTTTTCTCTTTTCCGTCACTGCAAGAATAAAAGTCCTCTTTCTCTCTTTTCAGAAGTCCCTTGGTACCCCGGCTTTTTCCTCACTGTTGGTATTACAAAATCCCCATTCAAAACAACCCTTGTCACCTGTCAACTAAGCCAGGCTGGTTTGCTAGGTCTTTATCCTCAGCACATACACTCACACGTACACAGAGGCTGACTCCCTGCCCCCAACCCCATTTATGCACATATCCCCTACATTCATAGAAAATACATAGACACAGACACAACTGCAAATCCCAACCGCACACACACACACACACACGCCCACCCACTCACCCATGCTCACACACTAAAACCACATGTCTGAGAGCTGTTACTATAGCAGTTTAAAATTCATTACCCTGTTCACTTCAACAAACGTCCACACTGGGATGGGCTGCTTTCAGCTGCGGCCCAAGACTTCACGCGCTCCAAGAAACGAGCCTGTTGCATCGTGGTCCAAATCTGCTGACGGAATAAGACAAATTCATCCAATCAGGAAACGTTTAGACATATATGGGGATTAAAAGTAAAAGATTTTACTTGACTACATTTCAATTTGTATAACAGAAGTTGCAGAGCATATTACAAATGACAATCTGTATACTTTTTGTAAACTTCCTGATGTCCGAACAACCTCAATACGATAATACTAGATTATTTAGAAATGTAAGTAAAACTGTAGGTGTACATATTAGTTCATAACATTTTGTTTCTGTTATCTTATCAATCTTACATTGTCCTTTTTATCGTATGTGTTTTGTGATCCTTGATTATTCTCTTCATAACTTATCTGTATAATTATTTGTTTGTCGAATATGTTTTTTGACCCCTGCTATCTTGGCTCAGACACTTTTTACCGCCGTAAGGCCCTAATAAAGTTATACTGTATATATAACTTTAAATATGGACCTTATTTACATTTTGGAATCTGAAATATTTGTATTGAACAAACCATGCTTTTTTAAAACCATTCAAATCTGGTTCCACTTTCTAATAAGTAATATGTTGTAAATTGTTGTTGTTGATCGTTAATTAATCACATACAAATGTTTATAGATCAGCAATAAGCCATTTGTGACAACTTGCTAACATTTGGCAGACCTAATGGATTATTATAAGGCGAGGAAGTCTTGATTCTTTAGCAATGATTCATTTACTTTCTAATAAGCCATCAAGTCTCCAGTTATAAATGTTAATAATTTAATTGAATTCAGGACCATGGACTTTCCCTCCTAGATAATCCATGTGGAGTTGTAAATGTTTATAAGACAGGGGAAGTTATCTTGAAGAGCAATATGTATCAGCCAGATGGATTACTCACAACCTGGCAACTCAGAAGTTGCTGTTTTTTCAATTGAGTATTACTGATCTGGAAAGCATGAATAATGGATTTACTAACCATTAATGTATCCATAAGTTACCACTTGTAAACCCTTTACAAAATATTCCATATTAGAAAGTGGTTACCAGCACTGACATAATTTTAACATTTTTAACATTTAGTATTTTTAAGCAGCATATGATCAATTAGTGTTTAGCAGACTTAAGGACATTTGTAAAAGCTTTAAGTGTATATGAAGCATCGATAACTGGTGTTAAGACAGCTAAGGAAGTATAGGGAGTAAATACTTCCAAACACATTGTAAGGATTTGCTCATGTGCATTCAAATGTCTAATGATTGCAGCCATGTGACACTGTAATCAATAACTCATTAACTGTTTGTACACGAGTTATGAGTTCATCATATGATGCGTTTTCATCTTTGACAAAACATTAATAAAAACATTCTTATATCCGCTTACAGCTACATTATAGTGTTATTAACTATACATTAGGTGTTTATATACTGCTTGTAAATGTAAATAAAGGGGTTTAAATTAATGCTTAATGCAAAAATTGATACAAAAACACAGATAATGTTTATGATGAGTTTGCATTATAGTGGATGGTTTGCAGAGATTGTACTGATAAATTGATGTTTAGGTTTTTACTCAAAAAAAGATCATTGTGTGTGAGCCTGTGTTGGGAGGAGCATTGCTGCATCCCAAACTGCCATGACGATGGCGTAGTGAACATTTCCGTTGTCGACCAGTGAAAGCCTGTGCAGCAGCTGTACAAACCTGAGCTTAAGTCCTGAGTCGCAGCTTCACTCTGGGAGGGGGGGGGGGGGAGAGGAAGGTTGGGTGGTGGAGGGGGTGTTTAACTGATGGCCGTAGAGAGGGTCACAGCAGAGGGTGGTCATCCGGCCCGGTCACTTAGCTAGGGCCCAGCGTGCCCCGAGCAGCCGTCGCTCATTAACTGACAGGAGCTGCGGACATCGAGCAGCTTCGCCCCACACAGAAAGGTCACGGGGTCAATCAGCCCTCTCTCCAGCCATCAAATCAAGATGGACGCACAAGCAGCGACTTATCCCCCAATCAAAGGGTCAGTGATGCATTGTCAGGCACACTAACACAAGCACAACACACACCCATGCACACACACACACTGACACAGAAACACACATCAAAACAAATTGATTTATCAAAGGTGTAAAGGCTTTTTAGACTAATCTGTTTATAAGTTTTTCAGATAATCTTAAACCGTGTTTCAACAGAGACAGCAGAATCATAAAGACATTACATTTGGCTAAACGTGTGTGACGTTTAGATGGTCACGAAGCTGAGGAAGTAAATGTGAAGGATGGAATGGAATAGAAATGTATTGCTGAAGTTTCCACTCACCTTTGGTGAAGTAAAAATGATCTGAAAAACAAAACAACACTGGTTTAGTATTTTATCAGTGATGATTAAATCATACAAGCACATGTAAATGTTTTGTCTCTTTGTGAAAGATAATCTGCAGGTAAAACACATCATTTTTATTAGCAAGTAAAATAGTTTTTTTTGATTATTTAATTAATAGATTAATAAAATGTCCTTCACTTCTCTTCTTCCCACACAGAAAAAGAGACATCTTCAAATTATTTAAATAACAGTCCAAAACCCACAGAACAATAACAGAAAACAGAAAATAGCAGCGGATCCTCACATTTGAGAAGCTGAAACCAGAGAATGTTAGATGTTTGTGCTTGATAGTTGATGTAAAAAGAATCTAACTGATAGACGATTCATTTTGTGATTTCTTGTTGTGTTGTATAGCAGAGACAGGCCACTTCGCCTGAAGCCCCTTCACTAAAATAATAAATATTAACACACGTTTATGAAATAAAAACATTGTCCTTCAGGATAAAAAAAGAAGTGCTGTTTCAAACAGCAAACTCAACACATGTATTGTTCGTTTAAGTCGTTATTCACTAAACGGATCATATCAATCTGGGGGCCTCACTTATTACCTGCTAAACTATTTCTCGGGGGAACTCTGAATTTTCTGATGATCAACTGATCAATTAACCGACAGTAGTGATTCAACTGTTTATTAATTGTTAAGGCTATTTTAAATTATATTCAAAAGATTTGTGAAGTACCATTGCACCTTAATGACGTGAATGATGGAAACTACAACACAGAATTTACCATTTCTAGAGCCGTCCTGTGTATAATTGGGCGAAGTCATCGTCTTTCTTCTTGTTTGAAAGTGTTTTATTTTGAATATAAGATGAACATAAAATATGCTCCCTCCACAAGGAAGAACAACCTCTCTGCAACATAATGTGCCTGATAAAACCATACATTTACATACCAGCACTACTACACAATAGAGACACTACAGGTTAAACTCTTGACAAGCTGTGTGACAAAGTCTTCCTCATTACACACTTTAATTCAGGATGAGATTATTTCACAGCTAAAATGACCCCACTAATTTGGGACTCAGGGCCGTTAAGAGGGTTTGAAATCTGTTTTAAATGGACTTGAGGTTTGAAGAGGTTGTTGTCTTTCTGAGTAGAAGGAAGAATGGATGAATGAATTCACACACTTAGATGAGAGGGACCATCATCTTGAGGGTGCTACAAATATATTACTCCTCTGAATTGATTAGCATCTCTTGAGCGATTACCGGTCCAAGTGGAATTCTTTTATTGTGAGTGAGAGATGAGTGCTGCTATTTTAAATGTTCTACACTTTGGTGTAAATACTACAAGGTGGAGGAAGGTAAAGAGGACTAAAACGCCACGGCAAAGAAACGAGAGTTTTTTGTTCAGGTTTAACGTTGTGTTGCGGGGGTTGTTTCTATATTCCTAAGGCTGCATTTACGTTCATACACAAGATGTATTTTGTATTAACAGGCTGCTTTATTTGATTATTAACGGAGAAGGCCAACAATTAAACTAAAAAGAAATACAAATTACAATAAAAAATGTCTGCATTTATTTGATCACAGAAACACACAGTCTCTCTCTCATCTATTGGACTAATCCAATTTACATTCTCGTCTAACGGACTTTGCAAACACTGAAATGGACTGTGAGCAAAGTTTACTTAGTCTAATGTATCCAATTAAAGGAAGATAATCTGTAAAGTAGCTGTCTGCACTGCTGCTTCTCAGTCCCAACATCACAGATTAAGAATAAACAGTGTGACACTTCTGAACCCTGGAAACTCCTGAACCGTAACATCGAAAGCAACTGCAACACTTAGTGTTGTATGTTATATCACATTATTTTCATACACACATCTAAAGTGTCCTAAATCACATGTAATGATAATGTAATGTAATGACTGTGTATAAATAAAAAATGTACAAAGATTTAATATGGGAAATAAGTCTCTTTAAAGGAACAGTGTTTAGCATTGAGGGGGATGTATTGGCAGAAAGGGAATATACTATTAATTAGTATGTTTTCTTCAGCGTATAATCACTATAATCACAATACTCACAGTCAGTTTTTGTTACATTAGAATGAGCCGACTATATCTACATACGGAGCAGGTCCTCTACATGGAGCCGGCACCTTTAAGGTACAAAGAATATACAAAGTATATGTACACTGTATATCTACTGAGGTGTTGGGTATAGATATGATGCCTCAAACTGACTAAAGCTGATACTGTCAGGATCTGTACGGAAATAAAATTGCACCAAAGGTATTGTAAATAGGAATTATTACAGCAACAAAGTAACGCAAGGTTCCCAAATGTATAGCTGATTTACATAGTACAACATGGTCACTAATACAGTAAATGCTCAGACAGAGTTTAAAAGAGTGAAATAGATCAGTTGGAGCAACATAAAATTAACACATACTTAAGAATGTTGTATTAGCAACACATTAGCGAGTTGCTCCTTTGTTCACTACTCACTACAAAATAGACACAGTCTAATCTACAATATGCAACACATTGGATGATGAACTGTGAGCAGAACGTTTACATGCCATGGACACTACTGTTCCATTCCATTGTGTCATTTTTGAGAGCACTATATGGAGAATAAATCTCCATATAGAATAAAATGGAGGATAGTGAATATAGGGCACTATAGCAAATAAAGAATGATTGAAGAGACAGTTTCTGAATGTTAGTGTTGTGTAGTTTATGTGCACTACAACTAAGACGAGCAAATATTCCATGAAAACCCTTTTTGTTCTTTGTTGCTATATAGGAACTGTGAAAATACATAATATGTTATTATTCATATTGATGTTGTTGTTATTATCATTATATGAACATTTTTGATTTCAGATTTACCACTCATCCTGGGGACTTACTGGTGTTTTTGAAACTGCACTGTGCCATGCCTTGCCCGACCACACAAACTGTTACTAGATATTTTTAGATGATAACCATAACAGGACATCTGTTGATGAGTTTTAAAATGATCACAGCCAAACGGCAAGAGACCACGAGTACAGTTTTGTTTAACTCCCCCCAACCTCAGACTTCCTTCTCTTAACACTCATCTTTCTCTCACAATCGTTCCACCTCGGCACTAGATCTGCTCTCATATTCTCCATGTATTCATTTTCACCCCACCCCTCTTTCTCATGAACCTCGCTCCCTCAGCCTCTGTCTCTCTCAGCCTCCACCCCCACTCCCGCCATGTCCATCCCTTCGTCCCCCACTGACTGTGTGTCTCCAGGTTTTCCTGATTTGTCATGGGGATTTCTCTTCGTTCTCCACAGCAGTGTGTTTATGTGTGTGGTTTTCCACCTTGCCCTGCCATGGGCACTGCCCTGACTGCGGGTGAGAAATGTCAGCTGCATGACACTGTCTCTCTCTCTCTCTTCCCACGTGCGCTTTTCACTAATATTGTCAGCCTCTAAAACGTTTGTGAAAACAGGCCAACAGCCAAAATGCACGATAGAGAAGAGGGGAAACACTTAAATAATCTCCTTCCCCCTGAGTCCTGGAGAGCTCTGTCTCTAAGTCTGCTCAGGGAGACTCAGTGTGTTGGGTTTGAGGCAAGATGATTGTATTATCATTATGACTTTAACCAGGAGACTCATTGAGAGGGAATAAACAGCCAACATGATCTTCTTTTAGGAGGGAACTGAGCTTTTGTTGACACATAGCCCTATTCTCTGCTGGTTAATTCTGCTTGTATTATTGTATATATATATTTTTAAAAAACACAAGTATGTAGGTACACGGAGTTAACGTGTATGTATTAAAACATCATCTAAATTACAAAACTGGTGAGGTTGTGTTAATTATTTTAAAGGGGTAGGGCTGGCATTATTCTATATTTTGTTTGTCAACAAATATATACCATAAAAAGCACAAAAGTATTGTTTATGTTGTCTCTGTGCCATGGAGCGCCATTGTCGGATTAAAACAATTGAAAACACACCAATGAGCCACATGTTGCATTGAGTGACATGTTACTTCAATATGATGGGAAATTTAGCCTATTAGTTTTGTTGTCAGTTCCACATTCACCATCCTGCTGCCTTAAATACTCACTGGAGTACCAAATGCGTATCAATCCGCAGCAGAAAATAGTCCCGCACTATTTACTACTGTCTGAGTAACTTTGCTAAAAACTAAAGTGACCAGCTGTTTAGGGGAAATTAGCCAGACTATTTAAAAAGTGAGACTGTAGTGCCATATTTGTGGGCCATATTCAAACATTTATGTCTTCAGTAGGAATCAACGGGCTTGGTTAGACACACTAACACTTTGTTGTTTTAGGTCTTTACAAGGGATTTGTTGACAATAAGACAAATATTGAACGACATTAACCTTTGTGAGCAGCAAAAAGATATCCAAATAAACAAGCAAATGTTTTTAAATAACTATTATAGTGTTCACATGTCCTTAGGATTTAAAGATTAAACTTTTATATAATAGTAACTTTTATTGTAAGGAATTATACAAACCTGTGCTGCATCTATGCAAACTTATACTAAACTGAACTAATCTATGTGTTAACACTAATATCTTTCAAATGTCTTTTTTTTTTTTCAAATTCATATTTTGAATTAGTTTGGACAAGAATTAAATCCTAACCAGAAATTCAGTCTGAATCACACGCTGGAGTCAGAAGTAACCAGTGCTCCTATGCTGGTGAGTTTTTACCCTAATATCTGTGGTTTTAACCCTGTCTGACACTCATACTCTCCATTATCTTTGAGTCTCTACTGGTCTAAGATCTAAGGTCTAAGACGGTAGGGGACCAGAAGAATAAAGAGATTCTCGTCACAGTTACTTCTTAACAGATAAAATCAGTGACTGTATTGGTGTTGGAGCTGTGCGTAACGGCTTTGCTTATGTGCATGTTTATGTGTGTGGCGGGGGGGGTCCAACTGTCTGACACCTGCAGCTCTTCATACTCAAAATGCAAATCCAAGCCCACACCCCCTCCACAACCCCTCCTTCAATCTCCAAGATCCAAGGTTACTGAGCAACGACTTTCGCAAATCTAGATCAGATTTAAATAAAATTATAAAAAGAGTTTCAACAGCACTAAACAAGTTACATTTGTTTCTGGAAATAACACGAGAAGAGAATTTGCTGATGTGCCGGCCAACCTACTCTGGCAAGGCTCCTCCAACCATCCAAATGGTTACTAGATATATTTTAGACGATCACATATGCAGCCGTTGGTGAGTTTTACAAACAAATTAATTATTTTTGGAAATAATAGAAGAGGCAAATTTGCTGATATCAAACTCCCCAAGTTTAAAATCATACAAACTATGATGACAATCCAGAGAATTTGAGAAGTAGTTTAATATCACGTTCCCAAAATAAGATTGATAGTGGTATTAATAATAACTGTAAACTTAAACAACATCATGAAACCATGTTGAAACCAGGCAATCACAAACAGCTCAGAATAAAGATGCTTTAAATGAGAAAATTGTGAATTGGTCTATGTGCTCAGAAACTGCAAAAACGATGACTTCTGCCTGCCAAAAAGCAGGTGCAAGCCCCTGTGTTAGCAAGCATCTGCCTAACTGAAGTGTCCACGTGAACAAGATGCTGAATCCCTAACCAGCTCTGAGGTTGTATGCCTTGCAGCTGGTCCTGACCTCTGACCTGGCTGGTGGGGGCTACTTAAGAACATTTCTCTGAGGGGAACCAGTAAAGTGGTGCATTATTTGTATTGTTGTGAGTGGAGTGTGGAGTAAATTAGGAAAAGCACCTGTTTCACTGGGTACCACATTCGCACTCTGGGGATGTCAGTGATGCCCTGTAATGTAAACCAGCTCTCTAGTGCCACCCACTGACTAGACAGCACAACACAGCAGCATGGGGATGGGAAAGCAGAACCACAACCAAAGAAAACTTCAGATAAGCCATTATACCAGTTTACTCTGTAAGTTTAAATCTATGCACAACAACACTATAGATCAAGGTTTTATGAAGAGAAGTCTCAATGTTGTTTTACTCATCCTGTTAGCATGAGGGTCTACTACCCCACTTACATCTCCCTCACTTTAAAAAAATGATCTATAAAAACAAGCTAGAGCGATTTCGTAAGAATTAGTGATATGATAATATCATTTTTATTGAGGATTTATGAGTGGTGTTAGTAATTTAATATTGTCCTGTTAGGAAACATCTTACACTTTGTAAGTTTGACAATGAATCAACACAGTCAAGCAGCGCCACCAAGTGGTCGTAAGGTGGGGTGGCAGTTACAGTCCTATAAGGAGGGTGAAACCCTTTAAAACGTAACTTATTCTATTGTATTATCAGGTTATTTCAATTGAATAAGTATTTAGTTATTGATATTTCTTTCAAATTCTTTTCAGAAAAATCTCGTGTTTGACACTGAGGGTGTTTGTAATTATAAAACCGATCTTGCCACCAGGGCATTTGTTATTGCAATAGTTTATGTATTGAAAGCCACACTTTTTCTAATCATATGAATGAAGCAGTCTTGGACCGAACCACACTGCTGGACTATAAACTGTAGTACATTGTGGCCAACGTCCCTTCAGCCAAGTTAACTTCGTTTTGGATCATATTGCTTGTTCGTGTCACACTGCGGGCACGAGGCACTTGTGATGTCCCATTTGTCAAGTCAGCCAGTATTAGATTTTCGGTACGATACTTCACAACAAAATTTACTAAAACAATGTTGTTGCTTTTATATGGGTATTGGTGGCATTTATTTTGAAAGAAAAAATGACATTTTCCGTTGTATCTCCTCGTCCCCAGCTGACTTGATTCGGGTTTCGGACAGGTGGCAAAAATGTATGTGCAGCAAAACGGTCAGTGAGTGAGCTGACAGTGAGCTGTTAGTGAGCTGACAGTTTTTCTGTTTCCCTTTTTCCTTATTTCCCTTTTAGTTCCTCATCCATCCGACCTCTGACCCAGAATCAACATTTGAACCTGAAGTTTCATCCCTCATGGTGTAATGAAAATAGGCTTTAATTTGTCATGGTCTTTATAGCCTAAAAGCACGTTTATGTGTGAAAATAATGGAATAAAGAAAACCACTGTGCCTGAGTCTCTTTATTTCCAGGGCCATACCACACATATGCTGTGAAACGTTAAAAATGATTTATGACTGTACGAAGTTCACCACAGATGGCACCATTTAAGACACATTTCCTAAAACTCCTATCTTTATTTTAATAAGGCTGCTGGAAACTCAAGTGACCACCAAGTGTATGTTTGGATTATGGATGAAGAGGCTTGGATCAGCAGGAATTAAGGCAACTACTTTACTATGGTTATGATTATTAGATTACAAATATATCTATGTTTTAATAATAATCAAATTACACATATTGTGTCCTTTAAACGTCCCTGGCTTGGCCTAGTCCTGACTTCAGGAACATGGCGCACGTCTTAACCTTCAACCTCGGATATTTATTCAGCCTCGTTTATCTGTTCGACGAAACGCAAATCCATCACTGAAATGTCTCGCGATACATGGCGCAGATATATTAGGACAGATGGGAGGGCTTGCACACTTCGATGAGCGTTTGAGGACCTTGGTGAAGTTTGGATCAGTCAGGGGTCTCAAATCTGCACAAGAAAGATCCAACCATGTCGGACGCGGTGATTAGTTTCATGAAGGACTTTTTGGCCGGTGGCATTGCCGCTGCCATCTCCAAAACAGCTGTCGCTCCCATTGAGAGAGTAAAGTTGTTGCTGCAGGTAAAATAATGGAACGATCTGATGCCAAAAGCATGGCCGCATGGTCATTATTTTGTGCGTAAAGTGTGCGTAAATGTTGGGTTAGTGATAAACCAAACGTTAAAATGTAAATCTTGAATGGATGTTGATAGAAAAAAGGTATGCACTGTGTAAGTTCCTATAGGTGTATAAAATCAAGGGGCACGTGAGAGGACCTGGGTCGATGTGGAGATGGTTTTACGCATTGGACTTTGCAATGTTGCTGCAATGATGGCAATGGTGACAAGGACTCCAAATATAAATCAAAAAATTGCCATAATAGTAGTTTGTGAGCTATTTGTACGTTTAACAAGCTACTTATTCTATACTTCAATATAACAGACGACCGCAGTAATATCTAGTGCAATTCAATTGCTAAATTTAACTTGAACTGTAATCTAATATACAGCTGATTCTCAAGTGACAGGAGTGTGCATGTAGACTGAATAAGGCCTACAACTACACACAGTAATGCCTGGCCGGAAAATTATATGTAGAAGTTATTACAATTGCAATACAAAACAATATTCTGTTGCAAATAGAAACTTGTGCATGACAAAGTTCCATTGCGCAGCGTTTTACAAGATAATTAACCACAGTTTGAGGAAGTTATACGAGTATTTTTGAATGCCCTTTTATTGTCTTTACTTGTAGGTCCAGCATGCCAGCAAACAGATCACCGTAGATATGCAGTACAAGGGAATAATGGACTGTGTGGTAAGGATCCCAAAAGAACAGGGCTTTATTTCCTTTTGGAGAGGCAACCTGGCCAACGTGATCCGTTACTTTCCCACCCAAGCCCTCAACTTTGCCTTCAAAGACAAGTACAAGAAGGTCTTCCTCGGTGGTGTGGATCAAAAAACACAATTCTGGCGTTACTTCGCTGGTAATCTCGCATCTGGCGGTGCCGCTGGGGCGACTTCGCTCTGCTTCGTCTACCCTCTCGACTTCGCCAGAACAAGACTCGCTGCCGACATCGGCAAGGGCGCATCTGGGAGAGAGTTCAGCGGTCTTGGAAACTGCCTCTCAACGACCTACAAAGCCGCTGGCCTCAAGGGTCTTTACCTCGGATTTAACGTGTCAGTGCAGGGTATTATCATCTACAGAGCGGCCTACTTTGGATGCTTCGACACAGCTAAAGGTGCGCACATCTGGTCGATCGAAACATGTTCTTAAAGTAGTATGTTTATTTTGTATTTCGTGTCGAGCTTGTGACTTAATTCCTCCATCATGCAGGTATGCTGCCAGATCCCAAGAACACGCACATCGTCGTCACCTGGATGATCGCCCAGACTGTCACCGCTGCAGCTGGTATAATCTCATACCCCTTCGACACCGTCAGACGTCGTATGATGATGCAGTCTGGACGCAAAGGAGGTGAGCGTCACTCATGCTTGTGCAATCTAGTGATTCATTTGATTGTTTTTTGCCCAATTACGCATTTTACGCATGCATCCATGGGCATTATGGTTCACTATCCATGTCTCCGTGTCCACAGCTGACATCATGTACAAAGGCACAATTGACTGCTGGAAGAAGATCCTTAAGGACGAGGGAGGAAAAGCCTTCTTCAAGGGTGCCTGGTCTAACGTGATCAGAGGCATGGGTGGTGCCTTTGTGTTGGTGCTGTACGACGAGATCAAGAAGTACACATAAACTTTCTAATCTCCCAGTCCCCAAAGAAACCCTTCACTTTAATAAGTCTTAATTCTTGTGATAGAGTGATAACAGCTTGTGGTGAATTACAATGTGGGCATGTACTGTAAAGGTAGCTATACTTGACCTGGGTTAACAAAGCCTCCTCAGGAATCTGTATATATCCCATCTACGAGGTACAAACAGTTATTTCAACGTGACAAAGTCAAGCCGGTGTTTCATTGGAGATATTGTGATGATGCAAGATATGACGTAACTACTCCTCATATGTCAGTCAGTTGGTAAAGCAGTTGCTGAAGCTCATGTTTCGTTATGTTGTGACCAATCTGAGCCATGTATCCCACCTCACACATTATTTTATAAAGAATAAAGATTTATTAGTCCATTAATCCAGTGTTTTTGATGCATGCTCTGTTGTCGGGGCACCCTGTCATCTGCAGTTAAATGTACCTTTTTCACAGTAGACCTTCTGACTTATATTAACACAAACAAAATCTGTCACTTATGGCAATAAGGATGGCTCTGCATATTGAAGTGTTTCAGAGCCAGCATGCACAATACCAGGACCCTGAAACTAAAGCAGCTAAATGGAAGACAGCAATCATTGACTTTATTACTCACGTCTGTGCTGTTACATGTCAACAGCCTTCAGTGAAAAAGCTATAGAACACAATGCAGTTAAAACACAGTAATAAGGATTCTATTAACATTTTCCACAATCTTTACATTGGAAAGTGACATTCAGTAAGTGCACCTTGATTTTCATTTATGGTAGACGTCTTGGCAAAAAAATCTGTTCATATATGTGAATTTATCAATTTTGCAGTGACACCTGATGAACAATATCCACCATAAAGCTGAGAGGTTTTTGGTTTTGTATAGAACCTTTTCATAATGTTATGAGTACCACATACATATATTGAGTATGTACAACCACTCCCCTAACCAACAACCTATTATAACCAATTGTGGTATATGTGCTCCATTGGTTTAAGGAGAGAAGAGATTAGACAAAGACGTTCTGTTCAACATTATGCTATTGAGCTTGTTATAAAATAAAAAAAATAGCACACCACTACCTGCTGGAACAGGCAGCTTTATTTTATAAGGAACAGAAATACGTAACACCAAAATAATATTTCAAGTATCTTTTTTATTGTTTAAAGCGATGTATTTCTTTGTAGATTAGATATCTGAAAATGGCAATGTTCTCAGCACCAGGCTGCACTGGGCTGTTTCTTTGACCTGGGTAAGGGTGTTATGCTGAAGTTAGTAGTGTAAACTGCTCTGGAGCTGTGGTGGGTGGAAGTGGCTGGCCTGGGACCTGCTGGTGTGAACGACAAAGAGATATGTTCTGATTACAGATTAACCGTTTCATCATCAAATGAATGGAAACCTAATGTACCTTTTGAATTTCTAATCCAAATTTCTATTGAGAAGACAATATATCACTTACATTTAATATTTGACCATTTCAACCATAACAGGCCATAATAAACAGGTACAGTACAGGTAAACACACAACTACTATCAGAGTTTAAAAAACTACTATCTACTGTTGGCAAATTATTTAAAGTTTGATTTTTGAACCCAGCAACGACATAAGGTTTACACAATTTGACAAAATGTAACGAGATAATATTCAAAACTCTTCAACCATGTTAAATATATGGCAAGGGGAAAATCATTAAATCAGTCATAACTGATGTAATGGGGGATTCTTACCAGTATCAGTCATCCAAAGCAGCCTTTGAATGTCTGAAATTCTTCTTCTGTTAATTGAATCTCTGCAGCATCTGAAGGCAGCAGCTCAGACACGTGTGCTAAATCTGCAGCCTTCAATTTGAGAGGAGCAGCGCAGCGTAGTGCGACATGCTGATCTATTCTGTTTACTTTGATTTTGAAATAGATAAGTGTTTGGAGAGACGGTCTTAATATGACCAAGAAAGCACATCCTTGTTATTTAAACAGTCTGCTAATCTGTTTGTATGAGCAGGTACTCAATCACCATGTTGTTATGCTGTTTAGGTTATACAGCACATTTTGAACACAGCAAAAGCTGGCAGATCCAGACCCAAGGTACCTACCTGAGGGTGCCTTGCTGGTCGACCGCTGTGACTTTGTGGTGGACATACAGACGGGGTACAAAGCAGCTCCTAAGATTCTGGTGTTTCGCTGGTAGTCCTTCAGTTGTTCTGAACGAATTAGGCCGGGTGTTAGCTTGACGGACTCCAGCCTCTTCAAGAGAGTCTGAAAGAAAGAAACACAATGACATTATTTACAGAGTAAGTAATGATTCAAAACAATCTATGTTCTATAAATGCTAATTGTCTTGGCAAAAAATCAGGCATATGTAGGCATATATAAATATATGCCTACATATTTATATATATATATATTATATATGTATAAAAAATAATATATTGAGCCATAAAACCTCAAAATGCAGCAGGAGTTTTACGTGAACTATAAAGCTTCTTCTAGCATTTGATTCATTGAGCCATTTGTTGAATGTCGATCACATTTGTTCTGGCTTTTAAGCCACAACATACAAAACACCATATCACATTCATAAAGACTCTGTATATTTCACAAAATAAATAGTATTTCACTCAGAAACGCTGAACAAATAGTCCCCATTCTACAGGTCCCAATTACATTTTGTAAATAGAAAAATACCTGGTACTTCAAAGCAAACACAACCAAACTGCATGAGGCAAAACAGTGTAGGCAAGTGGTTGAATGTCATACATGCAGTCACACTCCCACATGCATGCTGTGCAGAAATCCCTCAGTGAGCAAAAACTCCACATGAAGCCATGCAGCTAACAAAAAGCTCAACAGTCAAGAGACTTTTTCTAAGTCCACCAGAGGTCATAAAAAGGCTCTGAAGACTGGACCTACTGCATTTCCGATGTATGAACAATTTCAGAATTTATCATTTTAGAGATAATTTGACATATAATGTGTAATTGACCAATCTTGAAATACATATAACTAGTTCTACTTGTGCATGACTGAGAGGGTGTCTTACATGTGTGATGTGTGGGGTGGATAAACTGACCACACGGCAGATTCAGTTACTTCCCTCTAAGAATAGAGAAGGGGAAAAGCACTCCTGACAACGCAGAGAGATGGTTGCAAGAGAGAGAACAGTCTGTCCTGAAAATGAGTGGAACACATTTCCTAATAAAAACCTCAATCAGCGTTAATGTAACATCTATAATCAGCAATAGTGACAAGTGAAAATATGAATGAAGAAAACAATACAAGTTTTGCCTTTTCACTTTTCAGAGGAGACAATAAAGCTCTGCTGGGCTACTAGTCTTAATTTTAAGAAACATTTTGAAACACTGCTTTTTGTTTGCTTCTATCACAAAGTGGTCAAGCAGAGTTGATCCATGGGGTGAGAGGCCAAAGCTACAGAGGCTGAACTGTCTTATAACGTCACTCTGTGGCGTTGCTAGTTTGCCACCTGCTGCCATCTGTTCAAGTCCATCCGTGTCTGCTTTCAGGGGAGGCACTCTTAACTCAACTTACTAGTATCCTTAAATGAATGTAAACTAAAGTACAGTAAAGTATAAAGTAATATTGCGCAGAAAACCACACAGGCTAAAGTTACAAAAACATGTTTATCTATTGTATCACTAATTACTTACTTAATTTGCAAATTGTCCGAGAAAATGTTTTTCTGTCTGCTTCTACAATTGCTGATTAAAACAAATTACAAGGACACTTAATCAAAAATCAAGTCAGCTAAAAGCATCCTGTCCAGTCCTTTCTGGAAAAGTTGATGAATACGTCTATTTTTTAAAGTAATATTTGAGAATGAAAGCAATGGATGAATATATATTTTATAAAAACATGTAAGGCTTTAATTAAGATGAAAGCATGGTGTGATGGAAATTAAACAACAGACATTATTTTATTTCTTTAACTGGCACACAGTATATTCTCAGTGACATAAAATGACCAAGAGATGAGGAAATATCAGCTACGCATTTCAGTAGCAGTATTGATTGACGTGATCACACAAATTAGAAATGTGAAATTATTTTCTAGAGACACAGCAGCACCAGTATAACCTACTACCTGAGGCTTAACTACTTTAGATGGTTTTTTTATGTTGCCGTTTTAAAATTAACCAACACAGATTTGTTCCAATGTTATTTGGCAATTTTCCTTTGCTAATAGGTCAATGTAGAGACAGACAGGAATAAATGCCGTGTGACAAAGGTCTCAGCTGAAGGATTGACTTGGACTCCATGGACAGATGGTACACTGTTTGGGAACAACAGTCACTTAGACACTCCGAAACACACTTTTCACTGTGGCCCCAGAATTGACACCAGTACTACAATGTATACAGCAAATAATAATCAACTTCCTAAGATCTTATGCAACTTAACTGTTACCTGTGAATCTAAGCCAATTTTGATGTAGATTTGAAGAGGCGCAGTTTGTGTGCATGAGCTAAATATCAATAACATTGAGCTGCAGCTAAAAAAATCTAAAACTTTCTGTAAAATCCAACTTTATTTTAAAGAGCACTGAACAAAGTGTCTTGAAAAGCCAAAAGAAAGGAAAAACCGAAGAACTAGAGTGACAGGAATGTCTATACCGGTACTACTGTTTAGAGTTTAGTTTTTATATTAAATTGAGTATCATTGCACACAGGAGGATAAACTCACCAAGTTTTCCTTCTCGATGCGTCGCTGTTCCCGCTGCCTGTTGAGTGCGCTGTGAGAGAACCGAATCTGAGGCAACTTGCTGGCCGTGTGGGTTTTCTTCCTCGCTGTACTTCCTGGTCTGGGCCCTGGAGAATGGCCTGGAATAAACACAAGCCCATGCTTACTCTCACATGCACACACTCAACACAATTACATTCTCTTTTTCTTTTGTTGTTTATGCCATGTTGAAATTATTTTGTTTTGTTTATGGTGTACTACTAAAACATGTGAAAAACTAAATTTTAAACATTTCTATACCTTGTAATTCCATCATTTACATTTTGCAAGGACATTCTGGTATAAGTGAAGTAGCATCGTCTGTTGATGTTTAGTGCAAATCTAAATTACGAATCTATTCAGGAACTACAGTATACAGCCTTATATGAATTCAACTAAAAGCTCAAAACCTCTGTGTGCCGTAGTTCAGTTAAATTATCATTTGCTTAGAAACAGGCAGGTTTAATGGTCTCCTGAAGAGAAGAGGCTTTGTTGTGCAATTTAGGTGACATTATAAAATAAAGTCCATTTCACGTTTTACTGCTTATTATATGATTATTTTAGGAGTTTTTCTGGACAGATGATGTAAAAAACAACTTGAGCTGCTTTAGCAAGATAACCTTTTTTGTGGGAGTTTATATTTGTTAAGTTTGGGACAGAGGACAAAGCTTGTTGTTTGCAATGTGTTGTTACATGTAAGAAGTTATGTTCTTGTCTAAGAGCTGAGTGGTCACAAACAGACATTGCTTAATTTTTCTAGGTAAGGGTGTTATGCTGAAGTTAGTAGTGTAAACTGCTCTGGAGCTGTAATGGGTGGAAGTGGCTGGCCTGGGACCTGCTGGTGTGAACGACAAAGAGATATGTTCTGATTACAGATTAACCGTTTCATCATCAAATCAGAAACCTAATGTACCTTTTGAATTTCTAATCCAAATTTCTACTGAGAAGACAATATATCACTTACATTTAATATTTGACCATTTCAACCATAACAGGCCATAATAAACAGGTACAGTACAGGTAAACACACACAAACTATCAGAGTTAAAAAATTATCTACTGTTGGCAAATTATTTAAAGTTTGATTTTTGAACCCAGCAACGACATAAGGTTTACACAATTTGACTAAATGTAACTAGAAAATATTCGAAACTCTTCAACCATGTTAAATATATGGCATGGGGAACATCAGTAAATCAGTCATAACTGATGTAATGGGAGATTCCAGTATCAGTCATCCATAGCAACGTTTTAAGTCTGAAATTCTTCTTCTGTTAATTGAATCTCTGCAGCATCTGAAGGCAGCAGCTCAGACACGTGTGCTGAATCTGCAGCCTTCAATTTGAGAGGAGCAGCGGAGCGTAGTGCGACATGCTGATCTATTCTGTTTACTTTGATGAAGTCAACACATGCAATCAACAGCAGGCTCCTACAAAATAACTAAATACGGCTGGTAGCTGCTCTTGTGGGATCTAAGCACTCAGGAGCACAGGTACTTTTATCGTGTGCAGCTACCTCACTAGTGGGTTTGTCTTAAAGTGATAACCCAAATCCCCTGGCCCCCATGGTTTAGTCAGACTTTTGAAATACGTAAATGGTTGGAGAGACGGTCTTAATATGACCAAGAAAGCACATCCTTGTTATTTAAACAGTCTGCTAATCTGTTTGTATGAGCAGGTACTCAATCACCATGTTGTTATGCTGTTTAGGTTATACAGCACATTTTGAACACAGCAAAAGCTGGCAGATCCAGACCCAAGGTCCCTACCTGAGGGTGCCTTGCTGGTAGACCTCTCTGACTTTGTGGTGGACATACAGACGGGGTACAAAGCAGCTCCTAAGATTCTGGTGTTTCGCTGGTAGTCCTTCAGTTGTTCTGAACACTTTAGGACAGGTGTTAGCTTTACGCACTCCAGCCTCTTCAAGAAAGCCTGAAAGAAACACAATGACATTTTTTACCTAGTAAGTAATGATTCAAAACAATCTATGATCTATAAATGCTAATTGTCTTGTCAAAAAAGAATTAGGGTTAAAATGAATTTTCCGGATATCTGTGCATGTGCTAAATATCAATAACATTGAGCTGCAGCTAAATGTAGAGACAGACACAGGAATAAATGCTGTGTGACAAAGGTCTCAGCTGAAGGATTGACTTGGACTCCATGGACAGATGGTACACTGTTTGGGAACAACAGTCACTTAGGGCAACTGTGGCTAAATGGAGAGCAGGGCCTTCAATCAGAGGATCGGCGGTTCGATCTCCGGCTCCGCTAGTTGCATGTCGATGTGTCCTTGAGTGAGACACTTAACCCCAAAATTGCTCCCGTAGCTGTGCCTATGGTGTGATAGAATCTGAATTGTAAGTCGCTTTGGATAAAAGCGTCTGCTATAATGTCACTTAGACACTCTGAAACACACTTTTCACTATGGCCCCAGAATTGACACCAGTACTACAATGTATACAGCAAATAATAATCAACTTCTTAAGATCTTAACCAACTTAACTGTTACCTGTGAATCTAAGCCAATTTTGATGTAGATTTGAAGAGGCGCAGTTTGTGTGCATGAGCTAAATATCAATAACATTGAGCTGCAGCTAAAAACTTTCTGTAAAATCCAACTTTATTTTAAAGAGCACTGAACAAAGTGTCTTGAAAAGCCAAAAGAAAGGAAAAAAAACAAAGAATTAGACCGACAGGATTGCCTATACCGGTACTAATGTTTAGAGTTTAGTTTTTATATTAAATTGAGTATCATTCCAGGAGGCAAAACTCACCAAGTTTTCCTTCTCGATGCGTTGCTGTTCCCAGGCAGCGGGCCTGTTGAGTGCGCTGTGAGAGAACCGAATCTGAGGCAACTTGCTGGCCATGTGGGTTTTCTTCCTCGCTGTACTTCCTGGTCTGGGCCCTGGAGAATGGCCCGGAATAAACACAAGCCATATCTTACGCATATTCATTTTATGTTCTCTGTGATATTGAAAAATTGTAATATTATAAATGTGGAGGCTTCAAATGGTGGCTTTTTGCCTCTTCCTGCACTGTGATATTTATTTATCTCTGTTATGTTTGTTTATTTTTATTTTATTGTTTAAATTGTGCAAAATAAATAAACTAAGATAAGAAGTTATGTTCTTGCCTAAGAGCTGAGTGGTCACAAACAGACATTGCTTAGTTTTAAGGGGCCAGAAACCAAAAAGAGCATCGAAAACATAACTGACAGACAAGGACGGCAGTTTTACTCACACTCATCTACATCCCGATCTGAGTCCTCATCCTGATGCATGTCGCTAAGGCCACTGGAGGGCACACTCTCCAACTGCTGCTGCTCTTTAGGGCTTCCCTCTTCAGCCTCCGTGTGGTTCAGGTCCAATGACTGGAGAGGGCTGATGTCAGGAGAGGAGAGGGGGCTCACATCTGTCACTGTATCCTCCGACTCCTCTGTACAGCTGATAAGCACGTCCCGGGATGCTGCTGAGCCCGCGCTTCTCACTCCAGGGGATAAAGAAGGCTTGTTGGGCCTGGGAAGGGTGGGGGAATATACACTGCTTCTCCCACTTCTGCTGCTAGAGGAGCTCTCTGAGTCTGCATCTACGCTGCTCTCAGTTGAAGTGGGGGATGGTCTCCAGGTGTGAGAATTTCTTATCTGTTCTTTAGGAGATTGTTCATTTCTCCCTTTTGAGCCTGAGTTTTTGGATGGCAATGCATCTTCTTCATACTCATTTGGTCTCTGGCTATCCACATCATCACAATCTACCTCCCTGGTCACATCCAATAACGCCATAAATGTTCCATTGTGCCTTTCAGACTGCAAATCAGAGTCTGCCTCACCATCACTGCTAATATGGATGGCTTTATCTGATGTGCAGGCAACAGATGATTCGCTGGACGCCCTGCTACTCTCTTCTTTCTTTGATTGACAGCTGCTTTCTTTCCTTTCTGCTCTGCTGCCACTGTTGTCGACTAGCTTCAGGTGTTTTTTAGTCTCATCTGTCCTCGGAGACAAACCACCTTCTGTTTTTTCCGTCTGTTTTGCATGTAGCCTCTCAGGTGCTGGTGGGCTCTCCTTTTCAGCCCTCAAGCCTTTCTCCATCTTTTCCACTCCATCTCTGCTGCTATCATCACAGTCACTGTCAAAAAACGAATGATCCACTTCTCCTTCTAGTTCACTGGGGTTGAACATGGCAGACTTCTCCCAACACACTGAACCTATAAAGTAGTGTATGATTGAGATGTTAAAGTTGAGTTAAAGTCAAAGAACTGTGACTATGGTTTGTCATGTTTAAAACCAAGCAGCTGTGTTTTTGCACTTGTTGCCATGCAGTGTCCAGAATGAATGAATAGGTCAATAGGTGACCTATTGAATGAATAGGTCAATGAATAAATCAATAGGTTTTACTGGTTGTCATCATTTGAAACAGTACAATGCTTCAGAACACTGAAGTGTGTATTATTGCCCTGGCAACAAGTGCAAACTGATGTCAGCCTATATTAGCGTAGTTTAATTGAAACAAGTTGCCATAATATTACAATTCAGCATTTGTTTACTAAACCAATTACCAACTACCAACAGTCATACTTTCAAGGACCTCAATGTATTGTCACATATTGTCAAATTATGAAAAAATAAAGGCTAAACTCGTCGTGGAAGCTGCCTCACACAGTGGTAACTGCCACATCTTGCCACACAAAGTGCCTCTGCTAGCTGCCACTGCCACAATTTGACCCAGCTATGAGATATGGACAAACAATATATGGTAAAGGTACTGTCACTAAAGACACTTTTCAACGGTTACATTCTTCTTCTTCTTCTTCTTCTTCTTCTTCTTCTGCGGTGTTTAACGGCAGCTTGCATCCTTTTTGTTGCATCACTGCCATCTTCCGGTTTCAGTCCCCATCAGTCCCGTTGCTTTGCAAGAAGTTTGTAAAGCACCTTCTTCCTAGATTACTAGATCCCCACTCCAGTATGTTATTCAGCTCTCTTCCTCTCATCCCTAGTCTTTGCATTTGTTCCAGCATGCCCCTCCTTTCTAAACTACGTATAATACAGGTGGTGATAACATGTTGTACAGTTTCTGGTGCCATAGCAGTGCTCATAGAGACTGGATGGATGCTTCCCTATCATGTGTAGTGTGCTGCGTAGATTGCTGTGCCCTATTCTTAATCTTGATATTGTAACCTCTTCTCTCCTGTTTCCTCCCCTTTATCTTACACTGCTCTCTTTACTCTGAATTGAATGTAGGTGTCTCCCCCTCGTCTCCTGGTCCCAATGTTGTTGCTATACTCTGTTGATATTTTTCCTGATGATGCCCTTTCCCTCTGCTTTGGATAACTTGATACAGATGTCTACTTTGTTTTTCTTTAGTGCTTGTTTGGCTAGTTTGTCCACTTTTTCACTTCCTCTGATACCTATATGGGCCGGTATCCATATAAATATAGCGAGTATTGGATATACCTGACTTCAGACTAACGAGTGCAGACATGGACTAGTAGACAATAAATGAATTCCTTCACCTTTCATATTCATATAGAGCAACGACTAAATATGTATTTAGTTACAAAAATTGTGTGTGTTTTTAAAAGTAAAATGTGCTCATATTTGAGGATTAGTAAGTGTAACAGTTACTGGCCTTCTTGACATATTTGAGGCTAGAGTAGCCTTGTTTAAAAGGAACAGTGTGTGAGATTTAGTGGTGAGAACATACCCCTGCATTCACCTCTCCCTTTCTAAGCGTGTCGGAGAACTAATATCTCTGTTATTATTGTGTAACGTTAACTTTATAATTGTAGCTCGTACTCCAAAATCTATATCCTCACCATTATATACACCTACAACTCTACAATAACACACCTAAATCTTATTAAGCTAATTATATAGGATATTTAATATTAATAATTAATTCCCCCCAGCCTGCAAAGAAATCCCATTTAGAAGCCGTTATCCCTCTAATTACACAACCTATTGTTATAACCAATTGTGGTATATGTGCTCCATTGGTTTAAGGAGAGAAGAGATTAGACAAAGACGTTCTGTTCACCATTATGCTATTGAGCTTGTTGTAAAATAGCACACCTGCTGGAACGAGCAGCTTTATTTTATAAGGAACAGAATATACGTAACACCAAAATAATATTTCAAGTATCTTTTTTATTTTTTTAAAAACATAACTCTTGGATCAACAAGAACATTATAAATATGAGAAAAGGGAGCAAACAATGCAGATGTAATGGAAACATCACTCTCTGAAACAGTTATCTCAACACAGCTAAGTATAGGACATTCTTCACTAAATTAAAGCTAGCTTACTGTCTTGAAGAGTAACTGCAGTACTCTGAAGCCACAGCTGAAGTATTCAAATGCGTTACAATATCTCTGAGCTCAGATCACCACTTGCTATATTTTAGCATCAAAGAGTGGAAAAACAGTCCATCTTCTTAATGATTGATAAGAATGACAACACAAACCACTGAATAGTTATTTGAGTCAACTAACAGTAAGATGAACACATGCATGTAAAAAAAGATGCTTTAAGCTCAGTACCTTGGCAATGTAAACGTTTGTGATGAGCGTACACCAGCGATGTATTTCTTTGTAGATTAGATATCTGAAAATGGCAATGTTCTCAGCACCAGGCTGCACTGGGCTGTTTCTTTGACCTGGGTAAGGGTGTTTTGCTGAAGTTAGTAGTGGAAACTGCTCTGGAGCTGTGGTGGGTGGAACTGGCTGGCCTGGGACCTGCTGGTGTGAACAACAAAGAGATATGTTCTGATTACAGATTAACTGTTTCATCATCAAATCAGAAACCTAATGTACCTTTTGAATTTCTAATCCAAATTTCTATTGAGAAGACAATATATCACTTACATTTAATATTTGACCATTTCAACCATAACAGGCCATAATAAACAGGTACAGTACAGGTAAACACACACAAACTATCAGAGTTTAAAAAACTACTATCTACTGTTGGCAAAATATTTAAAGTTTGACTCTTGAACCCAGCAATGACATTAATTTTACACAATTCGACATAATGTAACTAGAAACTCTTCAATCATGTTAAATATATGGCATGGGGAACATCAGTAAGTCTACTAATCTGTTTGGCTTGTATGAGCAGGTACTCAATCACCATGTTGTTATGCTGTTTAGGTTATACAGCACATTTTAAACACAGCAAAAGCTGGCAGATCCAGACCCAAGGTACCTACCTGAGGGCGTCTTGCTGGTCGACCGCTCTGACATTGTGGTGGACATACAGACGGGGTATGAAGCAGCTCCCACGATTCTGGTGTTTCTCTGGTAGTCCTTCAGTTGTTCTGAACACTTTAGGCCGGGTGTTGGCTTGACGGACTCCAGCCTCTTCAAAAAAGCCTGAAAGAAACACAATGACATTTTTTACAGAGTAAGTAATGATTCAAAACAATCTATGTTCTATGAATGCTAATTGGCTTGGCAAAAGGAAATCAGGGTTGAAGTACATTTTCAGGATATCGGTCAGGTTCAACTTGAAAAGATGTAGGCATGTATAAATATACAGTGTATAGATAAATATATAGAATTAATATATTGAGCAATAAAACCTCAAAATGCAGCAGGAGTTCTACGTGAACTATAAAGCTTCTTCTAGCATTTGATTCATTGAGCCATTTACTGAATGTCGATCACATTTGTTCTGGCTTTTAAGCCACAACATACAAAACACCATATCACATTCATAAAGACTCTGTATATTTCACAAAATGAATAGTATTTCACTCAGAAACGCTGAACAAATAGTCCCCATTCTATAGGTCCCAATTACATTTTGTAAATCGGAAATTATCTGGGACTTCAAAGCAAACACAACCAAACTGCATGAGGCAAAACAGTGTAGGCAAGTGGTTGAATGTCATACATGCAGTCACACTCCCACATGCATGCTGTGCAGAAAGACACCATAGCACGACAGGACACTTACAAGCTACGCTGCTTTTGAAAACTGTTTGCTTCCATCACAAAGTGGTCAAGCAGAGTTGATCCATGGGGTGAGAGGCCAAAGCTACAGAGGCTGAACTGTCTTATAATGTCACTCTGTGACGTTGCTAGTTTGCCACCTGCTGCCATCTGTTCAAGTCCATCCATGTCTGCTTTCAGGGGAGGCACTCTTAACTCAACTTACTAGCATCCTTAAATAAATGTAAAATAAAGTACAGTTAAGTTACAAAAACATGTTTATCTATTGTATCACTAATTACTTAAACTACTACGACTTAAATTGCAAGGACACTTAATCAAAAATCAAGTCAGCTTAAGGCATTGTTTCCAGTCCTTCCTGGAAAAGTTGATGAATAAATCTATTTTTTTAAAGTAATAATTGAGAATGAGCACAATGGATAAATATATAGCATGGTGCTATGGAAATTAAAAAATGTTAAATGGCACACAGTATATTCACAGTGACGAACAATGACCAAGAGATGAGGAAATATCAGCTACGCATTTCAGTAGCAGTATTGATTGACATGATCACACAAATTAGAAATGTGAAATTATGTTCTAGAGACACAGCAGCACCAGTATAACCTACTACCTGAGGCTTAACTACTTTAGATGGTTTTTTTATGTTGCTGTCCTATTATAAAAATCACAAACTTTCTGTAAAATGATCTCTTTCTGTATAAGTTTGTGTCTCATTAATGCACATTACTAACTTTGCTTCTTCACCGGAGTCTTTGTGCTTTCTCGCCTCGCAGGTTTCCATGGATCCTGGTTTTATCTGGACCCTGGTCCAGCCTCCTGCCGTGGCCCCGCTGACACCCACTGCTACTTTCTTTGTTATTATTAGTCACATTGTTGCTATTGCCGATTCCATTACTTATTTTATTATCATTGTTATTCTACTGTATCCACTTCTGCGGTTATTACTAGTAGTCGTAATGTTTCCATCATTATTATACTTACTACTCTCATTATATGAATCATTTCTGTCACATGCATTGAATGTGTTGTAACTCTGTTATGTTGTTCATTCTGTACACATGACATCTGTCACACTTCTGTCCATCCTGTTAGAGGGATCCCTCCTCTGTTGCTCTCTCTAAGGTTTCTTCTTTTTCTCCCCATTAAAAGAGTTTTCTTTGGGGAGTTTTTCCTGTTCTGATGCGAGGGTCCCGGGACAGAGGATGTCGCACGTGTACAGATTGTAAAGCCCTCTGAGGCAAATTTGTGATTTTGGGCTGTACAAAATAAATTGAATGGAATGTAGAGACTACTAATGTTTAGAGTTTAGTTTTTATATTAAATTGAGTATCATTCCACACAGGAGGATAAACTCACCAAGTTTTCCTTCTCGATGCGTTGCTGTTCCCGCTGCCTGTTGAGTGCGCTGTGAGAGAACCGAATCTGAGGCAACTTGCTGGCCGTGTGGGTTTTCTTCCTCGCTGTACTTCCTGGTCTGGGCCCTGGAGATTGGTGCGAAAGCTCACGAAGAAGACGCTGGTTCTCGCGATCTATGCGTCGGACCTCATCGTTGGTGAACGAGTAGTTCTTCCTGTTTCTTGGCCCAGTACAGCAGAAAACCAGTTTACCTCCAAGCTGACTCTCTGACCTGAGGGAGCCTGATTGGTGAAAAGGACGTTTATTACAATGTCTTCATCTGCATTTTAAAAAAGGAGTTATTGTGTTTTATGCCATGTTGAAATTATTTTGTTTTGTTTATGGTGTACTACTAAAACATGTGGAAAACTAAATTTTAAACATTTCTATACCTTGTAATTCCATCATTTACATTTTGCAAGGACATTCTGGTATAAGTGAGGTAGCATCTTAATTTAATGTTATCCATTTCAGTATAATATTCAACATGCTCAGCGGGAATTGTTCCTGATGTACGGTGTAGGGAAAGATCGTCTGTTGATGTTTAGTACAAATCTAAATTACGAATATATTCAGGAACTACAGTATACAGCCTTATATGAATTCAACTAAAAGCTCAAAACCTCTGTGTGCTGTAGTTCAGTTAAATTATCATTTGCTTAGAAACAGGCAGGTTTAATGGTCTCCTGAAGAGAAGAGGCTTTGTTGTGCAATTTAGGTGACATTATAAAATAAAGTCCATTTCACATTTTACTGCCTATTATATGATTATTTTAGGAGTTTTTCTGGATGGATGATGTAAAAAAACAACTTGAGCTGCTTTAGCAAGATAATCCTTTTTTTGTGGGAGTTTATATTTGTTAAGTTTGGGACAGAGGACAAAGCTTGTTGTTTGCAATGTGTTGTTACATGTAAGAAGTTATGTTCTTGCCTAAGAGCTGAGTGGTCACAAACAGACATTGCTTAGTTTTAAGGGGCCAGAAACCAAAAAGAGCATCGAAAACATAACTGACAGACAAGGACGGCAGTTTTACTCACACTCATCTACATCCCGATCTGAGTCCTCATCCTGATGCATGTCGCTAAGGCCACTGGAGGGCACACTCTCCAACTGCTGCTGCTCTTTAGGGCTTCCCTCTTCAGCCTCCGTGTGGTTCAGGTCCAATGACTGGAGAGGGCTGATGTCAGGAGAGGAGAGGGGGCTCACATCTGTCACTGTATCCTCCGACTCCTCTGTACAGCTGATAAGCACGTCCCGGGATGCTGCTGAGCCCGCGCTTCTCACTCCAGGGGATAAAGAAGGCTTGTTGGGCCTGGGAAGGGTGGGGGAATATACACTGCTTCTCCCACTTCTGCTGCTAGAGGAGCTCTCTGAGTCTGCATCTACACTGCTCTCAGTTGAAGTGGGGGATGGACTCCGGGTGCGGCAATTTATTATCTGTTCTTTAGGAGATTGTTCATTTCTCCCTTTTGAGCCTGAGTTTTTGGATGGCAATGCATCTTCTTCATACTCATTTGGTCTCTGGCTATCCACATCCTCACAATCTACCTCCCTGGTCACATCCAATACCGCCATAAATGTTCCATTGTGCCTTTCAGACTGCAAATCAGAGTCTGCCTCACCATCACTGCTAATATGGATGGCTTTATCTGATGTGCAGGCAACAGATGATTCGCTGGACGCCCTGCTACTCTCTTCTTTCTTTGATTGACAGCTGCTTTCTTTCCTTTCTGCTCTGCTGCCACTGTTGTCGACTAGCTTCAGGTGTTTTTTAGTCTCATCTGTCCTCGGAGACAAACCACCTTCTGTTTTTTCCGTCTGTTTTGCATGTAGCCTCTCAGGTGCTGGTGGGCTCTCCTTTTCAGCCCTCAAGCCTTTCTCCATCTTTTCCACTCCATCTCTGCTGCTATCATCACAGTCACTGTCAAAAAACGAATGATCCACTTCACCTTCTAGTTCACTGGGGTTGAACATGGCAGACTTCTCCCAACACACTGAACCTATAAAGTAGTGTAAGATTGAGATGTTAGAGTCGAGTTAAAGTCAAAGAACTGTGACTATGGTTTGTCATGTTTAAACCAAATTAACTAAAAATGAATTTAGAAGATATTCAATACAAACCAAATGTATATATAGCGTTACAATAAAATGTAGAATGAGATATGGACAAACAATATATGGTAAAGGTCTCTAAAGACACTTTTCACCGTGTAGTATGGTAATACGTCATGGAGGCTAAGCATGATTTAAACATACTACTTTCATCTTGATAACGGTTAACTAGAGTATGTTGGCTAACTTAGTCCAACTATGTTATAGTTGCTTAGGTTAGCTAACTTTAGCTGAAAGACAACGAAATCTTACCTGGCTACAAGCTACAGCTAGCTGCCGACAGCGTGAAGGTGCCTGGTAACTACGCAACGTCACATCCTGGCAACGGTTACGTTTGTGTTGCGAGCATAGGGGCAGAGCCGTATAAAGAGAGAGTCGCGTTAACGGAAGTTCAACAATTCTGGTCGTCACGTGATTCACATAGACTAAAGTGAGTTTCAGGAAATACTTGGCGGGTGATTCGAATGCGTAGATAGACAGAACTGCGATTTGCGCTAATTAGTAGATAATAAATTAATTCCTTCACCTTTAATATTCATATCGATCAACGACTAAATATGTATTTAGTCACATCAATTGTGTGTGTTTTTAAAAGTAATATATCAATATTATCAAAATAATATTTCAGGAAGTAACAGTTAGAGTTACTGGCCTTTTTGACATATTTGAGGATAAAGTAGCCTTGTTTAAAAGGAACAGTGTGTGAGATTTAGTGGCGAGGTTGTAGATTGCAAGCAACAACATACCCCTGCATTCACCCCTCCCTTTCTAAGCGTGTCGGAGAACTAATATCTCTGTTATTATTGTGTAACGTTAACTTTATAATTGTAGCTCGTACTCCAAAATCTATATCCTCACCATTATATACACCTACAACTCTACAATAACACACCTAAATCTTATTAAGCTAATTATATAGGATATTTAATATTAATAATTAATTCCCCCCAGCCTGCAAAAAAAAATCCTGTTTAGAAGCCGTTATCCCTCTAATTACACAATGTTTGATAAAATGAGAACTGAATTTACATTTTATTGGCTGTTCGTGCTGTGGTTCAATTATGTGTTGCTAACTTTATCCATTAAAAACTGTTACTGAGCAGCTTGTCAGAAGCACCATATACACAGTACATGATCTTACAGAGAAAGCAAATGAAAAAAAATCACATTGTAGTGATTTGTCTTTTTCAGCTAAAGGTTTAAACACTTCAATAGTCAGAATTGATAGAGGAATAGACAAGAGTCCATTTAGTTTTTCTTTTGGGATCTATTATGCCAAAGTAACTGCTCCCCCTAGTGCATACCCATTAACAAGAAAGGGGATTATCTGAAGGCGCGTCCCTTGACATTATAATTTGTCACGGGTTTTCTGGTAATAACATTGTTAGACCTAGAAGTGACACACACTAACGAAATGCCAATGTCCTAGGACAATAGGTCTTGGGTGAATCTATCGTATAAACCTGTGTCTGGTCACTGTCATAGAATTTACATGCCTATGCAGGATGGGTAGAGATGGGGATTGAGTGGGGGTTATTTCTGTGGCAGTCCCATAGCTACACAATCGGCCCATGGAGACACAAAGAGTGACAATAAGTTTCTGGAAAATGAACTGGCCCGTCTAAACTCTACAGACTTTTAAGAAAATTATATGTTTTTATTATGCCTAGTAAGAAGAGAAAAGCATCCATTTGACTCTGACAACTGACTGGTTGTCAAAACTCAATTACAAGGAGTGATTGTTTACCATTAATCTGCTGACAGACAGGCTGCATTCAGGCACAAACACAAATAGTTCTTAGAGTAGGACAAGCCCCTGGGGGTCCTTTAAATGTGTCCAGGGGCTACACAGCTAAATGAGGATTTAATTACAATGTATTCACCAGCAAATCTCTCTCTCTCTCTCATATATATATATATATATATTTTAAAAAAATGTATATATATATATATATATATATATATATATATACCCAAAGACATTCCATTTACTGTCATGTATGACAAAGTATCAAATCCTTATACTTTGAGAAGCTAGAATCAGGGAATATTTGGCATTTTTGCTTGAAAAAAAAAGGCCAAAACCAAATATTTTTATTTGATCGGCTGATAATTCCAGTTCTAGTCTGTAACTTAAAAGAAAGTTTAATTATTTGTAAGATCAGCAATTTGTCTACTGGTAACAAAGCAATAATAAAACATATTTCTGAATTAAATGAGCCTTTTTATACATATTTCACCAGCCATTTGTATTATTCAATAATGGTAATAAAGTACAGTACAGGATAAGATCAATTTCTATTTTTAATAACAAATTACATCCATCTCTTGTTGTGCCTTTGTTGCTAAGCCAATGATTTATGTAGCACATGACCAAATTTTACATCATTATAGAAATTACTCAAATTTGAAATGACACTCCTACATTTTGTGAATGTTTTACCAATGTCAGAGGATGTCTGTCTGAAAGGTTGTGAGAGCTCAGATGATCTTCGGCCTCTGAGGAAGACACAGATTATAATACGCAGTTTGATCCCAAAAGTCTGCTCCTTTCCAGCCACACCAGCCCTGGGAAAGATAACATTCATGTCACATTCAACACGACGCAGTACGAGAAAATGTGTACTTTACAGAGAGAAATGCAGCCAGTGTAGATGATTGTAACAGTTACCTTGTCTGTGATAACCTGCGAGTCCTCTGCTCCTGTGTAATGTGGATCGAGGATGAGATAGCGGATCTGCCCGCTGGTCTCACTCCATGCCACACCTAGAATAGTGTGAGCTAAAACTCCCCCTCCTGCAACACAGGGAAAGAGTAACATGAAAAGATAGTTTGTATTCATCTTAGGAAAAACATTTACCAAGGTTTTACCCAGGCTGTGTTAGTGCTAGGGAATTAAGATGTGTATGTCTTTGTATGATTTAGATACAATTACTACTTTTTTTCTTAACCAGATACTAATTAGATGTTGCTATAGTTTATGTATTATTATTGTTTGTCTTAAGATTATGTACTATAGGAAAATATGTACACACATTTTTGGTTTTAAAGTTTGTTAGAGCTGTTACAGTAGAATTAAATGCTTGTAGCATAATTTAGGAACCGTATCGAAACTCTTCAGACATCAACCATACCAATCATGATGGGAGTCCCTTCAGTAAGGAAGTGGTTGGTCAGTTCTCTGCCTTTGGATGCCAGCTCAGAACCTTGACTAAAGAGAAGCATTCAACGTCAGATGAATCCAAATAATATGTACATCGTCACACAAGTTGCTATTCATAGGCGTCTTACAACACACCTCACAAACATGATCTTGGAAGTGACCCCAAGCAGCTGGTTCAGAACAGCCTGAACCTCAATGGATCCGATCCACTGGCGTGATCCAACAAAGGATCCCGGTTTGTCTCCAACATCCGCTAAAGCCTGGAAAGGTGAGAGCCCATTGAAAGGAGCCATTTGGACATTTCCATGGTATTGTGATAGTCATGTTTACAGGACCACTACTGTACCTGTTGGATCTCTTTGTGTGTGGGCACGGCCCGCTCTACGTAGCCTTGCTGCTGGAACCAGGAGCAGATAGTCTGTAGGGAGCGATAAGCACAGCCCCAGCCATTGTCATCCATATGGTCCTGCATGTAGTGGTGATAGCTGTAGATCCCCTGGACCAAGTACACCTTGAGAAAATACACACATCAGAGAAGCCAAGATTACGATTCCATGCAGAGTACATCTCAGTATCCATCTATAAAAGAGGAGATAGAGCGTGACAGACTTTAATCTGGTGATAAGATGCACCTTTCCATTGTCCAGCGTGGGATGTGTGAGGACCAGATGAGGGTTTCGGAGGTAACCATCTTTGTAGGGCTCATTGGGAAAGTGGTAAGCATTGGCTCTTCTAAAATAGGGCCAGTCATCTGGTAGCTCAAGCTGTTGATGCAGTTCCTACTTAGACAGATTTTGTGTACAATAAGATGAAAAAAAGATGTTAAAAAAGAACATAAATCAGGAGTTAAAGAATGACTATTCCATGCTTTAATTACGGCAGTGTTTCATGCAAGTACAATGAGTTAGATCCACTGCCCGAACCTGAGGATTCATCTCTATGGTATCTCTATTGGGAATTTAAAGACTCTCAGTAAGTGAGTCTTACCTTACGTTGTGTCTCCAGTTGGCTGTCAGGCACTCCTGCAGGGTAAACCACGGTCACTAGCCCTTTTGGCTCTGGAAGGAGGAAGTGGAGCGGTTCAGGTACCAGCAGCGTGGTACCCTTCATGTGTTGCAAGGTCACTTTCTCCATCTCACACAGCTGATGAGTTAGCGCCTCCAACAGGCGCTCAAAGGCACTGCAAGGCCAGAAGAAACATATTTCACAGTGAGCAGAACTATTCACGCTAGCGGCTGGTGATGGTGAGTCCATGTTTACTCACACTGATGCAGTGAGGTTTCAGAGCTTGGCTAGTAATATAACATATTTTTAAGGTAAGACAAACTCTTTGATTGTTTCATTGACGGTGGTATGGACGACGCAGTCCACAGGCAGAGTTGTAGACAGGAAGTGGGATTTCTGGACTGTTCTGCTGAGGATCGGGGCTGAAAGGGGCCCTGTCTTTGTCGTCTCCATCATCAGGCGAAGGTTAATGACACTCTGAATGACAAGGGTACACAGGCACACAGACACATTGTATTATTATTATTAATTAATTGTATTATCAAAAAAAAAGCTAAAATAATAACTGGTTCTAGCATCTCATATATGAGTATTTGCTGTTTTTCCTTTGTCTTCTGTGATAGTAATCTGAATATATTGGGGTTTGGGACTGTTGGTCGGACAAAACAAGACATCACCTTGAACTTTTGAGAAACTGCACCCTGATCGAGGCTACAAGTGGGAATATTGTATAAACTATACAATTCATCTGCAGTGTAGGCTAACAACATCAGGCAGGTGCTGAACATGATTCCTTGATTGTACTTTACTAAAAGACTGCTATCCCTGTCCACAGAAAATTAAACCTAGAAAGAATAATAGTGTCAGTGTTAATAACACAAAAGAGCAGTGGCTACCCGGCAGTAGTAGCAGCTCCAGTGGCCTAATGGAAGAGACACTGGCGTCCTGAGACAGGAATTGTGGGTTTATGTCCCATCTGGGAGGGAATAGCAAAACCACGCTGGGCTCATAACCCAGAGTTTGATGCACACAAACCATCCTCTGCCGTGTTACATTATCGCAAACAAAACTGAATATCTTTGGGTTTTGGACTATTGGTTGAATAAAAGAAGACATGTGAAGGCCTCAACTTTGGCTCTGGTGTTTTTCACTTTTTCCGACACTTTACAAGCCAAGCGATTAGTCAATTAACTGAAAAAAGAACCAGAAGATTATTTAATTATGAAAATAAATGCTGCAGCCCAACTAAGGTTACATCTATAATACACAGCACTGCTAAGCTGTTGCGGCAGATACCTATTGGTTCATATGGGGACTACTTTTGGTACAAAAAACATCTCAATAAACTTAACGTGTACATACTGCTGCTGAACTTTTTTTGCTTTTCTTTTTTGCAGATCTCTTGCCAGCAGCCTCTTGTTTATCTGACCTGAAATAAATAAAAACGTAATTAGAATTCAGACAAAGAAACAAAAAGTTGAGGACAAAAAAAGAAAGTGAACTTACTGAATCCATTGATGTATATCTTCACATAGTGTGTTTGGAGTTATTTCTTCAGGTGTTGCGTAAACACCTCTGTTTGGCCAAACAATAACAGGACTGTCACAGACTGTTAGAACACATGATTCAGATTTCACCTGAGATTGAAGCATCTCGAATGTTCTTGAGATGACTTTGTGCATGAGCCGTGCTGAAAGAAGACAGGGAATATCAGTCCATCACCAATTACTACATTGTATTATACTTTTTTTGTATTCTTTATGCATTTTATCTTTTAGTCAATGTTAAAATAACTGACACTGTACTTTATGAACGTTTATTAATCTTTATCTAATTAGCACAACTTGAATATTACCATTAGCATTTTACTTTGGTTTACTGTTTTCTTTTACCCGCTTCTTATAATACATATATGATACAGCATGTAAGGAGGACACAGCAGGAAGGCACTATAGGCACTGAAATCATGCTAGTACGACTTAAACTGCTCCATATTAAACCGTATAGTATGAAACTATACAATATCTAGTAGCATGACAATGTGTACGAACATACCATCTGTGCTGTCCAGGTGACATTTGAACTCCAGCGGCCCTCTGACACGAAGGATGGTACCTGTGTCGGAGGAATGCGAGTCCGCAACAACCTGAGATAACACAAGACAAGTAAATAACCTGAGAGAGAACCTAGCAGTGTTTATATAACGTTAATGTAGACTGCCAACAAGGAAGCGAGGAGCCGCTGTCAAGGGACATGAACGTCCCGTTAAGCAAATATATCGGTAAACTTACCATAGTTGAGTCCAGTAATATAGGATCACTAAACTAGCAGCTGTTCTCTACGCAGTGGAGGCTGACATGTCTGTTCAACGTGTCTCTGGCTGCTGCATTCTATTGGTCCATACTGGCCCCGCCCATTTATGTTGCATTCATGGTGACTCGTGATTTGTAGTTTTACTGGATTACACCGTGGTGCCATCCTTTTCCTAGGAGAGATGCGTCGTTTTTTTCCCCAACATTCTGTTTTTGCAACTAAATCGTGTGTCATGGTAGTTTTCAGTTTAATTGAACTAAGAAAAAATGATTTTCAACATTCAATGGTCTAATGAGAAAGATATACAGATAATTATAACAAAGTGTTTGTGTTAAAATACTGTGTTTACATAGAATGCACAGACTGAATACACATAAGGCCTGTGGAGCATCATAAATTATGTGAGCAAACAAGAGGCAATTCTTTATTGGGATGGCACAATGCAGAGCACTTGAAAGTGGGAATAGGTTAAACCTACATTTGGGGCACATATATAATAAAATGTAATAATAATAATACTTATACTACTTCTAATAATCATAATAATACAAATGTTCTATTGGCGCTGTAGCTTCAACAAATTCTATAGACAATCATGCTCACTGCGGATGAGTGCATTATAAAATGTCCTGTAGTGATGCTGTTTTTGCATGTGTATCACAATGCAGGTTCTGCTCTCCTAGGCTTGAGTGAGGCATCTGATTATTCCAGCATCAATGCCTGTGTCACCCGACTCAAAAACATGCATCAACATTCTTATATTTTTATCCTATGGTTAGGCTATTTATATGGATTTTAAATTTACTTTGTTTAATACAAGGATAAATAATGCAAGGAGAGTGCAAAGAGTAACAAGTAACATAACAGAACCCTGTTTCTTAGTGCATTGTCTGTTTGCCTCAGGCTATTAGATGGCAGCCATGCGTGCTAGGCCAGGCAGTGTGAGCAGACACTGGGTTAGAGATGCTGTAGCTCTTGCGCATGTCGAAGTGGGAGCTTTCAAACTATTATGCTTGCAGCAAACCTCACCACCAAAACTCATTGACCTTAACAACTGAAAAATAAAATCATCATGAGACGCCACACTTGTAGATAAATCAGATAACAGTACATAATGTACTGCTTTTTACCAAACGTTGAGAATTTGAATTATGGGTCAACTTTATGGATATCTGAAGATGAAAGGACCTGCTGAAACATATTCACATTACAGCCCTGTTATACTTGTTCAATATGTTCAAACGTATTAACTATTCTTCTTCTTCATTACAAAGTCAAATAAAGCACATGCCCAGAAGCAGAGTTGAAAATGAGGTCAGTTTTAGGTCAGTCGTGTTCTGTTCTGATATTGTTTCTGTAGCTTCTGTATAAAATCATTAGTAGTTTGTTAGGGGAACTGGGAACTCAAATGGCCCATCTCACACAAGCATTTAAAATCAATCTTCTGAATGTAAATTGTCAGTATTTGAATAAACACACTTAACAGGTTCAGTGCACATGGCTTGTTTGTAGTATTAGCAGGTATGAGTACAGACGAAAGTGCCTCATTGTGTAGTATTCACTTTATTTTGAAAATGTGGAGAAGAAAACACGAGTTTGTCTTTTGTGCTCATTAGTTTGGTGGACCAGTTTTGACCCATAGCGCTCAAAAAAGGTCCACTGTTAAATCTGCCGGAGTGCATAAATGCAACATTACCAAAGGTTTACTGTAAGTATCTATTAAAGTGCTTTATGTGTCTGTCTGAATACAGTATTTACTAAGTGCAGCTCAAGTATATACATTGTAACTGTCTGAGTTCATGGCTGTTGAGTTCCTGTGGATTTAGTGTGCTTGGCTTGATTTGTGATGAGATTAGCTATCTCTCTCTTCTTACCATAAACAGAGTATTAGGATCTTTGGACGAGTATGTGTAGTGACTGAATATATGGCAAGCACCATGGAAACTCACATTACAAATGTACATTCATCACTGATTCTGTGAACGCGTTCAGAAAATCAGCTCAAAACTCACCTCTTTAGACTGGCGTTTGGGTAAAACCCATGTCCTAGACCTGCTTTTAAATTTTAATTTCTTCTAATTTTGTATTTTATAATTATTGGCCTTATGGTCACATTGTGTTTTTTATGTTTGTAATTCTGCCCTGTTAAGCACTTTGTGACTTATGTCTGTAAAAAGCGCTTTATAAATAAATGTTACTTACTTACTTACATATGGAAATAAGCAAAGTTAATATTTGGATTAATTTTCTTATAGATTCAAACAGGGAAGGTGACATTATTATATTGCTTTCAGTCTTTTTCCATCTCATGACCTCAACATTGGTGGTTGTTGTTCCATTAATAACTAAATAAAAAAGTCAGCATGTAGGGGAAGAGAGAGAGCAAAAAAAGGAATTGAAAAATAGTGTTCATTATTAACAATAATAACAGTTACTTCATACAATATGACTACTGTTGGTGTTTGGTTACTTAAAAAAAAAAAAATATATATATATATATATATAAATTATAAAAAGTGGAACAGAGCTTCTGATGGAAATATACACATCTTTTGCTTTTGGAAAGTGCTTTAGCCTCACATCATTGGTCTCGTACTGATCATCACTAACAGGTTCAATCTATGACAACCTCTGAGAGACAAATAGATGAAGGAATGACTGAAGAGAAAAGCAATTCAATACTGTGCCCGATTCCACTGCCATAATTAACCTGAGTATCATTTACTCAAGTACTGTGCTTAAGACTTAAGTACAGTTTTGAGGTTGAGTATTTCCACTTTATGCTACTATATACTTGCTCTCCATTACATTTCAGATTGAAATATTGTTCTTCTACATTTACCTAAGTTACTAGTTACATAAAAGAGTACATTTTTACTTACAATATAATCACTTTATAAAATATTCTTATAGAATAAACTTCCAAATAGTAGCGTATATAAAGCAGCAAATAGCTTCAGTAATCCACACTTAGGTGCAATTATGTTGAATGTGTTTTTACTTTTGATACTTTTATATTTTGCTGATATTTGTGTACTTTAACTTGTAAGATATTGTTTGAATGCATTCGTTTAGTTGTAGCTGAGTATTTTTAGATTGTGGTACAGCTACTTTTTCTCTTCTTTTTCATTTAATCCAGCAGCTCTTTGTGCTCCCTTATAGCCCCGAATGAGAGCTTGACATTCAGACCTCAGCAGCACAGTCAAGCAAAAGCAACCTCTGATGGGATTGACTTCAGCGCAATTATGTGTTCAGTAAGGCGATGTAGATGTTGTGTCGTCACATTGTGTCACAATAGTTGGATTATTATGGTTAAAATATTGTTGTTGTTGCCCTGGAAAAATAAATATATGCATAACTTCTGATCGGCTGCCACCTGTTTGCTCAGGTAAAACATTTAAAACAATGGAGTCAAAACTGTGTTTGAAGTTCAGGAGATATTTTGAATATATGTTGTTATAGATTTAATTTCAGCACCTTACGTTGCACTGTTCAAACGCTAATGCTAATGCAGAATGTACTGTCGCACAGAAGCCTCAGTGGGCATGCCTCTCTTTATGTAGGGCATTCATTATTATTATTAGATGTAACAGTGTCATATTTACATAAGCTTGTATTCACACAACAACACATAAAACAGATACATGAAAAATCATGTACAAAAAAAATAGGAATGGAAAACTTCATTCAGCCAAATTTTGTTTGAGGGACAGATTTGGCTGTTTGCCTACCACAGACCTAAAGCTTCCCTATTCAGACTTTGATGACCACACACCCATCATTTAACATAAAGAACCATTAGTGTCTGTGATGAAATAACTTGCACATCTCAAAATGGGCAGTTTAATGAATTGCATTGAGGGTGGCCACTCTGGAGCAGAATGAAAGGATTCCCCCTTTAATCTCTGACCTATAAACCTTTTGTTGTGGTAGAAACATCCTGCATGGGCCTTGCTGTAAGACTGCCAATGTAAGCAGCATGCTCATCCAGAGTTATCCTGCGAGAAATGAGAAAACTCCCAAAGGACAAAGCTGTTCATTATTTAAGCATTAAAATGGATTTATTATGTTAGATTACGAAAATGCTCTTTTCAGACCAAACAAGGCCAACAACCAGTGCTCTAGCCTCATCTCGGCCAATGAAATCTATTTTTGATATGAGTTTTATAAATGATCACGAAACATGTAGTCCATCACTGACTAATTTCCTTAACGGTCTTAAATAAAACAAATCGACTCCACTTCACGTCAGACTTAAACTCATACAATGTTTTCTGTGACATGTAATAACCCAACAGACATATTAGTGAGGATAATGGCCTGTAAACAGATTTTGATGGGTGAAATTGGTGAAATTCCCCTTTAAGTCTTAAAGGAAAAATGACCTCTATAATTAGCTGGTTCTGGCTTTATGGTTTTATGCAATTGTAAACGTAATATCTTTGAGTTTAACAAGTAGGCTAATTTGAAGACGTTCCTGCAGGCTCTGGGATAAAGTATTCAGTAAATTAATTGACAGTGAAATGGTTAGTTGCAGCCCTGCAAAATAACAATAATGTTATTAATGATGATGAATAGCAAATGTTTTGTGGATTAGGAGTGTTCACGTGGCTGACTTTTAATTAAGAAGCACTCACGAAGCCATGCCTTGTGATACCTCATTTAAGAGGCTAACAGAAGCTACAGGCTGAAGGAGCTGCTCCTGTAGGGGATTGTACAATATACAGTCCCCTTGTGGACCGGTTATTTGAGCTTTAATAAAAGCACCAAGCGGCGGGGGAACCTTGCTATTTATAATCTTAAACATCGGACAGTTCAGTTGTCAATTTACAGATATTTCACGAAATACAGCAGGGAAGTTGTAATGCAGGGATACGTGTTGTGATAAGTGTGTGTGTGCGCGTGTGTGTGTGCGTGTGTGTCTGAGAGAGAAGGGCAGACATAAAGTAACCCATTTACAATATTATTTAAATGATCAGATAAAATCCTGTCAAATACAGATTTTAAACTTTTAGTAAACAGTTCTGCAGAAATGTGGGGGAAACAATATCACCAAAAATCTACAAACAAACCATTGAGCAGCACAGGCACACGCACTATAAAACCCATGTGAATACAACATGATTGTTCGTTAGGGGGAGCAGTCTGGTATGATGGGTACCAGAATATACTCATCTAAAAAAAGTCCACTGCATGCGAGCAGTCGCCTGGAAATAAGTTCTTATTGCTGATAGGTTGTTCAGCTAAACCAGCCCCATGTGCGCATGGATTGGCCTACTGCTCTTTTTTCTTCAGTTTCTCATTGGCTTTTGGCAATCCCCTGCCATCATTTGCCCGTGCAGATTTCAATGAATATTGTATGTGGTAGCTGGCTTTGGTGCTGATCATTTGAATCAGCGAGTCGCGAGGAGGAAGGTATCTTGGATGAGCACACCAGATGATGGAATTTCTCCCAGACACCGCAGCTGCTCGACCAGGACTGTCTCCCTCCGAAATTAGATAAGAAGAGCCGAGCCAGGAGATTATACAGCGGGGGAGATGTTCTGCGCGAAGCTGAAAGAGCTGAAGATATCTGGAGACTGTCCATTCTCCAGCAGCACCAAAAATAATGAGCTCGGAGACTTTCAGGAGCGCTCAACTGACGCCGCGGATTTATTGCCTATTTCTAAGGACGTGCACGGAAAAATAGGCGAGGATCTACCTCAACAGAAGACAAGCAGAGCCAAAGTTAACCTGCATACACTTGGGGAGAGCATCCGAAAATTGGCATGTCCCGAGGTGAGTTTGATTTAGTGATATTCAAACCATGCGAGAACTACAGTATGACTTATATGTATTTATGATGAAAAACCCCAGCTCGACTGCAGTTGTGTGTTTGTCGCATATCTGCCTCAACGTATAGACATCATTACTGATATAAAGATAGTCCTGCTTTTAAAAACAATATTATTTGCGGGCGTTTTTTGCATTTCAAGCTGCTGTTCAGTCTTTGTCAAACGATGACCTTTAACTCGCTGAACACTTTGTCATACAGTTTCAAAGCCTGCACACTGCCCTCCAACGAATGATGACACTCTCAGATCAAACCAGGGACTCGGAAAGGTAACACCTCTATTTTAAATACAGCTGCCACCGTAATAACTACACTACTCCTCTTAGATTGCTTTCATTACTGCTGCTGCGGATATCTTGCATCCATAATAACAAAAAAGATGAGACTGCATTATTTGGCCCTCTGTTTACATCAATATCCCTTACAAATTTATTTTGACTGACAATAATGTGTAATGCATGCTGCTATGGATACCCGGAGGTAGAGAGTCCCTTACAAATCTGCTGAAAAACACAGTATTATCAAAAATGCCAAGAAGATAATTAAATGATCCAAAAATGTCCAAAATGTCAAACATCAAGCTGATTGCAGATTCTCAAATGAGAGAAATTGCAGCTCTGTCTTTGTTCATAGTAAACATAATATCTTTGTGTTTTGGGCTGTTGGTCAGACAAATAAAACATTGAAAGTCTTAAGATTTGGAAATTATAACAATTTTTTCAAGGCAAAACAAAGCATGAATTAATTGAAATTAATTAAGTGTTTGACGGATTATCTGATAATGCAAATTATAGGTAGATGGGACTTTAGTCAGATATTTTGAAAATAAATATTGTCCACTGAGTGATATAAGTGTCTGACTTTGATATTTGTGTCTCGCAGTCCAATCATTTGTTGTAAAGACTATCACAGTTGCACTGATGAGCCGGAACATTTAGTGGAAATGATGAACATTTACTCAACCAAGACAGGTAATGTCACATCTGTCATCACATCTGTCAAATCGTGCAAAATAATAAAATATGTTATTTTTAATTTCAGAATTCTGAATATAAAATTTAGTTTTGTGGGCTTCACATCTTTACCCGTTTCCTTTCATTTGTCTGTCAGCAATCCATATGGAAGCTTTGAAAGTTGCTCTTGGCGAGGAGCTCTTCAACATGTGTTATGAGGAGGACGGACACATTTTGAGGGTGGTGGGGGGAGCTCTCCACGACTTCCTCAACAGCTTCAATGTCTTATTGAAACAGAGCAGCACGCCGCCCAACCCGGACAGAAAGGATTGTGTAAACCAACCTTCGGTGCTGTGCTTAGACAAGGATGCAGGTCTGCTTACTGTCTATTTCTTCAACCCCGGCCCGACCACTGAGCTCTTCTTCCCTGGAGTCATCAAAGCAGCTGCCCGCCTGCTGTATCACACCACTGTGGATGTGTTGATGGACCATGCCGGTGCTAAAGACAGCATCTTGCAGTCCAGCCCGCAGCCCAGTCTTCTGTACACAGTTGTAGTTAAGGATGCTAAAAATCGGAGCCCCAGTCCGCTGCGGGCTACCTCAGCTGGAACCCTTCCTACCTCTCTGTTCTCCACCATTTTCCCTTTCCATCTGATCCTGGACCAGGACTTGGTTCTGTTACAAATAGGACACGGGCTCAGGAAGAGACTGCTCAGGAAGGATGGACTGAGGAGGTCCTCTACCTTCCAAGAACAATTCTCTATTGTCTCTCCCCAGATCAAATGTACCTTTCAAGGTATTCTGACCATGCTAAACACACAGTTTATCATTCGGATCAAGCATGGAGTCTCCATTGCAGATAACACAGGGAAGGTATGTCAACATGTCTGCGAGATATAACTTGAAAAGTGACGTCACTGACTAATGAGGCGGAAAATGTCCTCCGGTCATTGTCTTGATAGTAAAATAGAGAGAAAAAATGATGCTATTTATAAGCAGCAGAGCTTATTAGTGTTGTACTCGGGTGCACTTGGCCTGAGGTAGAGATAAACATTATACCCCCAACGGAGATCAGAAGCAAATGTCAAACCATTTCATCCATCAAAGGCACAGCCATGCTCCTGCTATTTATGTGAGGTTGCACAGCAATTGGTCGTCATGATGAGATAAATTATACATCAGTGAGTAAACATGGCAGTGGTATAATAACATTCAGCCAGTGATGCTTCCACTTACTATAACACTAGTCTTCCAGCGGTAGATTTACTGTACAGAGTGCAATTAAAACAGGTAAATATCAGTAAGGGTCTCAGTCTCTTGCATCATGGGGTTCGTGATGCATTACTCAGCTGACACGTTCAGCACTCACAAACATAATGTTCAACATTAATTATGTGACATATTTCAAAATACTCCGGCATGAATGTGGCTCTGTGAGGCTGTAATAAGAAAACAACGTGATAAAAGTTAAGGTCCAAAAATATCGCTCATCTTTTGCAGTCGTGCTAAAGTAAATGTAATAACTGGCACAAGGGTGGTGTCAGAATAATAATAATAAAAAGATGAAAGGTAGGAAGTATTTGCTTCAAAATAGATTCTTTGGTTTCATTACTGAATCATTAAATACTTCCAGTTAATACATGAGGAATTATTAGGTTTGTAATTGCTCATGTATTGTTTATCATTAAAGTCAGTACTAAACACTGATGATGATGTTTGCCATGTTAACCTTCTTAGTATAAGGTATTGGCATGCCAATGTTAAAATTAGCTGTAGACAGTTGATGTTGATGGGAATGTAATTCATTTCGAGCCAAAGTACTGCAGAAATTAAAATTTGGCCTCATGATGGCGCTAGATGAAAGGTCAGGAGATCTCCAAGGTTCACAAAGAAATGTCTGCACCAAATTCCCAAAAAGTTGTCAAGACATTTCCCTTTGAACCACAAATGTCACCTAATGGTGGCCCTAAAGGAAAAGTCAGAGGATCCCCTAAGTCAGTAGGTTTCATTCTCTGGGAATCATGAATGTCTGTACAAAATTGAATGGCAATCCTTCCAATAGTTGTCCAATATTTCAACCGTGGCTAGTAAAAGATTTACTTAGGTTAGATGGGATTTATTTTGATCCACTGGAACATAAATAAACCTTTTGACATTGTTTATTGTTGTGGCTGACAGCTGGTGGAAAAATGAACATTACTCATCATCTGATCTTTCGTTTCAGCTCATGGACCTCAAAGGTCAGATGATCTATGCTTCAGAGTCCAACGCCGTCTTGTTCTTGGGCTCACCATGTGTGGACAAGCTGGAGGAGCTAACAGGCCGCGGCCTCTACCTGTCAGACATCCCTATTCATAACGCATTGCGTGACGTAGTGCTGGTGGGTGAACAGGCCAAAGCCCAGGACGGTCTGAAGAAGCGTCTGGGGAAGGCCAAGGCAGCCTTGGAGCACGCTCACCAGGCACTGGAGGAGGAGAAGAAGAAGACAGTTGACCTCCTCTTCTCCATCTTCCCTGGCACTGTAGCACAGCAGCTGTGGCAGGGCCAAACAGTGCAGGCCAAGAAGTTTGACCGAGTCACAATGCTCTTCTCTGACATAGTAGGCTTCACTGCTGTTTGCTCAAGCTGTACCCCGATGCAAGTGATAACCATGCTCAGTGAGTTGTACACCAGGTTTGATCACGAGTGTGGGGAGCTTGATATTTATAAGGTAGGTTAATGGAATAAAGGAGTATACTGCTGAGCATTATTTTGATTTGCAAGAGCTGATGACAATGTTAACCCTTTAACCTATGCTTTTTTTATCTATTGCAACTGCTGTGTTGAGAATATATGAGACATTTCAGAAGTAGCTGACATTAGACAGATACGTTTATACAGTTTTGTCACAAAATGTTAAAATGTAATTGAGGTTTTAGTATCAAAAGGTTCAAGAAATAAGCACCATCAGCCAGTGAACATTCTTGGCTATATGTCAAACTATTATGCTTCTTTTGGCAAAGTGTGAATGACATGGTACAATACTAAGTCACATTTAACATCCAAGTATATTTGTTTAATACAATCTAAGATGCGACAATACTTATAGGCAATTTACCACATTGAATTTGAACATACACCCTTACAAATATTATTTTCTGCTAAATGTTTTACCAAATAACAGTTTTTATCTAATTCTGTAGGTACCCTGTAGCCAGTGTATTTAAATAAATCACATTTCAGATTTTACTCATTAATTAACAGTTGACGGTCAATTATATTCTTTGTAAATGTAACCTCCCTAAATATTTTTCTAATGACGTCCCTGCACTGCCAGGTACAGTATGTAATTGTGGTGAAGGATACAAATATAATAACTTCTGATATTGTGATATTTCTGTTCTCATAGATTTTGATATTTGGCTTAAATATGATCAGAATCAGCTTCAAACCTTAAATTCCCAGACACATCATAAAGGACACAACCTCAGTGTCCATAATGGTACAGTAGCTATGGCCCTGCCTACAGCTCGCTAAAAATACATAAACTGTCTTTTAATGCTCGTTTTTCTAAGGTAACTGTATAGCTGTGACAAAAACCTATATCAAAATGTTAAGAATTAAAAAACTACAGTAGCTCACAGATTTAAAAAAACAGATTAACGTTTCTGTCTTTTGACAAAAAAATGATTTACTACATCAGGTACTATTATAGGGTGTATGAAGTTAAATAATTTGCCTACACAATTTTTTTTTAAACAAAATAATACACTATTCCACAACAGGTTGAAAAAACAGAGACTAAAGCTCAACCAACTCCTCTGGTGTCTACCAAAGGCTGCTAATCTACAGGGAGGTTGGATAATGTAATCAAGGTGTCACGGAAGCATAACAGAGAGAGCAGCATGTTTGACAAATATCTCGTAAAACGCAAGGAAGTCAGAGGTTCCTTCAGGACCCTGTTTCCACTCCACATGTATTAGCCTAAAAATAGTCTCACTTTGTATCTGTCACATAGCTGTTGAGTGCTCTCCGGTCCAGATTTAGAGGTACAAAGTAGAGGAAGAAGAAGACGAAAACCCTTTTGGACTTTTTAATATGACCAGGGATAAAGTACTGTTAGAATTTAAGTTTTATTTCCCCTCAGTTTTTAGCCCTTTGTCTTCTGCTGCACGATGTAGAGCGAGTCAGATTGTAAAGAGATTTTGATGAATGTCTTCTTCACACTTGTGATTTCTTTCACAGGTTTATTGTATTCATGGAAAAGTAGATTTTTGATCAAGTTTATACTTCCAGGACTAGAGCATTGTGTAGATTCCCTGATAAGGAAGGAGGGGGGCACACGCAGCATCTGAAATCTTCTGTCTCAGTTGCTAGGTTAGAAATCATGTTTAATGACCATCTTCTGTATTCAGGTGGAGACTATTGGTGATGCATACTGTGTAGCTGGTGGCCTACACAAGGAGAGCGAGACTCACGCTGTCCAAATTGCACTCATGGCCTTAAAGATGATGGAGCTTTCAGACGAAGTTATGACACCGAATGGAGAACCAATACAGGTATGGGTCAAGAATTGATTAGCATAATACTCATTTATCCATTTTATGTAACTTCTAACAACACCAGAGAGTTTTCATATAGTCTAAGTCTAAAAAGAAAAGCCTTCCATTTTAAAAGTAATTAACCCTTCTCCAGCAGAGTAGTTACTGTCAGTGAACATGTTTTCATGTCTTGGAATTATCTTCTATGTCTGTAGAGAATTTAACACAACATGCCATGAAGTAAATCAGGAAATCAACTCTCTACATTATGCTTCAGTATGTTACTGTACTGTTACAAATTCTTTATGTAAAGCTACTAAATGAAAGAACTAAAAGTAACAAATGTAAACTAAAAAGATCTGTTGACTAAATCAATCGAGGTAAACAAAAAAATGGCAAATTACATGAAATTGTTTTTAAAAAAAGTTGCCAAAAACATCATTACAGTTTGGAAATCAGTTTCCCATTCGATGCAAGCGCAGCCATCAATAAGTATGGTGTCTTGAGTTTAGATGTTTTGTTCTAAAAAAATGCATGTATGGTAGATAATATGTTTGTAGCATTTTATGTTGTTCGCCTAAAAACAGTTACATTTTAAAATGTTTTTTTTTCTAAAAATATCAATCTCATCTTTATGTCATGAAACCTCTATGGTACTTGGCACCAAAATTGCCCTTTTAATTAATGATTATTCTGTGGTAACTGTAACCTCTTACACCACTGGAAACAATTAACATATATCAAAACAGTTGATTTTCAAAAACATGCATCTGCAGTATCTGATGGATTCAGAAAGTTGTTTACACTAAGCATATTTTCTGTATCCTAACAAATGTTTCGAGTGCATTTCCTTCCTTATAAAACATTGACAAATGTTTATTAAAAGTAGTCCATCCATGTTTACCTTCTGGTTCATTGCCTTTGTTGGTGCTTTGCTACATTTGTTTGCCCATTTCTCCCACCAACTGTTGATGAGCATAATAGCGTGAAAGTGAAGGCAGGATGTGCGTCATGTGCATGCATGATCTAAACAAAACTGGGACCCACTCATAAAAAGCATAACTCCGTAGCTCTACTGGTGGTCAAAAACTCTGCAGGGTACCTTTTAAAAAGGAGTACATTTGCAGGGGAATATTTTTTCTGTCAGAATTTGTGCTCTAGTGAGTATTTACAGCAGCAGGGCGGTGATTTTTAGGAGCCTGAATTATGTTGAATTATGCATTTTCCCTCAGATACGTATTGGCCTCCACACTGGTTCTGTACTGGCTGGTGTAGTTGGGGTGAGGATGCCTCGCTACTGCCTTTTCGGGAACAATGTCTCACTGGCCAACAAGTTTGAATCCTGCAGCCTGCCAAGTAAAATCAACATCAGCCCTTCAACCCACAGGTGAAGTAACACAGCCAATCCAGGTTACAAATAATTCCTGCATAACTCTCCTCTAAAACATTTTCTTTGACTGAAAGATGCAAAAAACAAGTAAATGTCAGATTAGAACCAATACTGTATGATAGCGTATGCTTCCAGAAGTGGTTGCTGCAGCGATACAAAAATAAAAAATGCTTTAGACAGGAATTTTAACTTTTAGAACAGTACTGTGTTTCTTCTTGTGTCAAATAACTTGCCACATTGTTTTTAGAGTCATGTTTTATTTGTGTGCTCTTTGTCCCAGATTGCTAAAGGATCGGCCAGAGTTTGTCTTTGTCCCCAGGTGCAGACAAGAGCTTCCGGCCAACTTCCCAGAAGACATCCCTGGTGTTTGTTACTTTTTGGAGGCCACCTTCAAAACTGACTCTGAAAGGAAGTCAAGCTGCTGCGCAGCCCACAAACCTTAGATATGTCAAAATGTAAATGTATCCAGTGAACACAGTGCGAACACCTTGTATATTTTGGTTGAGGTTGTTTAGATATTGATATTTTCAAGCCTATAAGTCAAACTCTTGCAGCTGCTTAGTTACAGACATGTCCGTTTGCTGTCAAACATGAGTCTCGTCTCTGTACAATTATCCATTTGTACAGTTGTAGCGCAGAAAAATACTCACTTCCTTAATTTTTCTTCCAGAATGAGTCATCTCTGCAAGTAGATATGATGTAAAAAGTGGCTTTCTTCGACTGTTTTGTCAATTTTAACATTTAAGAAGTACAACATACATAAAACATGTGCAAAATGTGGCCAAAAAGGGCATACCATTTTTCATGAAATGTCAATAGATGCTTCTGGTTTGCTGTAAATAATTAAATATGTTGTCTTGTTTATTATGATATAGAAATACATTTTGTATGTTGATCCTCAAAGTGATGTTGCTAAACAAACTGGTTTATTTTATCAAGATTGTTTTCTGTAAATATCTTACTGGTCCATTCACACCTGTCCAGACCTGCTGAAAGCCCCTTGGACTGTTTGTACGGCAGAAGAAATCAAGATTGAAACTCAGATGGCTTTGTGTTTCAGTGGAACACTTCATGACAAATTATTTGGAAAAGCTGAAGCAAATGATAAAGTTAATCAAAGATTAAGGAGACGTCCAGTCGTCTTAAACTGAGATTCATTCCTCTCATCAAATGATGTGATGCAGAACAGATTTAGGTGCCTTATGGGAAGTATACAGGTGGGATCACATATGTTTCATGTTAGTTCTACGTGCTTTGTTTTCTCTACTAAATTTATTCCACAAGATCGGGGCTCAAACTCCATATATATTTGTAATAACATGTAACTGAGACTTCCATTTATTAGACCTATTTATTCAAAGATCGCGTTTTCCTAATACAAGTAAAATACATGTATTTTTTACTTTTCCCCCCCATTGTACACATGTTTATACATTGGGTTTATTGCACTCCTTTCCTATTCAGCGAGAACACTACACAACAAGAATACAATGTATGTTCTACTATCCCTCATAATGATGTGCTTTACTAATTATTGTAATGTAATCAAAGCGCAATAAATATTGACATGAACATACTTAAGCGACTCTTTAAAATATTGTAATATGTAACTAAAGATTTGCAATGTTAATTTATGTTATTGACAAAAAACATCTGACACAATATGCAATGATGGAAACTAGTACATTTACTCAAGTCAGGTACTTGTATCGTTAATTACAATTTTCAGGTATTTTCACATTACTTTAGCACTTTTACACTATGCAAAACAACTGTATGTAGTTAGCAGTATATTTTGAGATTCAGTTTTTACCTAAAATAACAACATGATCAGCTCATTAGACTGTTGTTAGCGATTTAACATATAAAGTTGTTTGAATTAGCTCCCCTTTGACCTGCAACATTACATTATTTAGATGTCAAATCATCAAAAATAGTAATACAATTATGAAATAGGCCTCTATGTGTATATATATATATATATATATATATATTAGAATTTTCTTCTGAAACCAGTCATTGTGCATTATGTGTTCTTTTACTTTTGAAGTAAATTCAGCTGATAATACACATTTACTTTTACCCAATAGATTTTTTTTTACCCTTTTCTCCTTTATCTACATTTTGAATGCATGACTCTTATTTGTAAAAACAAAATACATTGTGGTATTGCTCCTGTTACTAAAGCAAGACACAAAAGTAGGCTACTCCTTCCAAAGGATAAGATATTTTTGAAGAATGTTTGCCATACGACTTTTTAGAAAAATATCAAATACATGTATGTGTTACAGTACGCCGTTAACATTACTTGTAAAGTTCATAGCGTAAAACATGTTAAATATTAGACACTATGTTGCTGCTTGTAGAGATTCCAGGTTCAACAGCATCAGTTGGACAACGCAGCTGTGTTCTCATTGGTCAAGGACATCTTACGTAAGACCCTTTCTGATCTGCTATTGGACAGACTCCCTGTCAGTTACCGGCTGAGGGAACGAAGGCGGAATGGACGCAGAGACACTCAGCATCTGTACCAAGCTGTGAAGGTTGAGTCAGATTCAACGGATTTTGGTTAAAAATAAGGATAAAGAACAGCGGCTGTCATCATGGTATGTTTATTAGTATTTTGTATGATGTTTTATTGCTGGTAAAATAGTTGTTTGTCGCGCGACGGGGGTGCGCTTGCGTTTGACATTTCCTGTAAGGAGACCGCGATGCAGCTAATATAATTTCCCTGATTATAGTGAACTGTGCATATTAACATGTATTTTAAGCGTTGCCTATATTTTAAAAACATTCATACATATGTATGTTTCATGAAAACTGTGTTCCCATGACATAATATTGACGTTGCTCCTGTTTTGTTTTTTTTTATTCTAAATTTACAGTATGGTTTTGTGAATCACGCCTTGGAGCTCCTCGTTTTAAGGAATTACGGTCCGGAAGTGTGGGAAGATATCAAGTGAGTTTGTGTATCTAGTGTTTACTATTCGGCCCTGGTGGTATCATAGGTTACACTGTGGCCAACCAGACATCAACAGGGACACAACACAGGGCTATTGTACAGTCAGCTCACCGACAGACATTTGCCTTTCCTGTAATGATTAACCTTCATCCTCTGCAGCCTAACACTGAAACTCAGTTATAGTTGGTAAATATTACATTTTAAATTGTGTCCAACAGAAACCTCACTTTTACACAATTTGGTTATTGCAGGCTGAAATGTAGGCCAGAAAACATTTGTTGGATGAAAAGTAGTATTACAACAATGTTCTCCTATACATTCAACATATTACGAAGTAAAAATATGCAAGTACGATCAACAAACTGAAAAGTATCCAAAGTCAAATATTATTATTTTTTCTCATTGATAGAAATGCTCCCTGTAAGTGATATATTATTTGATTATTATTATTAAAGCATTAATGTGGAGTATCAATTGTATTGTTGTAGCTGGCCGAGGTGGAATCTCTATGGCTTTATATCATTTTGGGTAGTTTAATTGAAAACAATGTATCATCTGCAAATCAAACTAATTATAGATGTCAATTAAATGCAGTAAGGTAAAAAAGTACAATTATTCCCTCTGAAATGTGCAGTAGAAAGTACAAAGCAAATTAGAAGCACTCAAGTATAGTACAAGTACAAGCCAGGGTTTTATAAATACTGAGGTCATGAGTCAAGGAACCTTAAAATTAAATCAAACATTCAAAATGATCAATCGCTAAGAAAAAAAAAGTTTTTCTTTTTTAAATTGGTGTATTAGAAGTAGAGTTTCCTCAACCCATAAAAGGTAATCCTTAAATGAATCTGAAGAAAATAAAAATCACCAAATTAGGAGGAGATACGTGGTTTTCACTGGACAGTGACTCTGCAGACTACCAATAATACAACTCTGGTGGGAGAATACATGTAAATATATAAATAAAGTAAACCCCCTGCCATCCAATGTAGCTTTTGGGAGAATGTGGTGCACCCCATTCCAACACATATCCGTAGGATCAATGTCTTCCACTATAATGTTAACATCATTTTTTCAGCATGTTAAAATGTTTGGCTCAAACTGCCCTGGACATGACCCTCTCTAAAAGAAATGTAGAAAAAACAACCAAACAGAAGAAAAAAAAGACGCAGCTGCTGCGTTGCGTAAATGTTTTCAGAGTGGTCATTCTTCAGCCACCACAAAAAGAACTAAAGCTCTCTACAGCGTCTTTTGTTATCTTTGCAAATGTAACACATTGTTATTTAATGCTCAATTGATCATATTTGGTCTGTTTTCAGATATTTGGTGAGCTGAATCATTTAAAAATAAATTCTTATTTTCTTTACAAAAGCTTTCAAGGCTTGGTATGTTTTTTCAGCTGTTACACATTCTGATAAAATGGCGGCTGCTGCTCGGGGTTGTACATCTTCACTGTTTTCTCAGCTAAACAGGACTAATCAGAACCTCATTAAGTCTTCTGACAATTTAAAAAGAAAAAAAAAAAAAGGTTGTCAAATGTATAAATAGAGCTCGGAGCTGTGCTTTTTGCAAATGACATACAGTAGATCAAAACCTGTTTTGTACTTGTTCAACAGTAGTTTTAAAACCCCTTCAAAGCAATATGGAAACCTTTTCTAATCAGAAATTAAGACAGCTCACACTGTCTGGCCACAAATAAGACAAAAACGTTTTATTATTCCTGTTTATAGACGTCCTTCTGTGATATAAACATCAATAGAAAACCAATTAAAAACAGGCAAAGCCATTGGTTGCCTATAATTACTTTTTATTCCTGCTGTGACATTTGCTCATAATTGGTGGCTTCACTTTGTTTTCAGGAAGGAGGCTCAGCTTGATATCGAGGGTCAGTTCCTCGTTCGAATCATATATGAAGATGGAAAAACATACGACCTCGTTGCTGCTGCAAGTAAAGTTCTCAGTAAGTGACAGCAGGCTTTTTCCAGTTGTTGGGAGAAAGATTTCTCTACATGTGATGTATTATAAACATAATAATTTGTATCAAATTACTGATGAGATCCTGTCTGTATTTCAGAGATCGATGCAGGAGACATCTTGCAGATGTTTGGGAAGATGTTTTTTGAATTTTGCCAGGAATCGGGATATGACACCATCTTGCGAGTGTTGGGATCAAATGTTCGTGAATTCCTGCAGGTAGGCTCACTCCTCTTTGGATGTTGATATTAACCAACATGTTTGAAGGGGATCTCTACACATGAATGTCAGTTTACTCATTACAAGGTGTCCTGCTCAGCCAGTGAAAACACAGAATCACAGAAAGCATGCTTTAATAACTGGGGCTATGGAGTTTGAAAGACGTGGACATTTACTGGGCAGGGAGGGTCTAATTAAAGATGCTATTGTTTTGCATTATGGGAATTGTAGGAGTCTACCCTTTTGACTTATACTTGGGACTAAAAGTCAGTCAAATCTCAGCCTCCACCGATCCAGTTTTGAATGTTAATTTTGTAATGTCTCTCACAAGTCCCGTACTTCTTTAATGATTGTTTAAACAGCATCATTGTACCTCTATACGAACCTCTTATACAAACCTATTATACCGTAGCCTTGTTTTAATTACTGGTGGTGTGTTTGGATGTTGCATATTTCATCTTTTATCTATATTTCCAGAATTTGGATGCTCTACATGACCACTTGGGTACCATTTATCCTGGGATGAGGGCTCCCTCGTTCCGCTGCACTGATGCAGAGAAGGGGAACAATCTGATTCTTCACTACTACTCGGAGAGAGAAGGCCTGCAAGACATCGTGATTGGCATCATCAAAACGGTCGCTCAACAAATCCATGGGACCGAGATAGAGATGAAGGTCTACTTTGCTGTTTTTGTTCCTTATTTGGTGCTCTATTGGCTCACTTTGCTTCTGATGATGCTTTTACGTTTTTCTGTGTTCCTCTCCTAATTTATTTTTCAATATTCAATGAAGCCTTTTAGTCCCTGAAATGTTTTGTTTCAGAATATAATTCAAGACGTAATAATGTGAAGATTAGATAAGTAGTTCCAAAACACCCAAACGGGAACAGTGCTGCGCTGTGACAACTGCAGTTCAGCAGAGAGTTTTTGGCTAATGTCTGTGAGTCAGAGGATATTTTTAGATCCAAGTTATAGAGTGTCTTGGGAGTCTTTCAGTGAGTTGTTTTCTTCCGCAGTTTTATTTTAACTTTGTCAAACTGTGGATGAATTGGCCGTTGACTGCATGTTTATTAGATAATTCATCCAAAGGAGATATCCATATTTTTGATCTTGGCTTATTTGCTCAACAACACAAATATGATTTTGTCTAAACTAGTATGACAAAACTCTATATCATAAACTGTCATTGATATTTGTATTTGTTTGTTAATGTGCACCCACATTTCACAGCCTGTACTCTGCACCAATACCTGCAGCCTGTTACTCTCATGACGTCCTCTGTACTTTGGCTGGAGTTCATTGTTCCTTTTAAAAAGGAGCGACATCTTTTCTGAAACCTACTGATATTGTACAGACGGGATCATATTTTTCAGCCATTGTGTCTATAATGCAAAAAAGGAAAATGGCAGACGCTCCAAATGTGACACCCAATTTCTGGAAATATTAGCCACTGTTGCTGTGGCAACAGGGTGCAGAGACAGTAGCTTGACGTCAGCAGGCCTTATGCCCATAAACCCACTGAATAATGTCATTTTACACCATCTTGGTTCTATAATAGACCCAATATCTTCATTAATGGAATAATATTAATGGAACTGATATTTCGTGGGTGAAATTAAAAACAGTATATTGCTGTAAACATGTGCAACAATAATATAGTCAAGTTTAATTCAATTTTATCAACCTCAATTTTTGATCTGTTATTCAACTTCACCCGATTCAGATGATCCAACCGAAAGGCAAGGATTGCGACCACATCAAGTTTCTGATTGAGGAGAAGGAATCAGAGGAAGAGGCTTTCTACGAGGACCTGGACGGCTTTGAGGAGAACGGTACACAGGAGACCCGGATCAGTCCGTACACGTTTTGCAAGGCCTTCCCGTTCCACCTGATGTTTGACAAAGACCTGATGCTCACACAGTGTGGGAACGCCATTTATCGAGTCCTGCCTCAGGTGTGGATTATGTAAAAAGTCTGTTTTACATGCAGCAAACACTTTCATAAAGTCAGCTCTTGATTATGTTTTAGTTTGACTTGTACTTGTCTCAGAGTCTGACTTAGTTTTGGATGCCCCGAATGCAGCAGTAATTAATTATATAGATAAAGCAAGAACATTCTAATCTCATTTGAAATATGTACATATTTTATTCCCCAGCTCCAGCCTGGCACCTGTATCCTCCCTTCAGTGTTTTCTTTGGTCCGCCCTCACATTGACTTCAGCTTTAACGGCATCCTTTCCCACATCAACACCGTGTTTGTTCTGCGCAGCAAGGTAGACATGCCATTTCAACTAAAAAGTTGATATTTTGTCTTTACACACATACAATCTGAAATTCTACTCTCAAATGGGGGATGATGCATGTGACACTTTAGGCAAAAAAACATACCGATTTAAAAATAAAGAGTGCGCTAAACAGGTGCCCATTTTTTAAGCAGATTTAGAGAAGAACATATAATGCAATATTCATAAGTGTGATGTAATCCTGACAGGAGGGCTTGCTGAATGTGGAGACTGTAGAGAACGAGGACGAGCTGACGGGGGTGGAGATCAGCTGTCTGAGATTGAAAGGACAGATGATTTACTTGCCAGAGGCGGAGAACATCCTTTTTCTTTGCTCACCCAGGTAAACTCACAGTCTGTCCTGACAGAAGCACAGAGTGAATATATACACATCAAAAACACAGATTATCTTTGACCCACTGAAGAAGAACGCACCAATTTCTGGCAAAGATTACCGTTCTGAAATTCTAAATTTCAATGTGTTTATTCATTTCGATGAAAGCCATTGCTGTTCTATGCAAATAGAAATAAAACCCTCTATTTACATAAACTAGAATTTAAGTTACAATTGAGAAGTTATTACAATTTGTAGGTAACTTCTCAATACTATTTATTCCTTACTGCTAATTAAAAACAAATGGCTATTGCTGAATACTTAAATGTTAAAAAAGGGGTCTCAAACCTAAAACATCTGGGCACTTTAGCTTTTAGTAAATCTTACTCGAACAGGAGTAAACAGTTGGGGACTATTTTCAGATGCAGATCAATATGTAACAGCAAGTATATTATGGCAGCAAGTTAGTAATAGTGAGATTGACCTAAAGTAAACTATCGTGCTCATGCTCACCTTAATAAAGGGATGTGTCACCCAGTGCAATGGTGTGCCTCATTTATGCATTTTTTAAAAAGGGTATTCCAGCAATTTAGGCGTCGATGAAGTTGGACGTTCAATAAGTATGGGTCAAGCTCCAACAACACTGGATCCTACATTTCCCATAATGCAACTTCTGTGACATCCAAGCCAATCAAACTACAGATTTACATGTTGTGCAATCTTTGTTTTACTTTCATTATAAGACATTATAAAACTGTCTGCACAGGATAAGTAGTACTAAACATGCTCATGTTGAAGGGAGACGCCACTGCAGTAATGCTATTAATTCCAATATAATCTCAGTAAGGGCAATACGATTATGTATTTCATGCAGTTAAACAAGCAAACAATTTATTTCAAGAGATCTTGTCCTCACAGATCAAAGATACTTTGCAGAGGACAAGATCCGTGTTTTCATAAAAGGTTACTGCCTGACAGGATATAACAGGGCAAGAAACATAAGAACATGCTTATTCACCTGACCAGATAACACTCATACAACATAGTGTCTGACCTCACACTTAACAGGAACCTTTATCTGGAGACAGTAGTCTTGGCCCTGAAAGGTCGACAGTGATCTCACAGAAAAAAAGGCTGCAGTTTTCCTTTTACCCACAGACACAAATCAAACAGTTTCTGCCATTTCCTTGTGAAAATAACTAAGATAAAGAATACCAAATGAGTATCTGTTTTCTCCTTTCTGTGTTTGTCTAGTGTCATGAACCTGGATGATCTCACACGAAGGGGGCTTTACCTGAGCGACATCCCGCTACATGACGCCACGCGTGACCTGGTGCTGCTTGGGGAGCAGTTTCGTGAGGAGTACAAGCTGACCCAGGAGCTGGAAATCCTGACAGATCGTCTGCAGCACACACTCAGGGCCCTGGAGGACGAAAAGAAAAAGACAGACAGGTTAGACTATTTATTACTCAGGTGTAAACTGCAGCTTTTAGTTTAAGAAAGGATCCTCAAACCTGCTAGATATTTTTTGATCCAACCTCAGCAATGCAAGAATCGCTCATACAGTATGTGTGGTATTTCAAAAGTGAGTCCTTTGCGCCAGTAGTTTCTAACCTTTGTTTGGCAAGTTGACCTGTGAACCCTCATCAAAGAGTTCAAGCAAATAATTATTTCTTACATTCTCAAATTGTAGAATATTCCCCAATCAGGACTGTAATAGTGGTAAGCGGATTACCAGGTACTGTGATTAACACTATGGATGTGCAGTCAGGCACAAGGAAGAGACCATTATTTATTGCAGACAATGGTAGGGCAGGTGAGGCTGACACAATCAATTCTGGTTTTATCTTAACAGACATTTTTTTTAACATGCATTATCATCATACACTTTAACACATAGGAAGCAAGTATCTGCTATAATTGACAAGAATTACACAATGTACAATCATTGTAACTTATCATACATAACTAAAGCATCAAGGTACAGCAAACATAAATGCACTAAGAGCATAGGAACTAACATTTTCACTCAAACAACTGTTGCCAGTAGAGAGCCCAGGTAAAGCAAAGAGCTCGCACCCTGAACTCAATCCCATATACTGTATATACATGTAGGCTCAAATCAAGCCAGGCTCCTCCCACTTCCTGCTCCTCCTCAGACAGCTCCGCCTCCAGACCTGCACAAATAGTTTAATTTAAATATTTTTTGACGCACGATGGAGGTAAAACGACATAATGTACCTAGTAAAAAGCAAAGACAAGACAAATCTCATAAAGTTATTTACCAGAAAAATATGTGTTCTCATTTGTCCTAATTTGTTAATTATGTAATAATCCCTTGAATTTATATTGTGATCCCCTTTAGTGTAGTTGCATATTAAAGTCATAATCATGTGTAATTTTACAGTATACGTAAGCCCTGTCATTATCTGTAGGTTGTGAGTCAACCTCAAACCCAAAACAAGAACAGTTTCCTCTGTTGGAGAAATAGGTGGCAAAGGGAGGTAAAAGAGTCGTGTCTTCAAGTATTCCCTTTTATGGACGGACTTGAGACAAGAAACACAAGATACAGATACAGCAGGACTCCAACAGGTGTCACTCCCGTACAGTTATGTTGAGGCTACGTAGGACAGTAGGACCACCTAGAGTCAGAATCTATTGTTATACTTAAAGTTGATGCTTGCCTTAGCTACTCTTCAGTCCCTGTTATGGTGAAGACAGTTGGGTTGGAGACAGAAAAGGGCCTGTCATAGTAATTTGGCACAGCAGTGTGTGACAGCTGGAGAGCAGCACAGAGGTGGAGCGTGGTCTTTATTAAGACTGCTCCCTGTCTTCTTATAGGAAAGGACTTTCCCTCTGCCTCTTGGATCTCTACATTATTATTCTCACCATTCTCCGTTCTCAATGTGCCTTGGGACTCGAACATGGATTGGAATTCATGGCTCCTCTCTAAATATTTAAAAGGAACGCTTTAAAACACAGTGTTTCATGATAATGAACATACATTTATTCTGTTTTTGCTGCTGTTCAGGTGTGTACCATACCAAGAGAAAAACATGCCCTTGTGTGTGTGGATTGTTAAAGATAATACAGATGAATATAGTCTGGTCTCCTGAGTAAATATACTTCCATGTGTAGATTTTGAGCGGTGACCGCTATCTGTTCTGTATGTATCATGTGTCTTCAAATTATGACGCATCATGGAAGGTATTTCACTTTAAACAGGCTGCCATGATCTAAGCAGTTACCATAGAAACACCACCCTCCCATCTGAGAGCAGCTTGTATAGCGAAATGACCAAAAGGTGGTGGGTGAGCAAATAAAATGCTGATCCAAAGGATGGACTTTAGTCTGGCAGCCCAAGCCCATCAATCTGCTGCTCGAGTACACCATAACTACGCTTTTACTTCAAATGTTCATTTCTCTTCCTCCCTTTTTAGATTGCTCTATTCCGTCCTGCCGCCGTCTGTTGCCAACGAGCTGCGACACAAGCGGCCTGTCCCAGCAAAACGCTACGACAACTTGACTATCCTCTTCAGTGGCATTGTGGGATTCAATGCCTTCTGCAGCAAGCACGCCTCGGCAGAGGGAGCCATCAAGATAGTCAATCTGCTCAATGATGTTTACACACGCTTCGACATCCTGACAGACTCTCGGAACAACCCTTATGTATACAAGGTTGGAAGCAAGAATTTTACCATGACAGTATATCATACATTTGTGTACATTTCTCTCAGTAAATAGAAGAGATGGACCTATGCAGCAAATGACACTAAAATTGAGAATATTAGGGCTTTTAACTGCTGTGTTCTGAGCTGGTTCTTCAGCTTAAATGCACCAGTGAAGCACACAGACCATATTGGTGAAGATTGTTACGCATTTATGCACATACAAGTCAGCAAGAGTTATTTAGTTGACGTATTTAGTCCCCATAAGAATAGTATTAACTTCTAAACACAGTGTAGTTTTACAGTGGGACTGGGCCATTTTATGGGCCTCATGCAGCAGATTTACACTCCCAGGCTTTCAGACAAGAATGCACTTTAAGAAGTCAAACAGACCTCGGCACTTCCAGGGGATCGGCTTCAGGCACTGGGTCACCAAAAGAAGTAATATTTACTCTACAAGCTGAATGGCTAGGTGGTCCTAGGGTTTTAGCAGGGCTCAAAGAGGCCCCCGAATGTCTTAAAGCTGATGTAAGTGTTTAAGTGTTTATTTCAGGGTGTTTCAGTTTATTTCTAGCTGCACTGTGCATACAATAAACCCTTTGTAGCACAGTGGGAACAGATGATTTCACACAAATTGAAAGTAATTACAAAAGATAAAATTGGTTATGATGAAATTCACATGAAGAATTACAAAATGTTTGTGTTCATACAGGTGGAAACGGTTGGTGATAAGTACATGACAGTGAGCGGCCTACCAGAGCCGTGCACACACCACGCCAAGTCCATCTGCCATCTCGCTCTTGATATGTTGGAGATTGCTGGACAAGTCAAAGTCGATGATCAACCAGTACAGGTGTGAAATGGTTCAGAAATGTTTTTTGGTATTATATTGGTTATGTACTTCTGTATGATAAACTGCCAAAACTGCCAAACTCTAAGTACTGTCGTTTGTATGTTTATACATCAGCTATACTGAGCAAACACCAAATTCGTTTTATAGTGTTTTATATTTTCAACGTCATATTTCTCTAATTCTTTTAAATTATCCAAATAACATGCTCGACTGCCATACTTTTGGCTACAAAAATCTCATAATGAATTTTTAGATTGGCAGATGGTTTGTGTGTGTGTGCACATTAGCAATATTTATTTATTTATTTATTGAATACTGTATGACTGTTTTACTTCACACGCAGCAGTTTGTTTTTAGCAATGCGTCTGTTATTTTGGCAGATATCATTTAGGCATTTTGGAGCGTAGTTTCTTAATATTGCTCAGAAAATTCATACATTAAAATACAGTGTCAGACCCGACGAATACTGCTGGCATTCAACCTAATATGACCAACACTTTACCCGCAAGGATTTTGAGATTGATTTTAGCACAATTGTTTCTGTGCAGGTGGAAATATTTCCATGCTGACGTAACGCACAGACAAAAGTTTGGATAAAAAACAGCAGACTTTTGTTTAACTGACTGTTGGAGATTGTTATTGTATCAATGACTGTTGAGACTTGACTCTGGAAAATGATGTCTTGTTAACAAAAGGCTGTTTATTTTGGGACATGGCACTGGCAGAAGTGAAGTCCGGTTTAGCAGCAGAAACGGACTCAAATCATCTCACAATCCTGTGTCTAAAAATAGATCATCATCCGTCTCAGACACTCTCAGCGTGTTCATGCTCTGAAGACAACAAGCACTCAAGTGCCTACAGGTTCAAGTGTAAATATTAGTCTGTAGATCGGCTGGGGCTACTTTTGGAATTGCCAGCTTTTTGCAACCTAAAATAGGTTTTGCAAAACATAAATATATATATATATATATAAAATGTTGTTCATGGAGTGATTCCTGGCAAAGTTAACCTTACATATCCACCCACCAAATGTTGCAGCTTTTCAGTCACTAGCTTTAATAATTTGTGCCAACAAACTAAGAGAAGCATTCAGCTGGACAGTTGCTTGCATTTGTTTTCTCTCTTTCTGTGGAGCACAACTCATTTACCTCCTTGATTTGACATTTACACAGGATTATTTGAATGCTTTTCTAATATTTCATTACCACCGTTTTGAAGATAAATCTGGTCTGTCATGTGCTGCTTTAAGTAATGAATTGACCGCAGATAACCACTGATCAGTGCTCTGTTTATGCTAGAATAAATATTTAAGCTTGTTGCAAGTATATCTTTGGCATATTTATTTACTTTGGTTATATTATAAACGGACAGACGGTGGAAGTCTCCTTTTTCATTCCCCTTTCTTTTCCAGATCACTATTGGGATCCACACCGGAGAAGTGGTGACTGGCGTGATTGGCCAGAGGATGCCCAGGTACTGCCTCTTTGGAAATGCCGTCAACCTCACAAGTCGTACAGAAACTACCGGCGAGAAGGGAAAAATAAACGTCTCAGAATATACGTACCGGTAAGTAGAAGTACAATTGCATATTGTCATCAGTTTTTTTCATTCATGTCAAGTGTTGTTTAGATTTTATCATTGTCTGTAGACTTGGTTAAACAGTAGTATAAGTCATTTCTCAAGCAAATATCAGTGTTAGACATGAAGGACAGGTTTTAATCAATTTCAAATATAAACCAGTATGTCTGTTTTAGTGAATTTGATGTTCTTTGTCGACTCAAAAGTGTTATCATGGCATTCATGAAAATAAGATACAGAATCCCCCCCGGACCATACAGTGATTTATGACGGTGTTGACGTTGTATTCCAGGTGTTTGCAGTCCGCGGAGAACGCTGACCCTCAGTTTAATTTGGAGTATCGTGGCCCCGTCACCATGAAAGGAATGAAGGAACCGATGAAGGTGTGGTTTCTGTCGAGGAAGCCCACAGACACACAGTCCACCACAGTTAGTTAGAGCTCAACACCACGATTTTCATCTAACAGAAGCTTCAGTAAATGTCACACATTCTGAGGCAGGGATGAACTGGATCAGGTAAAATAAAACAATGATAATCTATCCGTAGACATATAGATATTTATGATATGAGGAGCCTGTACCATTGCTCTTCCATGCTTGTTTCCGCTTGACCATGATCTGTTGTGACCTCACTATTTTTTTAGCGTAGACACAGTAGTGAAGTGTTTTATAAATTGTAGAGGTTAGTGATATTCAAGTTTAATACATTTTTGGACTAGGTACGCTCACATTGTTATTGTACATAAATTAACTAAAGGTTTTGATAAGCAAAACATTTTCAATCAATCTTAAATAATTTTAGTTTCTTATTTTGTCATATACTGTATTTGTTCTATATTGGGAATTTATAGTCTTCACTCTATCAGCCCAAATACATAATGAGTGTAATAAAAGAATATACTTTAGCTTGATATCATGTATGTGCCAAAACATTAATGTCACTATTCGAGGCACCCATTTTTTGTTCATTGGCTTGGAGAGTTTTACGCTGGCATCAAAACCAAAACCCAAAATTTTGAAATTATAGCTGTTGTATGTATACAGATTCATACTAGCAAGTTCTAACAGTTCTTTGGAACAAAAGCTACTGTGCCAAGTAGAGTTTATTCTGTATTTCTTTATTCTTTAAAAGTCCCAAATGATACATGTTGAGCCGTTACCGAATAATCAGATTATCTCGGTGATAATTGAAAATATACAAACTACTTTATTTGATATACTGATTGCACCTCTTTACTCACTTTTTGTCTACTTTCATGAAATAAGTAGCATTTTCAGTTTAACTAAACGTTGTTGAGATATTGTTAATGATCTACATATTCATGGTTAACATTGTGTTATTTGGTATTTATTATCATAAGAACTAGTAACTATGTACACTTTATTATGGGTGAAACTACTGTTTGTGCCTCTATAAGTTCAACTATGTGCTGTATGTGTTGGATACATTTTGCATTAGAAACTTTAACACCCTCTTTTTCACCTTATTTTTCCAAAGTCATTATTTAACGTCACATACTGTCCTTGTGATGAATCCTCTCCACCATGTAGCTTCCTGTGAAAGAACCAAACAGGTGCCTCTTGTACTGTACGAGTGCATGTCTGTGCTTGTAAGACATGGTTGTTTCTGCTGGGAGGTAACTAATAAAACAGTCTTAAGAAGGGTTGGTTACTTGATATTTCCTTTGTACAACACATGCTTTGCTGTCAACCTACTCATTGTGGCTCTTATCAAGACACAATTTTACAGATTAACAGAGAAAGTAATGCATTGTCGTTACTTTCACTGAAGGCAGTGTTTTAATACATAGAGACATCAGTGCAAGTTGATAACAATAATATAAAGCAGATTCTTTGGAAAGAGCTCTCTCTGGTGGCTAGTCAGGGGATTATAATCCTGAGGACAAAACAGCCATAAATGTGAAGTCTTCACCATGTCACTGTGCATTTCTGACACACCTGCTGCTGTTATTGCCACAGCAAGCTTTTCACTTTTATGCATAGCATATTTCTTAAATTAAAAGTAAATTTGTATTAGTTCGTTTTGCAAGGTGACGGTAGTTTAATTAAGCTTTGATCATTGGTGCTTTTTTCAAAATATTTACAAATTGAGATTTTAGATGAATAATAATAAGTGATGTGGGTATAAAGACCAAGTGGGTAAAAGCAAATAATAGAACAGTAAGTGTAGAAAATGACATCACTTTACTGCAACACATCCCAAATTAAGTTATCATGATCTAAGACAATAATTAGTCTCATATCACAATATTACAGTATATTGTTTATTAACTACTGTTCATCCCTAATAAGTCTTATTTAAAGCGTTATCATTGAGCACACCAGTTTATATACATTGACTCATTGGACTGAAATATGAAAAGGATCACTCAGTGAGGATGATCATCCAACTATTCTGCTTCCTTCAGCTTTTTATCTTTATCTTTTCATTTTCATTTACCTTTTTAAGCCTCTTTTAGCTCCTAATTATGGTTTTACAGACAAACATTTACTCTGTAGCTCAGAAGTTAGCGAGACAACCAGAAGTAAAAGAAGAGCTGGCCTTACCTTCATCAGGATGAATTCATGTTGTTTTGTGTAAGCTGGGTGGGTAAATTAGATGATTGTTTGCTAACCAGTTAGCTAGAACTACTTAGGCCTTTGTCACAGCAGGCAGGTTGACTGTGGTACTGGGAAAACTGCAGGTGTTACTGATGGCTGCAGCCCATTGTCATGTCATTAATTACACATGTGTGTTTTCAGCCATGATGTGTGAAAATGTAAGCTGTGAAAAATCGTTTAATGTGTATTTTTTGGTCTGTTTTGACGTTTTCCTCCTTCTTGAAGCCCACAAACCAATGCTGCAAAAGCTTGTAATACTGCAGAGCGACGGACTATACACTGTATTAGTTAGCAGTTTTTTTGCCTGATGACCGGGCACAGGTCGGAAAGATAAAAAATGAACTCTAAAAACTTAACTTGGAGCCTAGCCAAGAAAAGCTGTAAAAGTAGTCAATAAAATGTTCAGTTCAACCACAATCTGATCTAATGTCCACAGAGCTCAAGGGTTCCTCAGCGCTGGTAATGAACAAGCATCCAGATTTATCTTCTCACCTTCGTGCCCAAAAACCTTAATGCTTGGATCAATGCTATAGAGAAACCTTCACAGTTTATAAAATGCTGTAACAACTTTTACACACACACACACAGCTTTGACTAAAACAGGTTTGAGTCACTGCAGTGACATACTGTCCTCTACCGCTCCTTTTTTAGGCCATGCTATTATGTTGCAGTGTTACATTTGATACTACAGCTAGGATAAAGTATTGTGGGGTGTGTTAAAGATAAGCTTTAACTTGGCTCAAGTAAGCTCATCAATTTCCTCACTGTAGTTATAGTAGAAAGGCCTTTTGTGTGATAAGAGGCGGATTAATTTAGGTGGAGGTGAAGGTCAGGCAAAGGTCTCATAGTAAGATGAGAAGAAGCTGAGATAAGAAAAGAAATTGACATGCTGTGCATGTTTTATTCATCTCTTTGTGAAACTTGCCGGGGATTTATATGAATTACTTTGCATTTTTGCTGCTTTACCTCTCTGCCCATTTAAGATAAATACTTTGTTAATGTAATTTTTTGACATTGCAGTTAGTTTGTAGTCGGTAAATTGTGTTTGCATCATTCTGTTGTTACATCTTACATACATTATTCAGAATATCCCCAAACTCAAAAACATAGACGCCCTATAGTCATTTTCTCATCTGCATAAGCTTCATGTTTTCCCAGAATAACTATAAAAAACATAATGTTTAGTTTAGTGTATCTCAATGACACGCATGAGTTTATTAACTTCAAATATCAAAGGTCACGTTTATGGTCACAATGGCCAGATTAAGGTCAAAGGTATCATTGGGAACACATTAACAACCACACCGTTTTGTACCAGGCAATTACATCAGAAATATATTGGTTTAAAGATAAGAGGTTTGGCAAAATGACATCAGAGACAGTCACATTTAAAGTAGTGGAATCATTGCATTCACATATGCTTCAACAGGTTTGTTTAGTTATTTTTTTTTTTGGTCAGCTGTACGTACAAGGGCCAAAAACTAGATATTCGAATCGTGATTGAGTTGCAAGTTAAATAAAAACATATATTTTAGTTGTATTTGCTGCATGCTTAGTCACTTCGTTTCCTCACTGAATTCATGGTGACCAACACCCTTTGCAAACAGAGATAGAGGTGAAACAGGATGTGTCAACCATTCTAATATTCAAAAAGTACACCATATGGTAAGATTGATTGGCTATGGTGCAGCTCTGTTAAGGACATTGGCATTGCCCAATCAACTGCAGCTGTGGATATTGCCTTGAGAAAATATGAGCTTTAAACGGCCACATCAGCACTGAGATTAGATGGCCAGATAAGAGGGAGTGTGGTTTAAAAGGAGTGGCAGACTCTGAGTGAGACACTCCTCACTGCAGAGTTGTCCAGCTCACCCTCACAGCCACCATGACCTACAACGGCAACTGGAAAATTGATCGCAATGATAACTACGAGAAATTCATGGAAAAGATGGGTGAGTGATATCAAACTGAGCTGATACAATGCTGAGGACGGAATGGCATGTTTCATATATGGAATATGGTTGAAAAATCACAGTGTGTCCCATTAACATGTTTACTCTTTGTGTAATAAGATGACAACAATATAACCAAGATCTGATAGCAGCTGTTGAAGCATTAATAAAGTTTTAATTTCATGAAAATAATTGTTTCTAAGACAAAATGTCAGTTAGGAAGCAAACTGAGAATCCTAAAAAAAATTATTCGATCAAATTCATTCATTCAGTTTTATTTTTATGTATGCAGTCAAGATATTAGTTAAAATCTTCGGTCTTTAAATGCTTAAGTCTCACATGAAAACACCTGGTGGAACAATGACCGACTGAACATGTTTGTGATTTGGCTTTTGTACCTACTAACCTCTACAAATACACAAACGAAGGAGCTATATGCGCATGGAAAGTGATTACATCCTGACAAACATCCTCTGATTGTTCAAAGCCTATACTGAACATATTCCAATGAATCTGTTGATAGGAATTAACATGGTGAAGAGGAAGCTGGCTGCTCACGACAACCTCAAGATGAGCATCGAACAGACCGGAGACAATTTTCATGTCAAGGAGAGCAGCAATTTCCGCAACCTGGAATTAGACTTCACCCTGGGGGTTACCTTTGAGTACAGCCTTGCAGATGGAACAGAACTATCAGTAAGTAAAAGTGCCATCTAGTGGATGTGCTTTTTTTCATCATTACACTTTCTAATAACTCAAAAACTGACTTTTACAAGAAAAGACTTGCGCTTGACTCAAATGATCTACATTTTTGTGATTTTGTGCAATTGTTTAGTTCTACATACTTTAAGATGAGCTGGGTATTTCAGCCACTTTAGACTTTGGACCCTTGAGTGGCAAGGAAAAAGTTAATCTGTTAGCTAAAGACTTTTATTGTGGTAACCATTGTGTCCAGTTGATTTTAACTCACTACCACAAACAGTCAAAGTTTTAAAACTTTACCCACCTAATATTCATGTTATGAATAAGTTTCATGTTTCACCCTGCAGGGCTCGTGGGCCATGGAGGGAGACATGATGAAGGGGATCTTCAATAGGAAGGACAACGGGAAGCAACTGACAACAACCAGAATTGTCCAAGGAGATGAACTTATACAGGTAGGGTGAATTTATATCCATGCAAATTGGGGCACGAAAAATCCACATTTTGTACCTCACACTTGGGAAGCCGTTAAAGAAGGTGCTGAGATACAGGTTATTTTATATTGTTAAGAGATACTGTGACATGTTTTGAATACACATATACACCAGTCAAAATCGGATACCTTATACCAAGTTACATATGTTAATACGTTATGGATAAGGAGCTCAAATACAGAATTTCATTTATAAGTCAAGTTATATATAATAACCATATCTGACATGATCTTTTATCAACAGACCTACAACTATGAAGGTGTGGACGCAAAGAGGATTTTCAAGAAGGATTAGACCAAACTGATCAGCAAAACTTTAAAAGGAAATTTTTGACTTGAAGATTACCAGCAACTTATACCAACATCACCTGTAAAATGTGCACTAGCCTACACCCATAAAGTATATGAAACAGATTTGAATTGCACAGGATTTTGATACCTTCAGTAATAAAAACACACTGTTACTGCCTGTTTTCTGTGTTTTGCTGTTTTATTCTTATCGAAATGATCATTTTCAGTGAGAACCTGTGGAGGTTTGTTGGAGGTCTTGAAAGCCATCAATCCCTGGTACTGGGGGCATTTGTTAACAATGAACATGCAATAACAACTCATTCTACATACTCATCAAACGGAAAGAAGCTCGGCTAAAAGCTCACAATAACCATTTTTACTGAGACAAAACACAATTCCAACACCAAGCAACTAAATAAGTACACAGCAAAAAACATGATAAAGGTGCATGGACGTTAGGGCTGCAAGTGATTTTGCCAACTTCATGCTACTTGCATAAACAATAAGGCACTAAGAAAGCCGAGACTCCACAGATTCCAACGGTACATGTTTGATCACTCTACGACCAAACCCCCCTGAACCAGCGGCAGAATAGAGGAGGACAAATAGACTGTTATATATTTATATATACTTTGTTGTTTTGTAAAATAAAAAATTGTGTTCGAGGGAATATCAACGCTACTTATGGCTACTACATTGTCTCTGGATGATTTTTGAGTCAATTCCAGCCGTGTCTATTCATTTGCATGAAGGAGAATTTGCACTCTACCTTCCTCCAGCAAGGAGCAGCCTATCCTCAGCCTTGCATGTGAAAACACAGTCTATGTCTCCTCCTGGTGGAAGAATTGTAGTACTGCACTCATTCTAGACCAATGGGTTATGGTTTTCTTTGAATGAGAACATGTATAGAGGTCTGGTTGATTGAGTTTTAAAAAAAGAGGAAAATAATAGCTATAGTGACATATTAATATAACTAAATGAGTTTTACAATTATCTGAGAACATTTCAAATTGCACAGATGGAAACTAAATGTACCCAAATGACCAATTTGGAGATTTCACCTTTACATGCCTCGACTAAAACCCCTCCAACGTTGCTCTGCCTCTGTTCAGCTGTTGTGATATGGTTTGCTATGGGCTGCACCTGCACCATCCAAACGGGGTATTCACTCTGTACAGTGTACAGTTTTGTTAGTTGCAAATGAAATCTTTCATTTATGCTGTGTTCCATCTTTATTTACGCTGACTCTGTTACATATACTGTAAATACTGATGCTTGCACCTCTGCAGAAATCCAACAAGTGTTACCTTTATGATGATACCAAATAGACTTTGCCGTTTCAGAGATACACTATTCATTTTGGGCATCTCATTTTCAAGCAGGGGCCGGAGCCAGAGGCCTCTAGGGTTTGAAAAAACATATGCAGTGAAAGGACTAATTTGAGAGTGATACAATAATTTAAACTTTATTCAACAATAAATAAAAATAAATATATATTATCTACAAAAATATAATGTGTAGACAGATTTTATATGTTTCTTTAAATTGATCTGTACTTACACAAGTCATGAAGCATTCACTGAAGCACCAAGAACTCAATTCAACAGTAATGTCAGGCCAAATCCTAACCACACACAGAGGTATGACAGTAGGATTCAGGGAGGCATACAGTTCCAACACATCAGGCCATATCAGCCAGTAACTTATCAGATAGAATCAGTGACATAACAGGGAAAGTTCTCCTTTGTTCTTGAGTGTTGATGCAATAAAGTGTAATTACGTTCTGTCCCCGCACAAGATAAATGATATGGATTGATGAAATGCCAACTGTGACGTTATGTGACGCAGGACATAAAGACCTTTTGTCAAATAGGCCCCTCTAGTATATAAAGCCTTACTGTGACTGAAGACTATGGATCTTGGATGCAATAGGAAACCCAATTATCAGCTCCCTTTCCCAGAGCTCGCACCTAAACAGACACACGGGCATGCATGCACATTTAATAACCCAACTCAATCTTTCAGTTATTGTAAATTAAGGCTCTTTCAAACTGGGAAGGTGAGAAGCACTTGCCACTTACTGTACAAGCACAGGTTTTCTCATTTTTCTGCCTCTGACATTTAAAGTATGGAAGTCAAACTTTTGCCAAGTGCAGCTGGATGCAGAGTGAAGAGAGACTCTGCTGCTGTTGTTGTAACTTCCAAGTGTCAAAGGGCTTTTATTAATATCGTACCTGGCACAAACCCATCCCCCATAACTCCAACACACCCATAGTACAATGGTGCGAGTCAGAGGAGTGTTATCAGATATGTCACGATTAGCATTGCATATTTAAAAAGTTTTGCATGACTTCCTCCATCCCTTTCATTCATCTCCTTCATTCCCCAAATGTGGTTTCACTCACAAATAACATGTCCCACTAAAAAATGTCAAGGCACTCTTGATACAACCAAAGACACAAAGTTCAGAATATAAATGACAACTTGTGTGAAAACAATTCATATTTTACAGATGAAGACAAAAGGTAAATAACATGATAATTATTGGAAATAAATGATATAAGCATTAGTCACATAAGAAAGCACAAAAAACAGTGAGACAACATTTAGTTCAATCTGGTTAATACACTCCAACTGAACGTCATCTAATCCAGTAGTTTAGAGAATTCTTTATCCTTTGAATATATTACATATCTTAAAATAACAGTAAAATGAATGATTTTAATTACAACAGCACAATCGTGTGTAAACGCATCCTTATATGATGTTATTTGAACGATTAGACTGCTTGAGCAAAGTGAATTTAAACAGTGTCAATAAATAAACAATGACAAACGCAAGTGGATGCTCAACATACAAGTTTAGGTGTGGTTGCGCACACAAACACACGCACACACACACACACACACATAAATCTCTAAACACCATCCTTTAGTGTCAGACGACACAAACACAACACACACACATAGGAGATTAGGTGACTGTGTGCGGTTGAACTAGTTGAGAAATACCTGGATGAAGGTTATTGTGGGTATACAGAAATACTAAGTGAAAAAATATGCATTAATGGCTGTATGTTTAGGAAAAGATTTAAATCCCACAAAAGAAAATTTATATCAATATTCTAAAATAGAACAACACTGATTTCCATGTGTTTTCGGGAATGTCGGCTGTACAGAATACAACATACGACAACATTCATACCAATGTTAAAAAAGCTTCCAAATTAACTGTAAATTTTCTATTTAATAAATTGGTTTTGTTCCAATTAAGTAAAATCTAATATAAGTTATGTTTGTTGGACTCAAAGTCCAGTACTATCATGCTCATGCGTATGCTGTACACACAGCTAGTAAGATTTTGTAAAGGCCACATGCAGGTTTGAGAACATTAGTCTTACAAACTAAAATAATTGTTGTGTTGTATGGTCAATATCAAATAGGCATATTAATTATATTGGCATCATTATGAAAATACCTGCAAATACAGACCTGTTAAAGCCAGTCTACTTCAAAAGGAAGACTGATAAAATACGATTTGACATCACTGTGAATTACAAAAAAAGATCACAAGACCCAACACAATCAAAGGTAGAATACAAATGGTGACATGGTGGTACAGTATATAATGACCTACTGAATAACATGAGGGCTACCCCAACTACAGAACATCATAGTCACCAAATTGAAGGATTTTTAGACTGCCAGAAACTGAACACAGTCATGCTCAATCACACTTTGAGAAAGATCTTTCCATATCAATGAATAATGGCAGAATAATCTTTGTCGACAGATTTTCTTTTACAGCCAAACAAGTTGACAAGTACAGGGCAGCCCCCAGTCATTCATGAACACAGACATGTTGTAAAATAACTGATAAATGATAACAGTCTGAAGAAAACAGTAACTGGAGTGTTGCAATGTCTGTTCCCTGGTGTCATAAAGCCCTCAAAGTGCATACAGTTTGAAGTTGCCCAGATATTACTCCTTTGACTAGTGCAAATAAGTAAGCCATTTTTATAACCTGCTGCTTTTAATTTGTTCTGTAGAATGACATCATATTCTTTTATAGTATCTGAAATATATATTTTCACGAGCAGTGATTTGCCTTCACACTTCCTTCTTTTATCTTTGTCTAATTACGGTACAGCTAGTCTCTCATGCCTTACTTGAAATATATTGGTATATCTTCAATTCTGCTGCACTTCTGTAGGACTACTGCACAAGTAACAAAAATACACATTTAAACTGGACATAAGGTGATTCAAAAGAATAATAAAGATTCAAGAACCCTTTGTGCAAACTAAAATCAGTCCAGATTCTGGTTAAAACTAAATCTTATCGCAGCAATACTGCGGGATGATGGAAGACAGTACAGTATGCGTGATGGTTGACTATCCGTCAAAATATACGCACAGCATTCAGAAATAGCTTTTACTTATGTGACAAGCTTGCATAAACAAATTCCACTCGATTTGGAGATTCTTCAACACGTGTTTCCATTCTTTAACTCTTTGGCATCCAGTTTGTACTCTACTGACCACTGTCCTTCCATGTAAACAAACCTTTCCAAGTAACACTCATAAAAAACCACGGCCATCCAGTCCTTTGGCTGTCACTGGGTTCCATTTTGCAGTGGGTTTATTGCTATTATGGCCTGTAAAGAAAAAGAGCCTTGTTTAAATGATATTTTATGATTTATGTGTACATTTACACCACTACAAAGAAAGAAACTGAATACTGTCATTTTGTCTTTTCCAATAACTGTCAGGTATGAGTGGGCATAAAACCTCCCGTGTATCATTTTATATTGTGGTTTATATATCGTGAAATAGTAAATTGTCTTAATAATTAATTGAGCAACTGTTAATGTATTCAAAATAACCAGACAGGAATTAACGCAAGGTACTTCATTACATTGATGCAGAAATTATCAAAAAATACAATAGATCTGCTGACTGATTTACCACATTGTCCTCAATGGCCTGAAACACCAGAAATGAAAGGAATATCTGCTAGAGCTGAATATATATATATATATATTTCTCAGTTCATACAGAATGTTTTCCGAATGGTCAGCCCTACATTCAGGTTTGCATATTAGAGAGGCTTACTTGTTTCAGGTCTGGCTTTTGGCACATCTTGTGAGTATGTGTCAGTGGGGAGTGTGTGGCTGGTATCTCTGCGCTCAGTCACAACCACTGTCCGCGGCACCGTGGCTGAGAGGACAAGAGGCCTCTGGTTGTGGTACTTGAGGCGGTACGTTTCCGTCATGCAGTTATCCACAGTGAAGTATGTTGTTAGAGAAACCTCTTGAGCTGGCGCTGCTTGTTCCACTCTGCATCCAGTCAGTCTTTCCTCACTTTCACATGATGATGGGGTACTCCTCTCTGGGTCAGAGCCCGACTTGGAACTTGCATCTGAGAAGGTTCTGAGGCCTGAAATGTCAGGCCTCCTGTGAGGACTAACATAGGACGTGGACGAAAGTCGAGGACTAGATGGAAAGGGTTCTTGAAGCATCCTCTGACGAAAGACCGCGTGGCTCGTTTCCCCCTGGTGAGGAGAGATCCGCTGGGGCGGTCGAAGGTGAGGCGACCCTGTCGTTCCGAGCTGACGCTGATTGTTCTGTTGGAGCAGTTCTGCAGTCACATTGCTGGGAGGGTGGTATGGCAGGGTTATATGAGGACACTGGGATTCAGAGGTGCCAGTGTTTTCTCTGTCCTCGGGCTCAGAGAGAGCGAGATCATCGGAGCTGTTCCATTCAGAGCTGCTGGTTTTTGTAATGTGCCTCAGAGCTGTACTTTCTCCTGTGTGCCCTCTGCAGTTGGTCTGCTCACTCGGCCTGTTGTCTGAACCAGTGGACTCCCTCTCTGAGGATACTGCTTTTCTGGAGGTATTACAAGTGTACTTTGATTTCCGTCTACAAGAAAGAATGATGGAAATTATAATTTAATATGAATGGAAATCCAATTTATGAGTCCTTATAGTGTCATACTAGAACAAGTTATATATAGTTTTTAATAAAGGGCACTACCTCGCACTTGGACTGCACTTTAGATGTGAATGTGAAACTTGGTCATTGTTCTTTCCCTGAGGTTTGGGTTGATGTTTACCTATGACAGATAAAAACAAAGGTGATCAAAATATAGTGAGCGAGGAAGAAAAATGAATTATATTTAAAAATGAAATATAAAGTTGTATTGCTCGCCTCCTTTTAAAGTAATTACAGTATTACATACTGTAATTAATATTTACATACTGTAATTAGTGCAAGAGGTAATATATTTGTATCTTCTGACCTTTCCTCTTCTTTAGAGTTCAATTGAACAAATTAAGAACAGAGAAAATCTTCTAAACTATGTCAGAAAATAAAAATCTTAAGAATACAACAAATGAGAAGGCGTTTGAGGAAGAAGATTAGAGACAAGTGGAACAAAAAGAGATTTAAGTGCAATGAGTGAGATTCATGACTTGCTTTCTCAGAATTTAGAGATCGAATGCAGAATCCTGAGAATTAAGTCATAATCTGCTAAATCGCAGATTTTAGACTTTAATCACATAATTCAGATTTATTTTTCTCCTAATCTTCTTTCCTAAATATTAACAAGGCATATCTGCACGCACTTACAATAAAACAAAATGAATCAAAAGTAGAGACCAAGTGGAGACAAAATTATCGACACATTCTACGATGAAACCGATGCTCTCTCTGGACACCAGGTGGCAGCAGAAGAGTATTAATCACACTCGACTTTCTCACAGCTGGATGAAGCAGCCAGCACGCTCACTCAGCATGGTGCTGAATTCCTTCCCTTTAAAAATAGATGTGTCATTTTTTTCTTTGCTGTTGCCCCGGAGAGGCCCATGCAAGGATAAAAGCGTTAGCTGTCTGCTGGTAACACTGGCTATAGATGCACATATAGCCTCGATAATGTATCATGTGCAGCACACTCAAAGTACTGCATGAAACAGAAAGATATTTACGACAATGCCGGCAGCCACGTCCAGCTGTGCTATCTGAATAAGCTTTGTGGGATTATCATCAGATTAATGCCTGTGCGGGGCTGAAGAGGTGAAGAAGCCAGTCCGAGCTCAGAAATCAATCTTCAATTACTCTCACATTACCAGCTCACACTTCATCTGTTAGACTAACAGAAACATAGAGAAAGAAAGACATGAATAACCTTTCTTCCTCTCTTTGAAATGAAGTTATGTAAGGTGTGCATAAATACCAAACGTATTTTGCAATGACAGAAAACTTGTAGATCTTGTATTTACAAATCTGATGCCGTAAGACTCATAGTTCTCAATTTCCCTGTAAATCTTTCTCTGGAAGTATAGCAGATTAGATGTAAAACATAACTTACCCTGACATGTTCTTCTATTCTCTTATCATGTTATGATTTTCACCTCATGCTATTTTCATTGTTGGTGTCTCATCCTGTCCTTATTTTTCCTCCTCTGCTTTTTAAAACACTGCCATTATATATTTTTAAAGATGACTTGATGTGGATTTGTTGCCACGGGTTGATTATTAATTTCACTCGTTGTGAAGTGACTATCAAAACCGTTTATTTAATTAACTTATTACAGTCTAAAGACTCAAAAAGGAAGCCTTTAACATCTTGGAACTTACCATTGTTTGAAGGAGAGGACATTATACTTGATTTGGCATCGCCTCCCTTTTGGTGCAGCTGACTGAAAATAAAACACTAAAATTATTTTCACAAGTTTTCAATCAATCCCGTTTTCATGATAAGTCAATTCGTTTTTTGAAAAAGCAGTAAGCACAGCAAGCAACAAACAAACCAACTTTCATGGTCATGGGCATCACATATTGCAAAGCACCAAGGGAAAAACACTGGCAGAGTCTGCTCATGTCCAACTTGATTTTAATGTCCAAATAAGTTTTATTACAAATAAGATTTATCTGATTCTATTTGTACTATAGTTGCTTAAAATGTCTTATATAACGCATTATGTATTGTTTGATACTGATTCAGTTTGTATTTGGTGACAGTAAGCCTTTAAAAGTTTGATCATTTCAAACCCTAATATATAAACAGTAGTTCCTGGTACCACTCACTCTTACAGTCACATTAAGTGCATTTTCTCCTTATAAATGCAGAGCTGTGAAGCACATTAACAAGAATATACAGCTGCAACACTAACCAACAACATCTTAACATTTATCATCAATTTATTATCACGATATCCTTCATTTAAAGAAAATCATGCCGTGGATACTTTTATACATATACAGTATATATCCCCAGTAATGTTCAGAACATTTCAGGAAAACATTTCTGTTTAGATGTTGCAATTTACATGAAGCATTCAATCCAATTCTCTGCCTACAGATGTTTATTGTCCACTAAAGTAAAACAACAGCAAGGTGTGATGTTTTCTGGAGAAGGATTGAACAGTCTGTGTAGATTATATGAACTTCACTCAGCTTTACTTCAATCGAGAAGTTTCAGCTTTCTTCCTGCTACATTCAGATTATATATAGCACAAGGTATTTGAAAGGCGATGTCATGTGCAGTTCAGTTTTAGTTTCCAAGGAAATCCAAAGTATTTCTGACTGATGAAGCAGACACTGTAGTGTTATCACCCATCACGACTCTCAGAATAACAAACTAGTGAAAGAATGTACTGAAGGAAGTGTACCGAGAAATGGTTGAAAAGCATGTGGTCCGTCAATATTCATCGCTAATTACATAATAATGTCACTATTTCCATGGTGGAGCCTAATTACTGAATGACAAAGATATTTATATAAACTAATATATAATATATAATATAAACCAACACGATTTTCTTCCATGAATTAAAGGGTTTCTAATTTCCATGTAAATATCCTGTTAAAGGATAGGTTTCCCATTTTTTAAAGTCATTCTTAAAACAAGTCAGGTGCCCATATGAACACTGAAACAGGTTGCGCGTCCTTTAATCATTCCTCCTGTTCATACTGGCCATTAAAACATTCCTTCCTAATCTACTTTCTATGCAAGTGATGGGGGACAGAATGTCCAGTCTTTGTTGGATGCAGAAATGTATTGCATGTGTATAATTAGGGCTGGCAATAATTGAATATAAGTTATCGTCTTTCAATGAAATCATATCGTGCTGAAAACTTAAATTGAGATATCGTGATACACAATAACGTCTTAAATTGATAATCACATGCGTATAAACTAACTCAAATTTATCAGATTTTGAAGTTCTTGAGAAAAAGTATTTTCATTATTTAATTTATTAACAGTATTTAATTTACAAAACCATGGAGTTATTTCATATATTTAGTTATTGAATTACCTTGAATAAGCTTCGTCGAATTTTGCTTTGATCAATACACCAAACTTTCCACCTTGGCCAAGCATAAAAACTTTTGTATGCGATGTTTCGAGGTTTTTGGAAGTTTGGAAGATATCCAGTTGATTTGTTTAACTCAGATTGCTGAAGGCCTATTATTATCTTCCAGTGGTGGGCCGTCAGGGCCAGCTAAGCCTTCTCTGCTGGCCTAAACAGAATCACAAAGTTATAGCTATTTTATGATTTAATAATTTTTCACAAATACACTACATGCATTTAATTTTTTTCCCATTAGCTTATTTTTTTCATTGTACAGCTCCTGTCTTCCTCTGTTGCTCTGCTTCCAGCCTGCAGCGCTGCTTCCAGCACAGCTTGTTTTAAGGAGAGCTTTTATCCAATCAGATTCAGCCCCTATTTCTCTATGTAAGGAGAGAGGCCGATGCCCGCTAGAGAGCCTTTGCAGTTTAAGTAAATGGGGACGATATTGTTGATTGTCATAGTCTTCAACCAATCAGATCTTCAGTTTGACATGTTGGGCGTATTCTTTGACGTGCCGATGCTACCCAGGTAGCCTGCTAAGTACGTCTGCATTAACGTGCGCCGTGATTGGTCAGTGGGCCAGCGTGACTTTTGTCAAACAGAAAGCTAGCTGGCAGATCTTAGTGTTCAGTAAGAGTTCAGGTTGAAACATATGTAAGAGAAGTTATGACATTTTTAGCATTTTGCTTGGTGTAGATTCTTTTTTTGTTTTACCTAGCTTTGTGTTTTTAACACTCAATGGCTGAAGGAGGAGGAGAAACGGATTTAGGAGTTACTGACTTTGTTAATAAAGAAAGGAGGATGGACTTTGTCTTTAAGTGAAGGCAGCTTTGGAAAGTCAACTGCTTTTGTTTTTCTTACATCTGCAGTAGCGTTACTACTGTGTTCATTTGTCTATCGTGTCGTTTTTATGAATAATATGAATGGCTCGTGCTCTAGCACTGCAGCATTGCTGGATTGATTTGTTCCTTTGTTGTCATATAAATATATGTGACTGGTTCTTGTCAATGTGTTAATTACATTGATTTAGACTATATGCATTGTCCGTGAATTACGAAGCATCCCGTCATGCGCGGGGTTATTGTCCGGACAATTGAATCCGTTCGGGCTGTTGTTTTCTTTTTACAAAGCAAGCATGATGGTCTGGAGAAATGGGGATTATGTGGCGATTGCTTTAGCCCTGTCTGAATCAGTGGGGAACAGCTAAACGCTGTGGGGAGAGTTCGTAGATTGTGTGCCGCTGTTGTTCCCCCGCTAAGCTAGTTTAGCTCAGCCTCCCTGAAGACACGTGCGGGGCCTCAGCTGTTTTTTGTTATTGTTCCGGGTTCAAAAGGTCACACAGCCCGTTGTCTGTTACGTGAGCGCAGTCCACCGAAAACATTATATTTCCCACAATTTGAGCTTCTGCATATTCCAAATGCACTAGTATTATTCAAACGTATTGCTCGGTTCGTAAGCCTCGTACCGAACGGTTTAATACGAATACGTGTATTATTACACCCCTAGAAACAAATAACCATAGCTGTGGCGTCATAATGAGCTTATTAGGAGATGGCTCAAGTGTAGTAGGACAGCACAGAAGGCCCAGATATAAAATGGACGGCCCGCCACTGTTATCTTCAGATAAACTTTAGAATGCACTCATACATAAAACATGTTTTCCCCATCACTTCCATTGAAAGCGCATTAGGAAGTAATCTTTTAATGGTCAACTTGAACTGGAAGAGGAATGATTACAACACCAAAAAAACAAGTTTCAACCTTAATATGGGCACCTGGCTATTATTTGAAGACAGACTTGAAACATTTTTAGCCTATCCTTTCAACTCACATACCACACTTGTAGTTCTTCAATAATCCAGTACTTATTTATTTACTTCCTTACTTACAGCTGTAACAACTAAGTGATTAATTGACCTTGTAATGTTCCCACTTCTTGAATGTGTAACCTCCATGTGTCCTTGTAAAAACTGTCCATTGAACAATGTTTCTTACCTTTGCAGCTGTGCCTCTGGTGTTGATCTCTGGTCTTTAACAACAAAGCCATCGACGCCAGGGGAGTCAGGATTGGTGGAGCCACTGCTGAGTCTATCGCTGCTCTCATAGCCGGACTCTGTCCTTTGGATGGTCCAGGTATCACTTCGCAGCAATGTCTTTGGCCCCCCCTTAAGTCTGCTGCCCCTCTGCTGGTTGGCCCTGCTCTCTGACTCTACAGAGCTGTGGCTCTCAGTCTCATGCCGCTGCTCGTCCTCATAAATTGTCATTAAACACTTCTGCTTCCTATCTTCTCTGGTTCGTACGTATTCCCGCTCGCGGTCTCGGCTTTGTTCAGTGTGCACTCTTTCCTGTGATGAAGGCTTACTGTGCCGGGGGCTGTCGTGTTGCTGTTGACGACGCTGCTCCAGTTCGTTCAGAACAGTGTCTACATTCAACACCTCCCGAATGGGTCTCCAAGTGGACTTCGATTTATTGCGGCTTCCTTCACCTCCACTTTTTTCCCATTGCTCCTGGCAGCTATCCTGATCAGGGCGACTTGGTGAGGTGTTGTTCCTCCGGCTGTGCCCACCACCAGGCGTACTGAAGGACTGCCCACGTGGCTCCTGAGATCCTCTGCTTGAATGGTTTGATGACTTCTCAGTGCGTGGATAGGTTTTTAATTTTTGGTCCACAGGAGTCCTCGGTCCATTCTCTGGAGGAGATGAAGATCTTGCATGTGCCATTTCTAGAGAGAGTGGACACGTATTATCGATCCACATGCTCTGACGTACGTTATTTTTCCACACTGGCTTGCCCCTGTATGCCTTTTGCCTCTCTATTATCAGTGTTTCCTATTATGCAGATACAATGCTCTACCTTTGTGTTGTGATTGGTCTGTTTTCCGATGTCCTCGATCCTTTTTTGATGTTTCACTTGGCCTCTGCAAATTCTCCATGAAAGGTTCCTGGAATTTGCTTGGACTGCCAAGGGGAAGTTTCACTGAGAAAAAGAAATATTGAAATGGCAGATGAATGGTTGCTCACGGATGTTTTTTAACTTTTGATATATTTTGGGCTCTTTTGGGTAACCTTTTCTGATTCTGACTGAAGACATCAGTGAAGCAAATAGAACATAATTGCTATTTGGCCCTAAATTCCCTTTACCTGCATAAAACATCATGGGGTATGAACAACCAATTAGGGTGTGACGCAACCATTTATGTAAGTACATTTTAACGGGTACAACATGATATATGAGGCTTACCATAGGTGTTAGAGCATAATGTGATAGCCGTTAGGTGCAACGGTCAGACAAATTCACACTGGAGGTATTTAGTTTGAGGTAACAAGGGCTACCCAGCCAGCTCATTCATTACATATTTCAATGTAGCTATAATTTCTGCACTGTGGCACTCTCACCTTGAATCTTTTCTACAAACGAGGCAAGAGACAAAACCACCCAAACAATCTCACTAAAAAACGGATGCGAGTACATCATTAGCAATGTTAAAATACATTAATGCTGCCACATTTGCCAACCCTGTGGTGTGTTTCTTTGGCTCTGTGGCAAGTCCCCGTGAGAAACAAGAGAGGCTGTGAACTGCTTCTAAGTCAGCACATTCACCCAATAGCAGTCTTTCACGTTTACATCTTAACTTCATCTTTCTGCATGTTTGCATTGTTTCCTTCTTAATCGTTGGGTTTTTATTCATCTAACACTTGGAGAAGATGCTCCATATTATTGTGAGGATCCACAGTAAAACACAATATTAAGAGTATAATAAATCCTCTCTGAAACATGAGGTAAAATAAGGAGAGCGTAATGCTGTGTGCATGTGCATGGCTGCTGGATGTTACAGCAGCGGTGAGTAACAGCAGTGAGTAAGCTTTAGTATTATGGAGGTCCAGATTTGTTCATGAAGCCTAATGCTGACATTTGGGTAGTTCCACTGAAAATATACTAGATACTAGATTCAGATGGAGTACTCCTTCCACAACTGCCAAGTAATTAACCAGTTCACACTCCATCATGTTGCCTGAAGTTATACAGGGACTCTCAAGCTTAGTAATGCAAGTAAAGTGTAACACTGCCGGGCAGTTGTCTTTGTTAGTTGTAGTTGAAAGAGTGGATGAGATGTACAGCAGGGCAAATTAACAGCAAAGTATCAGTTAACCTCAATACAAACCGATTAAATAAAAGACAAAACAGCAAGAAATGCATTCAATACATGTAATAGATATTTTTTAATTGAGCCATTTCTCACTCTAAAACAAAAAAAACAATCACTTACGCTTATTTTCATAAAAACAAGAATCCAGTCCCATGCCAGTCAAAGTGTCTGGGCTCCACACTAAAGCAAAACAATCCATCCAAATGGGCAAGGCGCCATTGCCAGAAAAACCAAGCAGATAAATTAATGGAGGCAAACATCGGAAATGTCTAGGGGAGGAGTGAGAACCGTGGAGCAGGAACAGGAGTGCGCTTGGCCACAGGAGCAGGGATTAGGGAGGGAGGCGTGGGTGGTAATCTGCGTGCAACAGAGGCATCATCCTCATGTCAAGTTCAAGCCAGCACACTGGGTCGGACAATCTTTCTGCCTACGGTTTAACAGCATTCTCTCAATCCTGATGCAAACCACAACTGTAATTTGCAGAGTGAAATGATTATTCCCATGGGTGCTGTCGATTTGATGTTGAATTTGGCTCAGTGATACATTCATAAAAATTGTTCAGACGCTCTAATAGACTGGGATTTATGGAAATTCAATTATCAGACAAATTTTAATTTACAGTTATTAATCGTCAATATTAAATACACTATAAATACACTGCTGTCTGGCAGCAACTACCCTCTTTTTCCAAATTATTTAGAAAATAAATTATTGTATTAATGTCAGTGGAAAGTTTAGTTAGATAACCTATATCACCTATGTATACAGCAATAATAAACATAGTAACTTCAGAATTTTTATATGAATATAATATGTGCACCTTTGCGAAAAACATTTGGGAAAATATGTACAGTTACATTCATTTTATTGGGCACATAAACTGAAGACTGACTGACTAGTATATTAGCTGCCTAATGTTACCTCACCATCATGTGTGTTAGGGTGAGACTCTCAAACATACTTTACTGCATGCATGCTTCACTTTTTGGATAATTCCATGGTACTTTACAAAGTTTCATCTTGATCATCTTGGGGTAATCTGGACCGAGTCATTATTAAAATCTGTTATGGTAGTGGTTTGTGATACCATGGTCTGGGTCTACACTTCTTGTAGAGTGCATTGATTGGCGTATATAAACTATACGATGCTGATGTAAAGGCCTTAAGTAATATGAAGTAATATGTATTCCAAGGTGGTCAAAGTAGACAAGGTTTTAATTGTCTTACCTGTCACGTCACCATTCATTTGGGCTTTGTACCGAGGACACATGGTGGTTTGTCTCGGTGCATCTTCATTAGACACTGGAGATCCCTCAGGATTGGTGTAAAATAAAAGAAGCGGCTGGTAATGTCCCCTGACACATTTAGAGGCAACATCTTTCCATTTGGATCCAATCTTGGTAAAAAAAAAAAAAAAGGAGAGTGCGATATAACAGCATGTAACACACAGTAACAGGGATAAAGCAGATTAATAGCACAGAGAGCCTAACCTCCTTTACAGTAGCATCATCGAAAAACATCCATTTTGAAGATTTGGTGTGATAAGCAAAGGCTGAGTAGTGTTTACTCGAAAAACAGATCATCCCCACCAGATGAAGCTCACTCCGTTTGGCATTTTCATCCGTGACACGGTTGAAAAGCTGAAATAGAGCAAATTGAGACAAGTTTGATCTCTACATGTTTCTCTTTGGCAGATGCTAAATCCTATGAAAATAAAATTGTTATGACTTCGAGCATCATAATGTATATATATATATCAGAAATGCTGTGTGCCTCCCTGCCTTAGGGTGGTGCTGTACATTGTGTCTGTGTTTTTCTTGTATCTGCTGAATTGCAGGTGATTGGACGGAGACTGATGAGGCCTGGTATAAGAGGGAACCTGTGGAGGCCAACTACCAACCGGACCGTGCTGCACAGCAAAGGGAATCGCTGTGATACGGATCGGGGCGACCACTTATCGTATATGTTAACAACAGTCCAAGTAGTGGTAGGGGTGAGCCGCTCTTTTGTTTACATTTGTTTTCTCCTGTTTTTGGTTAGGGAGTTAGGTAAGCTGCCTGTCTTTTCTTTTGTTCAGTTTGGAGTAGGTAAGGTAGTTGATTAATAAAGATTGTTTTGTTTATTGTTTTGGGCCAGGCTCACCCCGACGCAAATTGCTACAAACGGTGTAAAATAATAAATATTATGGACTATATCACAGCAGCAATGGTCGTTCTTGGGAGTGGGAGAAAGGGGGGGGGAGACCTTATATTATGCTGCGTCCAGGTTCCCCTAGTAACAAACATGTATGTATCTGTTTTTGATACTCTGTTGAGGTGTTGTTGTTTATTAGACATTACAGTACACGGACCTTCATCATTACTAGTTTATGGAAGAAAAAAAATCATACAATATCTGACAGCTGTGATTATTGTAATTTAGTACGAGTAAATGACAATTTTAGCGCAAAAAAAGACAAAAATTGAAATAAATAAAATATCTGTCTATAGCTAACTGATTTGTCATTTCATGAAGTTTGCGTCAGCTCTTACCCCACACAGGTTCAAACGTGGGCCAAGTGACCGAATGACATCGTCCGTGAGGTCAGACTGCTCAGCATCCCATACAAATCCAATCGTGACAATCTCTGGACAGTTCATGAGCACACGGCGGATCTTGATACTTTGACCACAGTTGCTCTGCAAAATATGAAGAAATACAAATGAAGGTTCATAATATTATCAACTGATAAACAAGAAAAACATTAAGTCCTAATACTACTTTGCAATTTAATAGTGCAAGAACTTTCTCCAAGCAGTTTCTTTAAAGAGACTGAATATGTGAAATTAAGATGCACAGTAATAGAAAATGAGACAAGGAGCAGCTGGTTTAAAGGTGCTTTATACGAGTTTGGAAGCATTTCTATTGCCGGTCAACGGCTCTCGACATTGCGACGTCTGAGCCGGCGGCTCGTAGCCAACGGTGCTAACTAACACTGCAAACTAAAGCAAAAGTGCTGGCAGAGCTAACCGTGTTTACCTGAAGGGGGAACCGGAAGATTGGTGCTACGCTTCCGCAATGACGCCGTTGGTCAGGACGGTGTTATCAGTTGTAACCGCTGTACGAAAGCAGTGCATGAGCTAATCAGTGGGGCACGCTCACATGCACGAACATGAAATAAAAGCACGCACGGCCGGCCCGACTGTGTCAACAAAGCAAGGAGAAGCTCGGATAACAACTCACACAGAGGGAGAACAACTTCATTCTCGGCTCAAGTAGACATTACTCCACCATATCTTTACATAACAAATAGTTGTTTACTGATATATTAATGCTCTGTTATGTATTGCACATTAAAGCATTTTTATTTCTGTTTCTTGACAAACAGCTTGGCCCAATGAAGTCAAAATTGCCAGGTTTTGTAATTCTGAACAAAATCGTGCAGACTCTTGGATGTGTTGATAAGTTTGTTAGCTAACACGATACAAAAATCTTATTTCAATAATGTTTACACACAGCAAACAATAAAAACAAAGATACGGGAATAAAATCAAAAGGCAAACCAGTAAGAACCAATGTAACAAGGAGCATTACTCAAAATGAGCAATACATCAAACATACAGGAATAAAACTAACAAGACAGAAACCAGTCAACCAGACACAAGATCTAAAATGTGCAGCGAGTGAAATTGATCTTTGTTTTTCAAATCTCAGAAATAAATAAATGAGCAAATTTCCCCAGATGTCAAAGTAATAGGTTGTGGCTTTGTCTCTGTATCTCTCTCTGTCACACACTGAAATAAAACTTGTAACTTATCACTTCAAAATGTCATAATAAGGACTATTGCGAGATGGGAAAAGTGCCAGACAGCCCGTATTATCTGCATGTCAGTATCACTAAGTCAGTACTGGGGCTCGGATTTTCTGTAAGAATCACGGGTTAAGGGAACAGAGCACTCGGCTTCACCCAACTGATGCACACTGAAGAGGAAGACAGCGGTAGCAAATACAGATGAGAGAACAGTGGATATATACCCCCTTACTGCTATTTATATCCTAACACTAGTCTGGCACCGTCTCCTTCCGGCCGCTTCAAGTGCAGAGTCGTAGCAGAAAGCACGGAATGTACTCTACTTAGCTGCAAGAATAATCTTTGTGTCCATGTTACAGAAACATATTCTAACTGTTCAGCAGAAAGGCTAAATTATTCATTAATGGCTGACAAATCAGCATTCACTTTAATTATGGTTTGATTCAGCCAGACGAACAGGGAAATGTATTTAGCCACGACTTAAAGATGTCTGATTTGTTAAAGAAAAACATCACAATGAAAATGAACAAGGACAATAATTCACATACCGGACAGCTTTGTTGGTCACCTGTGTTGTTTGCTGCCTGCAGCAATTCTCCAAACATGTCTGACCTGAGCCGTTCGTTCTTCCCCAACATGCGATCAACCTGTTGGCTGAGCATAAAAACAGAGACTGTATCAATATTTAGTTCCAAATATTATCTTTTTAAATGTATTTTCTAATTATTATTTATTTTTTAACTATCATAGTTAGCACTCAGTGGATATATTCCTGTGTATATGTGACAAACAGTAACTGTTTTCTTGTAATCCATGTGAAATGTTTTAAATTGGGACTTTATTAGGAACATAAGGAAGATTATAATGTTTAGTTTTTGTCGACATTGTCAGAGAGGTTAATGTCATAATGTATGAACTGGACTGCATTATATAAAAATGAATTTCTAATATTATTCCCCCCTCATGTTTGGAAATACAGGAAAACATTACAAACCCATCTGAATATCATGCAATCCAGTTGGACACCACTGCAAACTCCGACCTCAATAATAAGCAATAATATAAAATACAGTTATAATAATACCACCCTGGCAGTGTCAATCAAAACTGAACATTTGTATCATTGTGAATGTAGAATTTATGGTGGACACATACAATTTACAATATCTATAACATACAGTTATTTTGTGCAGTGTGCAGATTTGCCTTGTTTATCTAATCCTTGCTTTGACAGGACTCAAGTGAAAATGCATGCAGAAAGTGAGTTGAGGAGGAATTGTGCACTTTTTGCAAAAAATAGAAAAGATCTCATAAAACCACAAGACCAAACAATCCTTAGATTCGTTGATAATAATCAACACTTGCTTTTAAGGTGTGACTGCTGGAGGACAGGAAGGAAATTGATCTAAGATGCTTAAAATTGCAATAAAATAATTTTTTTTGTAATCTTATTTAATACTTTGACATTTAAATCAGGATTAGCACTCTGGCCTGAATTTTGTATCCCATTTTTTAAAGCCATGGCAGTAAATCAAGCACTCACCATAAAGCTGTGGTTGAGACATAATGTACGAATTCTGTGAATGGGTGTGGGTCTGAAGATGCACCACAGCTGCGACACACAAACTGCAAAAGAAAAAATTGTGCGTTATTTTACAGATTGCATTTTAGTAAAAGACCTGTGTATATTCCTGTGACCGGTCATTAACATTTACACGCAGTTAGAGCAGCTGTTGGAGTCTTACTTTATTGTTATTAGTATACTTAGTTTTTGTCCCTATGTACTTCACATGAATATACATCTAATTATTATGGGTTTTCTTAGCAGATAAAATGACAGTTACCTGCTCATACAGCATCATTGCAAACTTCTGATGGGTGATGCAGGATTTGGATGAACATGCGTCCGTCGCAGTGTCTGAAACGATGTGTAAGTGAATTCGCTCTAGGATGTTCTCCTATAAGAAATGAAAGCAGATATAGTGCAAATATTGAATACATGCAATTGCAGTGTTTCCTTACAAACTATGAACTGATCAGAACATGTTTGTGAAACACTTAAAACATCTATTGTATTGTAGATTATGAAATTGTATAGCTTCTGATGTGAAGTCAGACTGAACTATAGAAATAAGTGGATTTTAGATGATATAGGCACTATACAGACAAAGATCAAACACACAAATGTCATCCAGAAGGGAAACTTGATCAACTAAATCCAACACACTCTACTTCTTTCTACCTTCAGTGTTACAGAGAAGAAAGCACCATAACATAATACACAGTTACAGTGGAAAGGTCTTCCACTGGATGCTACTTTGAATAAAAGCCAAAGGCACAGCATCAACGTACAAAGCACTCAGCAGCATCATCCATCAGGCCAAGTTGGAAGCGTTGCTCATCCTTAAAGGTTTCAGCGAGGGCGTTACGCAGGCTGTCGGAGGGGAGCACGCGCTCTCTGCTCTGCTGAAACTGGCTGAAGATGCTCTGTGAAAGAAAAACTATAATTAGTTGCTGTCATGAAAATGAACAGCGATTGCAAATTTCTTTTTTCTTCACCGCTATCATAAAGTAATGACGGATGAAATTTGAAATATTCAACCATACTCCAAATAATGCCCGGTTTAGCCCAGAGTGCAGAAACAAACCTTCAAAGCACAGAAGATGCAGGCATCACCGAGACAGAAGTGACCTGAGAGCTGCCTCAGACTTCTTCTGAAGATGTCCAGCTGCCAAAGCACCTGTGACGGTTTAACGACAGCAAAAAAAAAACATTAAAATACAGACATGCACAGAAACCCATTTCAAGGATTTCAGAAGCTCAAATTGAAGAGAAGGATCTTAAAAACAAGATTTTTGATATTTGAATGAAATGATGCGGCCAAACACTGAAACAGTTTTGTCATTATTTCAGTGGAGTGAAGCAATTTAATTGAAGTATTTTTTCAGTATTTTCGAGCTGGTAGAAAATGATTCTTCACCTGAACAGCGCTGTTTAGGAAGCAGCTATTTTGCCCGGGTTCATTCAGCAGGCCTTTGGTGAGCGCGAGAGACAGCATGCTCCCAGGCTGGTAGGATTTCTTCAGGCCTCCTCCAGGTTTTTTGAACATCTTTACCCATGCCATGGAGTTAGAGCCTGCAGCTGATCAAAATAAATCCTCTGATTGACATGTATCTTCTACATGTCACGCTCTTGTTTCCCTAAAAGAGTGTGTGTCTGTGTCTTTATGTATTTAGTAAAGAGGTAAAAATGAATCATGAAAGTAAGGTTTACATTTTGTACTACCTTGTCATTTCTAAGTGCCATCATCATTTCAAGTGTTGATAGTAAAAAGCTAATTACACCTCATGGGTAACCTTAAAATCATCATGTGAAATTATATCATATATTGTGGATGTTAACCCACTCAAAACATACAAACATGTTAAATTCATCTTCAATGCATTTTCATTCAATATCTACACTAGTATACTAATGATTCAAAATGTGATTATTATTGCATGGCACTATGGAGGCATAATAGGCAACCCTGGATGACAAATGTGGTGCATCTTGGACACAGCTTTCATAACATCACTATTCCAAATGCCTGACGGTTGGTTGCCAGATGAATCATGTCTTACCTTCTCCAGAGTTGGGTGGAGACTTGCTGCGGCTGGACATGCTGGGAGGTGGGAGCTGGTGCACTGGTCTGGCCATGGGCTCCATCCATTTCATCCCCACACCCCTCCGGAGCGGTTAGTCGAAAGCATTGTCAGGATCAGCCACAGAGCAGCCTCAGCCATGTGCTACTGGACATTGAATGGTAACTGGACAATATCTGAGGACAGGTGGGAAAGGAGAGGGAAACCATTAAATGCTAATACAAGTCCACAGTGCAGAATAGCCAACGTATGCTCAACATGCAGTGCAGAAGTCGTTTCCTGCATTTCTTTACTTGTTCGGAAACACTAAGATCTGAGCTTTGAGATGTGTGCCACCTCTACAATCTGCAGACTTCACGACCTGCATTGTGACCACACCGGCTGATGCAAGGACATAGCAATATTTCAATACATTTACACATGCGTAAAGAGAAAAGACAATATAAATCTCATAACTTATAGACATTCAGATACCTTTAGGTCTGCTTTTTTTGTACTTGACCATCCCATTGCTTCATCACTGACAGACTGTTCCAGTAAACCCATTTATTTCTTCTTCTTAATTTACCTCTCTATTAGAGAGGTAAATTAAGAAGAAGAAATAGAATAACAGAACAATAATACAAGGGACAAAAAAACTATTAATTTAAATGCAATTTATTTTCATATAATTGTATTATAACTATATCAAAATAAAGCCTAAAATGGTGCTTTGCTCGGGAACACTTTATTTTCTTATGGATAATGTGCTATTACAATAATCAGCTGCTATAGGAAATTAATAATCAACAAAAATAGCCCATGTTACAGTTTAAACTGAATTACATGAAGCTTCAAGCTACAATCTTTAACATACATTTAAATAGGAGGTTCACTCCACCACCAAAACATCAAAACGACTGAAGCCTGTTACTGTCTGCCACAAGGTCCCACATGAGACAGCGACTAAATTATGATTTGTTTTCATCTTAATCTGGTGCTGCTCTGGTTTGTTTACATTTGTAATGTTTACACTGTAGGGGGGGGGGGGGGGGGGTAGATTTGTATTTATTCATGATTAGATGAGAAAGTCACGCAAATTTCTGTTAGTCTCATTTGTAAATGTACCTAAAATCTATATGCTAAATAAATTACTGATTGCAGGCATTTAATTCATTTTGGGGTAAAATAAACAACAACAAAAAAACATTTTTCATAAACATTCCAACGTTTTCACCATGTAAATTCCTGTTTAAAGCCAACATTTGGTCTCAGTGCACACATGTGTTTCTGCACCAGCCTCACTAACAACATGTGATGCCTGTATAAGGCCTATCTACGGTCTGACATAATGCACGTTTTTGCAATATTGTTCACAAAGAGTCCGCAAACCCTTCACCGAACGGTACTTTGGCCATCCTGAGCTTTCCCGGGTTCAAAAAAACAAAACCTAAAGCTGCGACGAGTGCGCGTTCCCACAGTAGGAAACGTGCTGCCAGCGTTGCAACAGACTCACGGTCAACTGTATGTGGGAACAGCGCGCTCGGTCAGCGACAGCAGCATAAATATGTCGCAACTCGCATTCATGCATTAACAAAACAAGACCAAGTGCCGACTCACCTTAAAGGAAAGCGGATACTTGCCTCCAGGGCGGTCCAGCTGTCAACACTCAAATCCCAACACTTCCCCCCGAATCCTCTAAACAAAACTGGCTAGAAAACACTGCAGATATGTCCCAGACGCATGTAACGCACTATCTGTCATACTGCAGCATTCCCAAGCCCTCCGACACGAACACAAGCGGCAGCTCGAGCCGCTGTTTGCAGCCACACAGACCCGGGCAGGACAGTGTTATTTCGGTAAAAAAAAAAACGTCCCTTCTTTCTGTACAAACGGGGCCAGTGATGGCCTGTGCATGTGCCAGAATGTCCGACGCGGATTAGTGATGTTTTGAGACTTGAGAGGTCAAACTCCGCCCCTAGTGTAGCTTCAAGTGCACTGCTGCTGTATTGCAATTTCCAATCCCTGCATGGCAAACTGTGTGCTGGCGGAAGGTCAGACTTCCAACTTGTCATGATGATGATGAGAGAAGACATCACATGACTGCACTGGTTTCATAATCATGCAGCACTGTGGGGACTAAACCCTGCCTGTATTTATTTATTTATTTTGAAAATGCACTCACTTAAATGTCAAACAACAGAACAGAATACAGTTTTATATTATGATTTAAAGTGAAATACTAAAAGTGTTAATATGCCATAATTACCATAACAAGCCACAGTGGACACAGACGTTGCCCTGCTTTAATTCTCTTGTGCATCATTTGTCCCACTGGTGCATATCACACATTATATTAAGCATTCATTTCCCTCAAATGGTAATATGAATATTCTAACTCTAACATTTCTGTCTCTGCTATTGCCATGCTGCAGTAAACAGGACATGGATCATAAAGATCGGAGCAGTGTTTTTCCACATACGTTTTAGTGGGTCTGTCCACAATGGTGTTTGGCTAAATAGTTTCATTATACAGTACACCAATACACTAAGAATATATATATATATATAAAGTCAAGTGTGTCAAGTTTACCCTCCTCATGCCTAATGCCAAGTGTTCATCATCTGCTGCTTCTCTCACTTCAAATACAATATGCACAGTGGCAGTGGATCATTCACACTACGTGTGTGTGTGTGTGTGTGTGTGTGTGTGTGTGTGTGTGTGTGTGTGTGTGTGTGTGTGTGTGTGTGTGTGTGTGTGTGTGTGTGTGTGTGGGCCCGGCTGTGAAAAATAATGTAATTCAATCTTTTTGAGTTGTTACACTGAGAAGATTTTGAGTCCAAGAATGAAATCTGTTTGAGAATATTAAACAGCATCTTCTGCAAGACACTGTGACTGCAACACGTTCACAGTTTACTAATATTTTCATACAGGTCCTAATATATATTAAATGCTATATACTGAACTAACTTATGGGAAAAGTGTGGACAATGTGCAGTATTTGGGGAGATAGTCTGACTGTATATAGCTTTTCTCTGATCCTATCTTGGCTCCAGCAATAGCACTGAAACCTCCCTTGAGACACATGAAGTGTTTTTAGTGTTATTTATTTTAGGCTTCATATTTCACCCTCTGAATGTTGCACAGCTGAGCTCTGTTCAGATAAGCTGTCAAACTCTACTGTTCTTTAGTTTATTTTTGGAGTCAGTTTTTTTTGTATCTGTTTTGTTCTTTCTTTTTTTCAGTTTACAGAGTGTAATAGTTCAGCCAAAAGTGACTTAAATAGACTCCCAGCAACTCAGTGGCTAAAAGGACAATTCGAGTTCATACAGCAGTTTTAATTCCGTTAATTCTATTATTATCAGGTTTTTAGACTTTCATCACAGAAAAACTGGCCCCAATCTAAATCTTCTATGTAAAACAGGATTTGCATGTTGAGGTCTGTGTCAGATCCTGTACCCGATAACACATACTCTACCATTAACATGAACCTGTATTGCTGTGATACCAGGTATAATACATGATAAAACTCAGTGACCTTTATCAACCTTGTCAACTTTCTCAGAGTTAAGTCTCAAAACAACATCTTTTTTGGGAGTGAGAAAAATTCAAAAAATGCAAAGCTCCTGTATTAATTCATTTAAAGTGATACAAATGGACACTTCTTATGACAGTAATGAATTGACCCACAAAACATTCTGTGTAAATGGAAATGCAAATTATTCGGACTGTTGAGGTTTTGGAGAAATGATAGTCATACATGAAGTTTGCTCATGAGCTCCTATACTTTGGCCTTGAATTTAATTTTGCCAGAGTTTTTTCTCCTGTATCTCCCCCGCTCTAAGTTTGTAAATTGTATGTCCAGTTACATTCAGAAGAATAAAAACGATGCATTTAAGTTAGTTATACAATGTAGAGTATGTACGAGAAAACAATACACTTAAACTGTAGAAGTAAAATCATGCACCTTGACTGTTTTCAGCTCAGTTCTTTAGAAAACACCAAACTATCACTCACAGACATTCAGTGTATTTTACACACTCATACACAGTATTGCTTCTAGGTTGAGATGCTGTAAAGTTACATGTTTTTAGTACATCTGTGACAAGACACAATACAGAACAAACATTTACATTTTCTCTCACTCCAAACAAGGCAGGCCAGACTATATCCATGTTGTACAATTATTAAATATAATTGCGTATAAAGTCACTGTTTTTGAGTCCATGCATTTGCTGTGTTTTTAAATAATCAGTTCCATCGTCCAAGTCCAGATTTCTCAGTCTTCCTAGATTGATGTGACATCTGTTATTTCCTCAAGATAAAATATTTCTTAGCTTTCTTTTTTTTCTTTTTCAGCAGCAGTCAACAATAAATCAGAGCTATAAAACAGACCTTTCACTATTGTTTTATTTCTACACATCCCTAATTGATTTTTTTTGTGTTGAATTTTAGATTAATTTAAATTATAGGCTAATTAATTTATATTTATGTATTCAGCATTTGCTTGCATGATGTTAATAGTTATTTATAATAGATATCTATATGATAAATAAATATAAATGAACACCTTATTTGTGTATTTGTCTGTAATATAATTCTTTACAATAGATATAAATGAAATACTGCTTACTCATCACAATAGCTAAATATAACTCACTGCATGTTCCAATTGTGTGCCATCAATAAATAAGTTGCATTCTTTATTTACATTACATATTAATCAATTCAACTGAACATTTATAAAATGTACAGTTTTGCTGTCTGTATCATTGGAAACCCTTCTTGAGTTATGCTATTTACATGATTTTCTTTGAATACAGTTTAAGTGTACACCAAACACACTAGTCAACAAAAGCATGAAACATTTTCTGTCCACTAAATGTAATTGTGAGTGTGTTATGGGGTGTTTTGCCTTAATCAGAGGTGGGCCAAAATACTACAGCTGACATCATGTGGCCAGACTACATACAGTTAGACCACCTACAGGTCATCAGACTCTGGGATTTGAATGGGCTCCAGGGTTACAGTGGGTATGATCAGATGGGTGCCCTCAGATATCCACCCTTGGGCCGACCTATTAAAGGTGGGTCGCTTCATTCCTGGCTCCTCCAGCTCTAGGTACCTGGGCGGGTTCAGGTCCACCTCTGGGAGCTTGAATGTGATTCCTCTGGGAGCTTTGTCAAAGCCACCAAAAGGAGTGGCCACCCTGTAATTGACATCAAGTGTGAATAGTTCCTCATTGTTGTACTGATGTAGTAATTGACTAAAACGTGCTCATCTTGTCGTTTTCTCACCGGTTAAAGCTTTTGTACTCAGGAAGGTCTGGTCGCGGATCAGGTCCTGACATTGTCAGTTTGAGTGTTTCGGCGAGGTCGGGGTCACTGAGGATTGCCTGATCCCATGGGGAGTGGTAGGACTTGGGCATAGCTGTGGCTGTTAACTTCTCTTCAGTCATGTCTGTCAAGGAGCAAACAAAAACAGAGAGACACGATTAGATTGTTCCAACATTGCAGCGGAATGATCTGATGGTTTAGTTTGCAGTTCATGGGTTAATGTTGAGCTTTTTTCTTCAACCTTTTTGAGGGGAGGCTAAAGTTTTAGAATGGATTATGAATAGAGTCTGTGCTTAGGGAACACTTATGGGCAGACTGAGTTGTCCGTTATTGAGTTCTGAGGCCTAAAAATAGCACATAGTTGAAGTGTGCACTCATCATATTATGTGTCAACATGGGATGACACCCTACTGGAGGGTTTTGGAATAAGTACTGGACTCTGTCGGCTTATTAAAGTACAATATCATAAAATAAAGCATTTAAAGTTTCTCAGGTTGTAATATCAATCATGGTATCAAACAACTTAAGTTAATGCCATAAAACAAGACCAGCAGTTATGACTGTATGCTGTATGATACATTATTATGATCATTATCATGACAGCATTTCATAATCAGTCACTGTTATTTGACTCTGCAGTATATGCAGTATTTATTTTTTACTGTTTTAAAGTGGATGACATAATAGATTTAAAGTAGGAATGATTTCCAAAGACCAAATCTAATGTTAAGGTTTGTATATTTATTTTTACATATGATTAAGATAATTTTTGTTAATGGTTATATGTTAATGCTTCATGTTGGCCTCAATGTAAACATACTGAAGAGCATAATTACCTGAAATAGTGATTTCTGGATTAGCAGTATTTCCATCGGCTGGTGCGTCCACTTTAATTTCCACAGTGTGTGTATTCTGAGTTAAAATATCATTCTGCAGAATGCAATTAAATTATAGTCAATATATTGGTTATCAACTGAGCAACAAAAAGTGAAGCTGGCACATCTACAGCTGCTCTTGTGTTCCATGCACTCAGGTACACGCGCACGTACACACACACACACACACACACACACACACACACACACTTATAACTACAGGGTGTGCACACACACAGAAACACATCAACAGGCACTGATAAAGAGGGGAGCAGCTCCTCAGCAAAGGGCCTGAGTAGCTCTCAGAAGATTTGGCTGCATGATGTACAGTAAAAGGCACTTGTCTTTGTTCTTCATCTGTGCTTTGTAACAGTTTTAGATACATTTGCTTAATGAGACCATTCAACACATTTTCAAGCAGACGCCACTTAATGCCAGAACTCCTGAACGCATTCAAACATATATGAAGTGACTTAATACAAGTTGACTTACATTCAGCTGTGTGTTTGCCTCATTTTGTATACTTTCAAATGTATATTTATCAGATCTCCTCTGGCGCATTTTGAAAAGCCGGGAACCTCTGTTGGAAAGCAATGATAACTCCTCCAACATAATGTCTTTAGGAGTGCTGAGCTTCTTTCCGAGATCGATTACGTCCCCTGTTGAGAAAAATAATATACATAAAGATGAAGATAAAGAGGAAAAAAATAATCTATATAATGTGCAGATTTAGACTGAAATGGTGAATGACTTTAATCTAATCCCTGTTTCTTAGAATGGTCCTGTGTCAAAAAGATCTTGTTTTAATACCGTTAATGCATCAGTTGATATTATACTTATGGACATATTCTTAAATAAATTGTATATAATCTAACTATGACAAACTAACTTGGGAAGGGGCTGGTTTTAGAGTTGGTTTTAGAGCTGGAACGTGGTGGATACACAATATAAATATACCCTGATATCATTTTGTCAGATGGAAAGGTTTGGGGGAGGGGTCCATAAATGACATCAAAGTTGTCACAAAATTAAATATTTTCCATTTTGTAAGCCCTGTCATGGAAAATGTGTTATCATTGTACTTGAGAATTAGTTTTGGATGGACATGATGCTTCCTCGTCTGCCACAACAGTCGGTATGTACCCCAGCTGTCACAAAGCTTCACTTTATCCAAATGGCTATACACAGTTGTCCCTCACTTCTTCCCTCCCCTCTCCAGAAATAGACTTTTGTAAAGGACAACGACAAAGGATTAGTCGCCATAGGTAGTAGATCATCCCATTATCTTATTTATGGCAAAGACTGGAGTGTAGCCCTGACATTTTTAACCCAGATCACAATGGATATTATCTTGCAGCAGTGTGTTTGTCTGCTGGTCCTCAGTTCTAACATCATACCATTGGTACCGTGGACCTCCTGGCAAATAGCTGCTGCACGCTTCTTCCTCTCTCCAGTTGGCATTGTACAGAATTGTGACATTGTAGCTTTGGCAAGTTTGGCAGAATTCAGGAGTACTGGAAACACATACAGGACACAGGATGTAGTTGTTCTGCCCGAGTCACAAAGTTTAAAGTCTATAAAAGTCTATAAAGTATATCTCCCATTCCCTGTCAGCATCTTTTAGAATTTCAAGATGATTTATAAGGCCCCCGTTAAATAAATCTGCCATATCAGTGTTTGCCATGTTATAATAATCTCTCTGTCGGGGTTAGATTTAATAGATTACAATGTATTGCAAAGCCCTATTGTACTAGGATCGGTTTCCACACACATAATTCTTAAATCTGGTCTCGTCACTGGACCGATATTTGAGTTTGAGTAAATGTTAGTGCTATCTCCCTTTCGGTTGTCACAAGATAAATCACCTGTGTAAAGGTCAAGGGTGACTATTGTGTCCTAAGTTTGTATGTGTGGCTGGACACAGTAAGTGTCCAGCAGTACAAAACATTAAACATAATATCCAAAATAACTTTCTTACATTGGCAGTGCCCGGTGAACCACATATTGTTAGCTTTGCTTTGTTGCCAAATGCAGAACATGATACTACATGGTACAACACTAAATATTACTTGTTTAGTACTCAATTGTGACCATCTGCTGAATTTTCAGCAATAATTTCCATGCAAACGACAGAGAGAGAGCAAAGCAATACAATTCTAAAACTAGGAAACATAACAGATAATTTGTCAAATGTTGCGTTTCCATAAAAAAGGGACTTCTATAATTCATAGAAAATCGAAGCCCAATTTTTTTTTTTGTTTAACGTAACTTCTACATAATTTGAATGAACCACATATTCACAAAATAAACCCTGACGACGCTTGTTCGTACCTGTAATGGTATCCCTAGGGTGCAACCTGTATCCTTGAAGGGGAGACACGGAGGCTCAGGGGTCAACCTACAGAAGGTAGTTTGATCTTCCCTGATCTTCACACTCACGGACACTAAAGCTAAACTGTGGCTGTGTCTCTGTGCCTGTTGTGAATGGAATGCAGCTTACATCAATAGGCTAAATTTAACCTGCCAAACACTCAAAACCACTCTCAAACACCATGGGGCAAGGATAGCTACCAGAGAGAGAGAGAGAGAGAGAGAGAGAGGGGATGGACAACACACACACACATGTCCACTGATGTTCTTTGAGGCAAGGACTCCCCTCCAGAGACACATGTCCTTCCTTGAGTTGAATCTTCAAAGTCAGCATGTCCCCATGGGTTGATGTAACCTCCGAGGCTCTACCTTCAAGTTAGGAAGGTCGTTAATGGTGGACACAGCTGCCACTTGTGTACGCCTCTCTTCCAACTGAGTCATTATGTGCAATTACTGACTCTGTGTAAAGATATACAGACCAGTGGAACGATCAGTGCGGTCTCATCCGAGATGGTGATCGGCCAAAACGATTGTTATAAAGCAGCATCAAGGTCATTACCCTGCCTGAACCTGTTGACATACTTCAGACATACTGGACATTTAATCTTTAAATCGTTAAAAAAATGTTGAGATATGAAAGTTACTGTCAATTTTTGAACCAGTGTAAACTGCATTGTGTTATTTTAAAACATTGGTATACAATTATTGAATAAAGAAATTATCAAAACCATCTGCACTACTTTTTAAATTATATCACAATGTGGATTAAAGCAACAACAAAAAAACAATGCGTGTTTTCTTGTCTTTTATTTTTTTCAGTTTGTGTTGAACAGGTGCAAAAACTTAACATTTTCTTCAAGAAAATCATCAAACACAGGGTAAAGCCCCCCCCCAAAATCAGCAAGAAACATGACTACATCATTCATATTGAAACCCTGAAGCTCAATGGCAAAATCTGTTGTTCTGTTTACATTTTAACACCACACAGTGTGTGATCAAAGGTGGGATACGTCATGTATGTATGCATGCAACTTTTATTCCTCTTGACTTAAAAACACATTAAATAGAAGCGAAATAGCTTAAATCCATTTTAAAATATCACATGTGGGTCATCAGTTTGAAAAAAGTCAATGTTAAGTTGCAACACTTATTAATTGTGTGTGTGTCATTTTGCGGTCGCTAGAAAGTGCTGCAGATGAAATGTTCACTCTTTAATATACTTGCCATCACCACTAGTAGTGAGAGAAAAAGCAGGATAAAACAAGATGAGTAACACCTGTAATTGTTATCGCTGTATGAAATGTTGACATGTGCAGAAGTGATAACAAAGTCACAGTGAGTTTTTAAGCAACAGTAAAGATACTTGACGGAAAAGCCACACAATCAGAGTGCCTTATTTCTCACAAAATATTTATAACCAATAATGTAAAAATGAGCAACACCGATCTACATTGAAAAAAAGCAATCTACCAAACATTTATTTAATCTACTACACGTTCACTTTGGCTCTCATAACACTGTTCTGATTCACTTCTGCCCTAGATCAGTCTGAAACAAATGGATACAACATAATGACTGAGAAATAACCAATTATCCACAATTGCAAAATCTCCCATCAATGCTCAGCAGGGTAATATCTCATCAGCAACACAACGCAATAGCTGCGGTAAGTCTTCTAAACAAGTGGCCACTCGTACCATGAAGATAGCAACATTTATCACTCCATCAGCAACTTCAAACAAACCTAGTAAATTGTGTAAAATATGCCTGAGTCTCAGACCTACTGGAGAAGCTTAAACCTGGTTCCATTACAATAGAACAAACATATTGTATCTCTTTAAGCCAAATTTACTTTTTTTGTGTTTCATGTCCGAGAAACCTTTTTTTTACCATAATTCATGTATATTGGTTTAAAAGTATACTTCTCTTCATCGGCTGTATGTCTGACCTCATCTTAGTGGTATTAACTCTTCTGGACTGCACTAGGCATTGGGGAGTACTTTGTTGGACCGGAGCCTTGTCCCATGTATCCAATACTGGCCCTGCTGACAGGCCTCAGAGGCTGAGCAGGTCTGAAGGGAGGCCCATAGAAGGCTGGTCTCTCAGGTGAAAATGTGCTCATGAACGGTGCCTGAAAAGCTGGGGCCGCATGATAATGACCCATGCTGACAGGTGCAGGATCAAGAGACACCCTACGCTTCCATTCATCCGGAGGCTCTGGCAGAGATCTACGGTGCCCTGCAGCTTTGACATTAGAGGCAACAGATGACGAGAGGCTCTTAAACACAAAGGCATCATCCACTGAACCAATTAGGCTTCTGGAAGCCGCCTCCCACGGGGACAGTGGCTTGTAGACCTTTTCTTGAAAGGACAATTGCCTCTGTGTTGGTAAAAATGACGATTGGATTCCAGGTGTGCTCACAGGTGACAAAAGTCTGGGAGAAGGCATCGAATTCAGTCGCTTGGGGAGGCTCAGGGAGCGGCTTCTTCCAAAGCCCTGAAAAGAAAATCACATATCAGTTGACTGGTGTGACTGCAGCATTACAGACTTTGCTGCCACCCACTGGATTAATTTAAGCCTCGACAATAAATTTGTAATTTATTTATGTTTCTTTTTTTAGATTAAATTACTAAAAGTTTTATTGAACAAAAGGGCAAAAAGAAATGAATGATAATCTTGCTAAAATAACAGTTTCATAGAAAAATGACCCTCGAAGAGGCTCTTAAGATGCAAAAATAATACATTTATTCAAAGAACGCACACCTTTTGTCACATTTAATCACATTATGTCACTTATTGCACATACTATTTTGCATCTTAAGAACCTCTTGTGCTTTTTCTGTTTTTGTAGTTTTATTATTAAATGGGACTTTGGAATTCTGGCTACACACACACCTGACAACATCTTTCCAAAATCCTGGATTCAACTGTGCAAACCCTTTCACAAGATTATCTAACTTAAAACATTTCAGATATATAGATCAACTAGAGGATTGAGTTTTTCGTTTAATACCAAAAAAGATTTGAGTGATATAAACGTAAGGATGAGATTTGAATTAAAGTCTTGAAGCATCATGAAACATTTGATAAATGTTGATTTAAGAACTTACCTGCTGTTGGTTAAATAAACTTGAAATGAGTACAGTGGCAATATTACTACTATCACAGATTTAAAAGATGATGAACCTTTGTTTGGAACCATATCTGTGCCCACTTTTCTTTGATTAATCTGCTTAAAGAGAAAATCCACTCTAAAATACAATTCACATGTTAGTTTCATTTCGTATTTCCATTATGGATCACTTCACCAATTTTGTAATAAAACGTTTTTAAACACCTAGAACACCCAGGACAACTTTAATTTGTCCCACATTGGCAAGTGCATTATACAACAGCAATATACCCATTGCTGTTCTCCTTTAAGTCGTATCTGACCTGTACTGCAACCTATACTTTCTCACTTCTTGTACATCACTGTTTTAATTATCAATATTCAGGGAAACTTGACTACTAACAACATCTTTCTTTTCTGCAGTTTGGCCACCTCATTATTAGCTCATCTAGCAGCCTTTACCAGCAGACGTATGAGACAAACATTTATCAACCATATCGCCACAGTAATATAGCCGCAGTCCTGTTTGTGATTGGTTGTTTATTTTGGTTTAAATCAGCTAAAGTAAAAGATGTCCAGGACACGAGTAGCTTAACATTAGCATTAACATTAGCCACTATTAATAGCTAGTGCTCAGAGCTAATAAGGATGTCTGACTGATACTCCTCCTCTGAGAAACCAGTTTTTGCATTGCTGTTTATCAATTCAATATTGTTTTTATTTCTCACACAAGCAGAGCAATATATATATGTATATATATATATTTCTCACACAAGCAGAGAAAAAAAAAGTATATATACAGTATATAGCTGAGCACTAAATATATTCAAAAATACTTCTGTTAAATGCAGGTAACATACTTTTTTTCGGTGACAGTACATACTTGCTCAATAAGTCATTGGAATAGCAAAATGTAAATCTTGCTTTAGGGTGGATTTCACTTCAGTAGTTTGTCATAGACGTCCGACAAAAGTGTGCAGAAAATCTTTTGAGGGCCGAGATCTTGGTTCCAAACCTTTCACATTTAGAGTTAAAGGTGGACTGATGGAAAAGTTGTGATAACAAACAAGCACAACGGTCCAGAAACATAAAGTCATACTAGTCAGTGACAGTGTTAACCTTCAGCAATTTACCATCTTACATTATTAAGAGCAAACAGTATTGAAAATAGTCAATGAATCTTAAAACTGATATTGCTGAAGGTGCAGTAAATATAAGTAAATGCTGTGTGAAAGCGTGAGGCAGTGAGAACGATGAAGGAGGAAATATAAATCATTCAGAAAAAAGTAGTGATACAGTAGTTCAGGAAAAAGAAGCTCATGACACACACACAGGAAGTTCACAAGTAGAGCGAAAGAGAAATTTAATAGCATGGTTGTGCTGAGAACAAGAAGTGCAAATATGTTTGAAAGACAGAGATATAAACACAAACAAGACAATTGTTTCCTTTTTTCATTTTGAGTTGCTACTGATAATGTGAATAAATCTCTAGATCTCAAATCTCTGTGATATCTCATGTTTTACAGGATTAGGATACAGAATGCCTGATGATTTTACCGACAGTTAAATAACTGGCCATAACCGACAACTGCAGAAAATACATCCACATAAAAAAATATTTAAAGTCATAAGGGTTTATAATCGCAACTAAAGCTAGTGCTTTTAGCTGATGCCATTGAAGTTTTGGAATGAGACTGAAGGAATTGCAAATTGCATGCATCCAAAAAGAGAAGTGCATTGACAGTTTCTCCCCAGACACGCTAAATGATCAAACATATTCAGTAAATATAATCGTGAGTTATTGTTTTCTCAGATGGCATGAAAAGTCGTTTTTAACTGATGTTTAAAACAAATGTATTAATAAATGATATTACTGGGTTGCTTTTGGGGTCAGTGATGACTACTACTAGACATAAGTGCACTAAATCTTAATCCTTACAAAAGAAAAACAACTAAAGAAAGAAAAACTCAAAAAGACATCAGCTGAACAAGGCTCTCTGCACACATTATTGCACATGTGATAGCACTTCCTGAGAATCACCCAACATTATCTAGTCTCACATTTCCTCTTTCAAGCACGCATGCACCTCCCGAGTTCGAGGAAGATATGTAATACTAAATTATTTATTTGTGTATTTATTTTAGTTTGTATTCTATTGATTTACAATATTAAGCTAGCTTTCCTGTACATTCAACATATTTCCTCACATTACCAGCTAAATATATCCTTATAGATGGATACTGTCAATTATTTTGGACGTGACATACATTTAACATGTACATGTCCACCTGTTGAGTAAGACATTTTAGATGATACCGCGTTGCATATGTAATTGTGTTCTATCGTCTCAGCGGTGACTACACCAAAGCATGACCATATACAGTATTAGAGCTAATAAAGCGCAGCAACAGGTCTCCACTGTTTGCCTGTCACCACTGGCTTCTTTGCAGAAAACTTTGGGCGAGGTGCCATTTGACGTGCGCCTCTAGCAATAAGAGATGCAGGAGAAAAAGCTGAAGCAATGCTGTCACCAATAGATGAATGCTGGGAGGATGCGCTTGCAGGTCGGGCACTTGGTGCTTGCTTGTCAGTTGTGTGATGGGCTGTATAGGTGACAGTGTGCTTTTTATCCAAGCGCTTGTCGGTTGCAAGAGGCTCAACAGATCTTGTGCTTTGGCGGGCAGAAGAATTTTGGGAACTTACCGATACAGGAGACTTAGCAGGAACTTCTGCCTTGCTTTGAACAACAAGCTCAGAGGCGTTATAAGGAGAATGAGAAGGGGCAGATCTATGTTTAAAGCTTTTGATGGCCTCAAACTTTGATGCCGGAGCTGGTTTAGGGCTGGGGCTTTTGGCCTCAGTTACTGCCTCATACTTAAATAGTGAAGAGTCCAACTGATAGGGCTGATGTTTCATAATATCTAAGGTGTTGAGGTGCTTTGGGGCTGCTTTAGGTTTCTCTTTGGTCTTAGGCTTGATTTGGGGGCTTGTGGAAGGGGGTTGCTTGGCTGCTGATGGAGGATAGAAAGGAGCAAGAAGGGGATTGTATGATGAAGGAGGTGGGGCACGAACGATGGAAGAATATCTCCAGGAGTTAGGGAGTGATGGGGCTGGGGAGAGGGATCTTATTTTGTTAGCGTGCACCGTTTCAGCATCAACAACAAACTTCTCCATACGGGACTGTCTTTTGGCAAACAACTCTGCACCTTTTCCCGCCATAGTTGGACCATCGCCAGCCCGATAAGTACCTCTGCCTGAGACTCGACCCTTTGGTGAAGCCTGTGATGACTTTGATCCATGGGCGTTTGACTTCCCTGCTTGTGGTGGGCAAGAGGCAACTGAGTTGTGAGCACTGTCTAACTTATTCCTTGAGGGTGAGGGTGGCTGATGTGGGCTGTAAGTAGGACTGCAGGCCTGCATACTCACTGGGGATCGTGATGGCTGCTGACTCCAGCTATTTGTTGTTGGCTGAAGATGAAGCTGAGAAGAGGAGTTGACAGGAGCCCAGGCATTGGCAGGTGTTTGAAGTGTTGCCCGAGGTTGATCTGGTGCCCAATGGTTGACCATCTGTTGAGTTTGAGCCCAATCTTGCTGCTGTAAGTAATGCTGACTATGAGGCCCCACATGACTGTGAGCGGGTTGTGAAAGTGGACTTCTTGGTTGAATATAGGGCTCACAAGAGGGGCTCCTACTCATCCAAGGTGGACAGGCTGGGTTGATGGTAGGTTTTGGGGCAACCGGTGGGGGATTCTTGAGTTTTATTGTTCTTGGTTGCATGAAGTTACAAGCTTCAGCACCTAGACTAAAACAGTCTTCCTCTGACTCAATAAAATACCTCCTTTCCCCTTTGTTTTGAAGGTGATGATCTTTATTAGTGGCTTTCCTTTTAGACTCTGGAAGGATGCCGGTCTTTATTGCTGGCACAGATATTCGCTCATCTCTTGAGGCTATGATTTCTCCAGTTGGGGACCAAACTTGCGGGCTAGTGTTAATAGGCACAGGTACTCTGAATCTTGGTTCTTGTCTCTTTCTCACTGGAACAACGCCGCCAGGCATGATAGGAGCAGTTGTGCTGGAGGGAAATCCTAGGAAAGGCTTCGCAGTTCTGTTTGGCACCAACGGTCTTGACACGTTGGATAGGTGGTTCATCTGTTGAATACTTTCTTGGTATTCTTCGTGCTGCCTACGTTTTGTATCCATGTAGGTGGCCTGATCAGTATGCATGTACATTTCCTCAGTGTCATAAACATTCTGTGCTTCTATACATTCGGGTTCTCGTAATATCTCCACAGGTAATCCTTTATTCCTCAGGTCTTCATGCTCTGACACTATTTCATCCATACGTTTGCGGCGTTGGGCAAACATCATAACACCCTTTCCTTTTGTTTCTTGTAGTGCTTCCATTTCTCTACCACTTTCCCAATTCAGACTTATATTGTGCTGGTGCTGATAAACAGAATAGTCGTCTTCTAACTCAGATTCACTTGTTGCCACAAAGTTATAACCAGCTGATCTGACTTCAGTTTCCTCCTCTATTTGGTCTTCGCTGTCAAGCTTTTTCTCCCCAGTCCCGTAACTCACAAGTGTATACTTCTTGACCCTCTGGCGGCGTTTTTTAAACAGCAAGGCTCCCTTATTTTGAGGGTTGGGTGCATCCGTTAGAAGCCGAGCGATACGCTTACATTTGGACTTGGTCTCCTTGACGTGTCTTTCTGATTGGCTCTCGTTGTGACTGAGCCCTGAGGCAAAAGAGAGAGAGGGACAGTGAGAACAAAAGAAGGGAGGTGAGGAAGATGTAAACATATACTCATTTCATTTTGATATTTTGTCAGTGGACATGTAAGAAGCTACAGTTTTTAACTGATCAATGCTCAGAAAAGTAAAACAATGAACTAATGCTTGATATTTGGGGATTTTAAAGCAAGCACACTAATAAGAAGTAAAGAAAATCTAAAATTGGCCCCTGCTGAAGCCAGCACACTAATAAAAGCATCATATTCACTTACAGCTAACTTGGGGGAGTCCATTAGGAAAGAAAAATGAGGAGCTCACTTTCCGTTGCCGTCAAGTCTTACGATTGGAAAAGGGATCGGGTGACAGGCCCGGGGTGACACATGCTGGTGTCTGTCAAATTTGTTTCTGTCAGCCTCATCGTATGGTCATATTTTATTCTTAACCCGCTCTGACTTTTATAGCCATGGGAATTCTCCCTGTAAGTCCACCTCAAATAGACCCCACGTTACAGCATGAAAATAGCCAGCACCCATAGGGCTTTGCACAAGTTATATATGAAATGAAGTCTTCATTTAACACCAACAATAATTACAGGCAGAGAAACGTAATTTAAGATAATTATCCCCAAAAAAACAAGCAAACACAAAATTATATCTTGTCTATTAATAAGTTGTACATTTTTTAAATTAAGAACAAAAATAATTTGGAATATGCTGTATAGCTTGCACTACTAGCTTCATGTGTCTAACAAGTGAGGGTAGAAGACAGATACTTACGTGTGGACCTTGCCCTCTGCCTGTCCGGTCTGCAGAGATCTGTGTCAGACTCTGAGTTCCACTTCCCTGCCTGCTCAGCAGCCTTGTCTGAAATTCCAAAGAAGAGAGAAGCAGGAGGTGCTTCACTACTCCCTCCTTCCTCTGAAGATTCAACCCTCCTGTTCACAGTCTCTAGGCTCTGCCTACCTCTGGCTCCCAGGGGCTGCTCTGTGGTCAGGGTCAAGGCCAGGGTCATGTCAGCTGCACGGCCAAGAGAGGACGAAGAAGAATGCGAATGCGGCTGTGATATCTGGCCGGCGTGAGGCTCGAAGTTGGGGCGCTCTGGGTGTGGGGACAGTGATGTTGGTGAGGGTTGGATTTGAGGAGACTCTGTAATGGACTCTCCAGATTCACTAAGGTAGATGTCATCCTCTTCTTGATATGAAGCCTCCTCTTCACTTCCGCAGAGTTCAGGCAGGGACTGTTGCTCTCCCGCAGATTCCCAGTCTTGTGACTGAAGGCGTGCTGGGGACTCGAGATCAGAATTCAGGATTTCAGCAGGTAGAGGGTCTAAAGGGTACTCTTCATCACTGGCATCATCACACTGTTCCCCAGAACCATCTGAACCTGACCAAGGGACCAAGTTATCATTGTTGTCTGGGTCTTCAGCTTCTGGTTCCATCTCTAATGTGGTTTCACAATGTCCTGGGTATCACCAATAATACCTTTATTAAGACAAAAACAAACAGGCCAAGGAGCCTTTTGAAAAATAGTTCACATTTTTGCACAGACATTTTTGTAGAACTATTCAAATTCTAACAATTATGATCATGAACTCCTTTTGATTTAAAGGTTATTGTTCAGATAAAGAGATGTCAGATTAGTACACTTTTTAGTATTTCGAACTACCATGTAATTGTCTGAATTATTCCTATCCCCAATAGGAAGTGCAGCTTTTCTTTGGCAGTTACATCGGGGCTGCCATCGCTCTACATGGAATGGTATGTAATATCAAGGGGGGAAACTGCATTCACATCCAAGAGGATAAGCAAAACAATTGGGAGGCTGTTTTCCGAACTCCTGTTTATACAGTGAGGTTTCTTCCATTTCGCTGCTCTCATCTATCACTGCAACAAACAGCACTGCAATCCGCATCTCCATTTAAGAACCGAATCTGAGAGACTATTTGTTTTATACATAGTAGAAATACTAGGCCTCCTACTCCCTCACTTAAAGCCGGTGTTTGTTTTGTTACTCAAGTTAAATCATATCAACAGTTAATCTATCAAAGAGGCTTCCAAAGTATTCCCTCAAATTATTCTGGTAATCAGTTATTGTATCAAAATCAATGGTAGAAAATTATTCGATTGATTAAATTATCCAGTGCAAAACAGCTGCTGTCAATGTTTTTCCATACAATCATTTTAGCTAAGACTGACATTAAAATCGGAAGTTTTGCTGCTTACACCTTTTTCAGGTTAGTATATGGATATGAACAGAAATAATAGCCTTCATAATATAAAAATGTAAAATTAATAATAGCCATCGTGCTGAAATTGTTCATGTTAGTTCTGACCCAATGTTTATCTACAGACCAGGGCTGAAAACTAAGAATGTTTCAGCAGTCTACCGGTTCGAAAACTGCAGGGAATCCAAAACATTTTTACTGCAAACACAAGCCCTTTATTGTCCAAACATATATACTGACATCCAACAGAGGGTGGCGCCATTGTAAAGAATGACTTGGATATATTCACCTCCTGATCACCAGATTAAAACTAAAAATACTGTAAAAACTTCTTTTTTTGGGGGGGGGGGGGGGGGGGGGTTTACACACACATAATTCACCTTTTCATAGTATTTATAATATACCAAATTCCAGCTGTTCAATAAACAGATTGTAGTGTGTAAGATAAAAAAGGTCAGAGGCTATAATGCACATGTGCATCAGTTCTTCAGTGTCAGAGTAACTTTGTGGAGATTGAGGCTGTTTGCTGTATGTTTGTATGCTGTATGTCACTGTGAAGACACCATTGTCCTTCCTTCAACAGATACCAGCCACAGTAGCAAACACTCAACCTAAACAATAAAGTGCCACAGTGTTCCAAAATGCTCAATAACTTTTTTTTCTACGCAGTTGCAGACGCACACATCCAACAGAATCAATAACTTAATTTGGTGAGCCAAAAACTGAAGGCACTCAGAAAATAAATATGCCCAAAGTCTAACCAGAAAATAAAACAATTTAATCAATATCACTATCAAGCATGCCTTTAGACGCTAATGAGACGCTAATGAGACGCTTTAGACGCAAGCATGCCTTTAGACGCTAATGAGACGCTAATGAGACGCTTTAGACGCTAATGAGACGCTTTAGACGCTAATGAGACGCTAACTTTAACCGCTAATGAGAAACATACACCTGTTAAGTCTAAAGGCATGCAAGCATCCTGTACTAATGTCACAAAACACAAGTGTCGGACACTACAAGCTGATGATTTGCTATTATTAGATTCTTGTCTAAAGAGTAGAGGTTTGTCCTGAAGGTGGCGCGAGAGGGAATGTAATTTCAAATCAAAAGTGTTTTTTCCATGGAGGTCTGGAAGTTCAATATCAATCTGCCAACTGCAAGATTATGAGTTGAGATTTTGGCTTAAAAAATAATGCTTGAAATGTCAATCTGCGACTTTAGATTTCAATAATAATTTGTACAAGAGGACATTGGCTCATGGTAGCACAAGAGGTGAAGTAAAGGTCGACACGAGGATTCATCCATTGTGGACCAATAAATATCCAAATAATCGTCACACCAATCTATAGATCTATAAAGAGCTTTATGAAACAAAGCATTTGGTAAGTGGTGAGACAGACTGACATCTATAGCAGAATCAGTTATGTAGATGATTTCATACTTCAGTACATCTGTATTTCACAAATTTACTTCTGTTCAGATTAGTCAATTTCTCTGATTTACACACTTAGAGAAGCATTGAGTCCACTGACAGAAAATCTTGAATCTTGAAGGTTTGATATGATTTGTAATCAATTGAAAACCAAATGTATCTTTGTTGATCACGCTCTGTCGTGAATAGGAATAAAACAATTTGTTTTGCAATATTAATTAACACATTTGAATTTCAATGTTAAACATTTAGTTTACAACAAATTTACAAAAAGGCATACTTATTACATACAGTGTCTCCCAGATTAGATATTGGCTGACTTTGTTTTTGTAATGGTAATTTACTGGCCCTCCTGTCACGCACTTATGAGCATTTGCTCTAAAAACAGATTGAATCTATAAAAACAGGAAAGTAGGACATTGTAGCTGTTGCTCAACTGCATCAGGAGTGACTGAACTTCGTTGATGACAAAAAGCAACAATCAACAATAAAACAAACAGTTCATGCACACATTTTATTATTTGCAGCATGTGGCATGGCTTTGGATAACCTTTGGATTGAAGGCTGTTGAAGGCTCAGGTGAATTGCACTCGCCATACATTTTCTTTCATCTATACTGCTATCAAGAGGCCCTATGACACATGCAGCTGCAGGATTATTTAAAGACACAGACTCTTGGACACTTTGTCTTCTGCCAACGCTTCTCTTCACACTTGGTTCCACTTCGTTTTAACACTCAACCATCATCAAGCCTTACTTTGGTGCTGAAGGAGTTTCTGTTTCCTAGTATGGCAGTAACTTCAGCATGTTGACTCATTGCCATGGAAACAGGGAGTCAGCATCCTTGACTAACGACTGAACTCTTGGTCTGGGGGATAACCCCCGCGAGGATTGAGCTTTAGCAGATTAGATGTTTCCACACAATTAGACTGCCTTACTTTAACCGCTAATGAGAAACATACACCTGTTAAACAGCCACAAATACATTTTTAGTACTCCCATCATGAGCCTTACAACAGAACAACAATCCGCTGAATACACAGCTTGGACCAGTATTCACCAACATAGATGTTGCAATCGGTAAGTACACAAAGACTGACTGAATTATATTGAAGCCATAATTAAATCGGTGCATCAGCAATTAGAGAGATATATCTTACTATTGAATCGTTTATCGTAGAGCAGAGAGCCATAGAATCTCAATGAACAGAATAAAACAGAACTGATATGAGACTAAATTTAGGCTGGTCCTCTTTTACTACACATATGTGTCCATCAAACCCAAAAGCAGGCAGACTATGAGATAATCTCACTAAATTAAATTCTCAACAGCAGGGTTCATGAAAGAGAGAGATATGGCTTATGGTACAAGAAAGCCGCTATCAAAAGATGGAAGGTTGATCAAGGAATTAGTCGTAAAACATCATCCATTACTCACAGTAATCATCCCTGAAGCAGCTGTAAAAGACAAAAAGTCTCTCCAAAAAATGAAAAGCCTCATCAGTCGAAGAATCTGAGCACTTGTTGTGGAGTCCAGATGTTCAGGTTCAGGTCCTGCCACCTTGCTCATAGTGTAGGATTGCTCATTCACGTATGCTACCGTATTTAAAGAGAGAGAAGAAAAAAGTATTCCTGCCCCCAACCTCCTTCAGACACAGCTCAGTTAGCATCGTTCTGCTGCAGCGCGTCAACATAATGAACTGGTCCTCAGAAAACATTGCTTATTTTCATATTTTAGAGTGATTTGAAATGTGCCTTTGCTTGTTATTAGTGCAGGAGTTATGCTTTTAATAATATATTAGCTGGTTAACTCCTGAAAGAAATACATAAATTAACAAACTGCCATTCGTATAATGAACACAGACTTACCGCATGTTGCTCTTCAACCACTACAGTTACATGTTGCCATAATGAGCATTTGCCCATAGCAGTCAATTAGGTTATGAAATAGGGTTGCATATTAAAAAGCTGCTGTACAGAAAATAGATGAGGTAAGACTGTCGTTCTTTGACAGGATGCCCGTACATGGAACTAAATCTGAGTTTTAAACCATGGTTTGCAGAAGTAATAGAGAATGGAGAAACTACTCTACAGCTGCAGTACAGACCCTGATGGTCACATTCAGTCATTATTTCCAGTCAGATTAAAATTGATAGTCTACTTATGTATTTATAAATAGTTGTTTTGTTTTCGGCAAAGTATACTGCTTATCAAGTGAAGATAAATCAATGGTTTGTTTATTTCCTTAGTGATTATTGCTTCCATGCATTTGTTTTTAACCTCATGGCCCTGTTTTGAAAATGATGATCTCCCTCAATATAAAAGTGTGTTGCAAATCTGAGTGGCTGCATTGCTATCGAGTGCTTGTATTTGTGTATTAAGCATTAAGCACATTCAATTTCCTCTCATTGAGCAGCTGCCCTCCTTTTTTTCTGGGTATATTGTAAACTAACATGAAGTGTTACAAACAAAAATGTATGTTAAATCAGGGCTGCCAAAATACTTATTGTGTCGTTAATATTTTTTCTATGTAATGTCAGAAAATTCAGGGAAATGCTGATGATAGTTTCAGAAATGAAGCATTATAGATAGAAGTGAAGTATTTAAGCAATAAGCCATGAGAGACAGTGATTTTACAACAGCTACGGGGCGTTGTTAACATCTGTCCTAAGGCTCGGTAGGTTTATTGGACATTCTGTGGTATTTAAATGTAAAATTACAGCAATGCCTGGCAGCGTAGATGCCATAAATCATACCACAGAATGTTGTCATTGTTTTAAAGAGTCTCTATACACCAAATGTCCACCCACACAATTGTTAGACCTCATCTCAGGACAGTGTGGGCATGTATTGATGGCATGTGTTTAATTTCCGTGACTCACCTGCTTGTTATACCGCATGTGTAATGGTCACTAAAGAATGAGTAAAGGAAAAGCAAAGGCATTACGATGGCTCCGTTCCATTCAGGTGTCCTAGTAATGACAACTTTAGTTTCACTTCACATTCTCTGGTGATGTCCATCCCCTCTGCATTGACTCTGTGAGACAGTGGACAATGTCATACACCAGGATTTTATTTACTTTAACAATCTGATGCAAAATCCACTCAAAGAAAGAAAGAAAGAAAAAAGAAATAATGCTTCCTCAACTGTTCTTCCTGTCCTATTAGTAGTCAAATTTTCCCTGCACTTTTAGTTACATAAATCTGGCAATGTTGATATATATTAGTGTGCCAGGTTGAATGTTTCCTTTATTAGGGATCTTTGCCACCATACAAAGTATTTAACACAGATTTATCAATCAACAATACTGACAGGCAGAATGCAAACACTGGCACACAAGTTTCCCAAAGACAAGAAAATGATTTAGATTATTTCGTTTTCTTCTTCTTTCAACCCCACTTCCTATCAGTCTCTGTCAGTCTCTTTCCCTGACAAGCACACACATGAACTAATCACACATAATCTAATCAATTAACTGTGTGATTCAGCTTAGCCCTTGGAGTTGAAAATGGACAGTTTATCCAGGTATGTGAGAGTCTTGCAGATCAACAGGCCAGTGTAGGTCTGTAACAGTGAGCATCTTCCCTTCTGCTCCAGTTCTGCCCACACTCTTTCTAGTTCATGGCTTTCCATCACTGCTGAGCTGAACAGATAAAGGTAACAGCAGGCGTTGTAGCGGATATGTTTCTCTCCTGAGAACCTGGAGCTGTGGATTGGTGTCACACCAGCCTTCTGAGCACAAAGGCCCACAAAAACATCAGCAGGCACGGGTGCACGGACTGCTGCAGATGCCACATACACTTTTCGGACCACATCCTGGGATAGAACATAGGCCGTCTCGTCACAGTATTCAGGCAGGTGCTTCTCAGGGTAAAGCGCTGGGGGCAGGTAGCCAAGACTGCGAGGGTCCCGGTCAGGGGAGTCTTGTTGGATCACCCTACCTAAATAAATGTCCTCAGGGTGCATGTGCAGCCCAAGTAGGTAGCCTCCGATGGCAGGGAGGTTCACAAACACAGAGTTCTTGGTCAGCAGAACAAAGCGAGCCACGGGGCAGAAGGCGATCACCCAGCGGAGTGCCAATACTGTCCTTTCTGTTGGGCCACGGAGGGACGAGTCAGCCACAGCATGACCCTGGACCATGTCCCCATGGCGGTCAGACTCTATCATGAGGGCCTTTTGTGCAGCGAAAGTCTCAGTTGATCCAAGGAAAAACAGTATCCGCACTGGGAAGCCTTGGATGAGCGTTTGGTTGGCCCATGTCTTCCTGACTGCATCTCTTTGGGTGATATTAGCTGTGGAGCTGAAGACCAGAGTGAGGAGGAAGAGGTCAGAGTTTCTGCAGGCGTTAGGGTTAGTTATTGGGTAGTCCTGGGAAATGTTCTCCCTAGCGTTGTTCAGATCTAGTTTCCTTGCTCTCTCCCTTACATCAACAACCATGCCATCAGTGTAGACCCCAGGCGTGGGCTGCAGGAGATACTCCTCGACAAAGTCTGCCCCAAACAACAGGGCATGGAAGAGGAGGACATTGAAAAGGAGGAAACACCACTGGTGGGTTCGCAGCTTGCACAGAGAGCACTAGAGCATGAGAGTAAAAAAGACAGAGTATGAATCACCATAAAGGTAGCCAATTGAACTTACATTATAATGTTTAAGCTGCAAATAAATAAAACTGTACCTGCATGACACCTGTCTTAACAGCCTTGTTGTTTCTCTGTGTGTATTAGCCGTCTGTGATCAGAGGACCTCCCGCTGTTGTCGCTTCAACAACAATAGCTGACCGACAGGGTTTCCACTTTCATGAAACTCTAGCAGCATGTAACCCTGCACCCCAAGTCACATGCTTCATCAAGAGTTGCCTGCATGATGCTTACAATATTAATGATACAGAGAAGAAACAGTTTGATCATACCACAAGGATATCAAGGACACCCCAAAACATGTTTTAAGTGCGTACAAAAGTGTGGTAAACTCTGATTTAAGGCGAAAAAAGAAAAACTTTGTCCCTTTCTGCAGAGGAATGTGAAAACACCCTTCTATAGTCAAATGCTGCTCATACAAAACCCACATCAAATATACAGTAAACTTTCCTAATTTGGGACAGTTTATTAATTGAACGAAATTAGTTTTGCAGTAGTGTACCACATTCAAGTTAAGGTTAAAGGTCATGCTCAAGTTCGGGATTAAGCTATAGCTCTTTAGTACAAAATAATTAAAGCAATTCACAAAGGACTACACAAAAAAGGACGTCTCATAAGCACAACTGAATGGATAGTAACATGACTTCTCATTCATGCATGTTCCCATAAATTAGCTGAACAGTATCAAGCACTGCGGTTGTAAAAATACATTATATTAAAAGTGCTGATATTGCACTTGTGGTTAATTTTTGTGTTTCCTCCAAGACAAACAATGAAATTATTAGGAGCAAGCAATGTGTTATTTGCGAAAATTGGTCTTAGGTTGAATATCAAAAAACAAAGTTGTGGAGAGTAGCTTGCATGTACTTGATCATACAGCACCTTCCTGCTTTGGGGGGAAAGAGGACATTTAATAGTTAACACAACATTTAGGGAGTGGTGGATGTCAAGAAATAGTAGTCATGTTTTACCATTATTTGTATTAGACTGAAGTGGACAGGTTGGAAGAATATCTATAAATCAAGTGGCGCCTCCTACTCAGCCCAGCAGGTGGCGGTAATGCGCCATGACGTCGGATATCAACCGCGTGAACTATGAAGAAGATAACGAGTTCTCCAAAACATTGAAAAGTCATGGCGGCTTCCATAGAGGGTTTACTGGCAGAAATCTCCGATATTGAAGATCCAATTGAGGAGTTACAGAGTTTAAAAACAGCTTTATTGTCGATTCCTCTCAGCACTTTGAAAGACACTCTGAGCGGACAACGTTTCAATGTGATATTCTCTCTGTTGCACTCAAATGAACGGTTGGTTTGACACAGTGCATCTGTTCACATTGTTTAGCAAACTGGTGACTGCTGAGTCACTCTCCTGGTTGTATTGAGTATTAATGTCATTAACAGTTACTTTAACAATGAGTTGATGTACCGATAGTGTACGTTATATAGCTAACGTTAGCTTACAAAGGTTGCCTTTTTACCTGTGCTAGTTGTTAGCAGGCTAACTGGCTACAATGCTACAAATACAGTGACACATTTACCCTCATAGAGCCTTTTGTTATTGAAACGAAAATCATATTCCGTACTTTGTCACGCGTGTTTGTCTTCTATGCACTAAAATAACTTTGTGCTTTGGTGCAATTTTAATGTGTGACGTGTGTGAGTAATTGTGATGAGTTTTCATTATTTTCTAACACTTTAAAGATCAAATGGTTAATGAATTAGTTACTAATGTGAGCTGTGTTCACAGGGAGCAGGTTGAGCTGTGTGTGGAAATCCTTGAACGCATCTTATTGGCCCTGAGCCCTGTGTCGCTGGCCCAGAACTACAGAGTGGAGCTGCAGGAAGGTCTGACCCATCCTAATGAAACGGTGAAGGTACTGGCCGTGACACAGGTAGGTTTCTCACAAACTACACACACACACACACACACACACATGCACTTGCTTTTTAAACCACTGACTTTGCCAAGTTTTTAATGTTTTTCTGAAAGATTGGTAGAATGGTGGCGCACCCAGACGCTGCCACTGAAATCCTCAACAACCATGACATTCTTGGAGCGGTGATCAACTGCATCGGAGAGGAAAACATGGCCGTGGCGAAGCAGGTTGATTTAAGCAAGCACTGAAATATCCTGCATCACATTGTAATGAATCTACGGCGGGTGCAGTGATTGTTTTGTTTCTTAGGCCATCAAGTCCCTGTCCAAACTGAGTCACTCCAAGCCTGGGTTAGACATGTTGTTCCAGAGCGACCTGCTGAAAGTTATGAAGGATGTGATGGCCACAAGTGACGTAGTCAGATACAGAATATATGAGGTACGTTCAACTTTGTGTGTTGTGTTGTTGTTCTTTTTAAAGTACATTTATTTTGATGGGATCGGTGGAAAAGATGACCAATGATAACAAGAGATCGTGCTAGAATGTGGGCACTTAGATTTAGTTCTATCAAAGTCTGTCTGTAATGCGTAGTAACATAGCCACATTAAACAGCTCTCATATTGAATCCCTAATAAAGACTTTTCTCGCTGTTTGCAGCTGGTGGTTGAAATCTCGTCTGTATCTCCCATTTCCCTTGGTTACTGTGCCAAAAGCGGCTTCATTTCTCAGCTGATTGGAGAATTGACAGGAGGTGATGTATTGATCAGGTAATAAGATTAGAAATTGAAATTGTGAGGAAAATTATAATGTAGTTACTGCAAATTAAGAGATGCTTTATTGTTATGCAATTGTCTCCACTCTTCTGTCATTATGTAAATGTGTATCTGTTGTTGTTTTCTTCTCCAGAGCCACAGCCATTGAGATGGTGACCACTTTAGCCCAAAGTCAGCATGGTCGGCAGTATTTGGCCCAGCAGGGTATAATGGACAAGTTTTCTAACATGATCAAGGGAGCAGAGACCGACCCTTTCTCCTCCCTCTACCTTCCTGGTGGGTCTCTTTTTAGAAATCACAGAAATATTATGTTTAGGTGGCAATTCAGTTCTACAGTTTGAATAATACTCCTTTTAGGTTTGGTGAAGTTCTTTGGAAACTTGGCCATTATGGACAGCCCACAGCAGGTTTGTGAAACCTACCCGGCCTTCCAGAACAAGGTGTTTGAGATGGCTCTGGACCCGGACGCTGCAATGATCGGTGTGGCTCTGGACACTTTAGGACTACTCGGAACTACTGTGGAGGGCAAGCAGGTCCTTCAAAAAGCAGGTTAGCTTGTTATCTTTGTAATTTTTCAAAGTTAGCTCCTCTCGAATGTAAATAGTTCTTGTAATTAGATGTGTTGGGATCTTTGAGACTGATTCTCTGTGTGTCCTCAGGAGAAAAGTTCAAGGCTGTGTTAACAAGGATGAGCCAGCTTGCCTGCGCTGGAGCTACAGAGCTCAGAGTGCGCAGCTTGGATGCGATATCACAACTTCTCACACTACAGGTATGTGTGTGCACACATGAGGAACAGTCATTGCTATGATTCTTTTCTTAAAAAGCCATCTTCAGAAACAAAGTTGATCAGTTTCTGAATGTTTAATGTTGTACTGCAGCCAGAGGAGCAGACAGAAGACCTCTTGGCCCTCACAGAGTCCTGGTTCCATCTTTTGTCTAACCAGCCCATGGACATGATCCGCAACATCAGCACTCAGCCGTTCCCAGAGCTGCACTGTGGGGCTCTGCAGATATTCACCGTGAGTGCTACGCTATTTCCAACTACCTTAATTTTCTCCCTGTTACTGACCTTTTTATATCCTGTATGATTACATAAAAGCATGACACCATCATCATTGCTCGAGTAATATTTCTGTCTTCATCAGTGGGTATCTGTGTGTGTTTTCCAGGCCATTGCCACTCAGCTGTGGGGCCAGAAGTTAATGATCAGCACTCCCAGTTTCATGGAGTTCGTTTTGGATCGGTCAATGGGTCTGACAAAGGATGCCAAAGATGCTAAGTTTGAGCTGGTGGGGTCCCTTGTTGGTTCATCGACAGCAGCAGACGTACTGGGCAGCCAGTATTACATTCGTCTGAAGACTTATCTCAGAGAGGGACCTTACTATGTAACAGCTGTGGCCACAGTCGCCACAGAAAGAGCAGAATGATTCAGAAACACTCGGATAAACTTCATGGGTCTAGTTGCTTAAGTAATGGGTAAGTGCCAGAATAATCTAGCTGTGGGTTAACGTATTAAAGTAATTCTCTGATAAATACATAAAATGTTCTAACAAATCGGGAAGTGGTGCACGGTCGGCTAAAACCCGATGAGGTTTTCAACTGAAATTGACCAAAATGCTTATGATTGTTCAACAGTATACGACTCAACTGCATCAAGTCTTAAAAGGTGATTTAACTGACAAAGTATTTAGAAAGAAATGAGTATAATTTGCTTTGCCTGCGCCTTAAGCTGCCCTTCATTTAGGTTATCTACACAAATGAATATATTTATCAGGCTTTTATTGGACATTTTTCTTTATTTGACGTCATGAGTAAATCAGTGGTTGTGAATGCATTTATCCTCTAACAAGGGGCAGTATTGTAACCTCAAATAACATTTGAGGTTAAGTTTCCAATCATAATTCTACCTTAAATTTTTTGGGAGAAATGAATGTGTGCGGAAAATTCAAACGCACAAAAGCATCAAACGTGAGGATAGAAGTCAGCACGGGTCACATGATATGTTAACACATGTTTAGCTACTGAGTCTTTACCAATTACTTAAGCACTAACTAAAGAGACTTACGAGATGCAAACATGTTCCCTCAAATGTTTACCATCCAGATTCACATCCTATAACGCTAAGTCCATCACACATTTTTTGAGTAAAAAAATATTTTTGTTTACTAAATAGAATGATTTTTTTTTTTTTTGTATTAAAGAGGATGTAGTCTGACAACAGCTGTGTTTGTTTACTTTCTGTATTTTGCACAAGAGTTTCAAAATGTTGCACCTAAAAAATGTGATTTGCAGTTTCAAACACCTTGAAGGTTGTCAAAACTTTGACTGAATATAAGAAGTGGACGTAGTCATCGTGACATCACACGTTGGTTTGTGGAGGAGTGATGTAGAGACACCGTATATGGTTCTGCTAGCAGCAGCAACCTGTCAATCACAGTAAGCCCGTCTGAAAGCATTTTTTGAAGTACGAAACAAACTCAGTTCTATGTTTATTATTTGAATCCAAGTGGTTCTTTGGAAGCTACATTTTATCAGCATAAATCCATATCAGTTAATAATAATAATAACAGTTAGTTTGAGATCCAACTGGTTTTCATCACCTCCACTAGAGAGCAGCAGTTCAGTTCCACTACTATCTATCAGATGTCAGACGAAGTCTCACAAATCCAGGTTGAGATTATTCTTACTTAGTAGAAGTAGTGCTCAGATCATTAACTTCAGTAAAGTGTTTTACCCCAAATTCTAAAGGTACAGAAGTGTTCTCAGTAATACAAAGTGCCACATTGGGCTCAATTAAAACCTTTAATATGTGTGTATTTTGGTTTTAAATGACTGCAGCATACAGAGCGTTTAGAAAGTTTTCAGTAACTTGTTCTTTTTTTAGGTTGCAGCCTTTTGATAGAAATCGTTTAAATTCATCGTTTCCCCCTCAATCCTCACTCAATATCCCATAATGACAGAGCAAAAACAATAATCTCGATTTTTGTTTTACATACTCTAAGAAATAAGTTCAAACTGTTCAATCTTGGTTTCATCAGACCGGAGAATCTGCTTTCTGGTTTGCAAGGAGAGGAGAATGAGAGACTTCTGGCTGGTCACTGCATAAAGCCCAGATCAGAGAGTTGATGGTTGTCCAAGTATCTCCACACAGGATCTCTGGGGCTTAGCCAGAGTGACCCTTTTCCTAAAATTGCTTAGTTTGGCCGGCTAGCCAGCTCCAGGAAGAGTCATGGATGTTCCAAGCTTCTACCATTTGAGAGTTATATCTTTGGAACCTTCAAAGCAACAGGGTTTTTGTGTAGCCTTTCCAGGATCAGTGCCTCAACACCATCATGTCTCTGAGATCTGCAGGACATTCCTTTGAGCTCATGGCTTCATTCTTGGTCTCATAAGGCATCAGCTGGGAGATCTTATATAGACAGGTGTGTGTGCCTTTCCAGTCATGTCCAATCAGGTGAATTTATAAATTAAGTATGTTTACTTTTGTCACATTTGATGCTAATGCTTTAACTTAATTTTTGAATGTAAAGATGATATTGCATCATTGCATTTTCTTGTCAAGAGTTCAGTCTAATCTAATCTAATAGTTTTATTATTTCGTTCCTTAAAAATTCCTATTATTTTAAATCAATTCATTTTGATTACATATAACATAAATGTGACTATATGAATATATTCATATTTAACATTATTTATTTAATCTGCTACCGTAGTGGGATAATCTCACAGTTATGACTTTTCTCCTCTCCAGCAGTAAAAAAAAAAAAGTCTTCCCACTCCAGCCACAGATACTGACTCAATCAACCCTTAAACTCTTCAACAACGTCTTATCACCGTCACTGAATCATATCAACTCTCCCATGTCTCCTCCATACTTGCCCCAGTTTGCGTCATCAAATAAGCAATGAAAGTGAATTAATACCATATCCAGTCAGTCAATCTTTTCTCTTGACATCTTATTTTCAGGGGCTGCACGGTGGTTTAGCTGGCACGGTCACCTCACATTAGGAGGGCCGATCCAGGGCTGGACGGCCCTTCTGTGAGGAGTTTGCATGTTCTCCCTGCGTCAGTGTGGGTTTTCTCCGGGTTCTCCGGCTTCCTCCCACAGTCCAAAGATATGCAGCAGGTTATTTGATGACTCTAAATTGACCGTATAAGGTGAAATGTCAATGGTCTGTGTTTAAGTGCCTTGCAATAGTCTGGTGACCTGTCCAGGGTGTACTCTGCCTTCGCCCAATGTCATCAGTTCTTCTTCTGCCACTTCTTGGAGTGTACTGGAAGTCATTTGGCTTCTCTTCCTTCTCACATTTTATGATTTTCATCACCGCCATTCAGTGTTAGTGTCCTCTCCTGACCAACAATTACAACACAGACTGAAAGCTATCTCATATTGCAAACATTTCTTAAACCGAGAGTGATCAATGTTCCAACACAGCAGAGCAAACACAATGATTAACGTGTTGCTGGTAAATGTATCTTGTTAAGCGTCTGCCACCTTACCGCACCTCACTTGTCTGAACATTTAGCTTCTTGACGACTGAAAGCACAGTAGGACAATGAAATTTGAAAGCATACTTTCAGAAATTGACGGATTTGGAAAATTCCAAATCCAGCTAGTGTTGATTCAGATCCTATCTCGTATTACTCTGCCATGTCACTTCCTGCTGAATAACTTCATGGCAGCTGTTCCTTCTCACCACTGCAACGTCGTTGCTCTGGATGATGGAGGCATCTTCGGGAATTTAACTCTGGAACAGAAACTGTCTGTTGGTGTACCAGCAGATCAGGATGGGACTCTGAGCTCCTGTCAGATGTTTTCAAAGCCCCAATATCAACATCTGTCAAGCTTGAACAGTAGTGAAGATGCAGCTACTGTTCAGTGTCAGAACGGATGGGTGTATGACAACAGCACATTTAAATCTACTTTGGCAACAGAAGTAAGTGTCTTCAATTGAACAGTATTCTTTCATGTTGTGTATGTTTTGATCAATATTATATTCCCTATATTTATTGTAATCAAATCTTTGTCAGCATTCAATGTGGTTGAATTCTTTTTTAATAAAATGCAAAAAGTCTGACAAATTTTGGTTTTGACCAAGTTCATCTTCCATGATGGAGAACTCCAAAATTACTAATTACCAGCAGCTGCAGTGACGCTGGTATTGTTTTCACATTGTGCATTTGTGTCTGTGGACAGATTTGTGTGGCTAAGAATGCATCGCAACTGTGCAAGACACAGTCACAGCATTTTAAAGATGTGTAGTTGACACCAAAATAAAGGTTGAGCTTTTAAAATGCTTTTAATGAATTCTTTGCAGTGGGATCTCGTGTGCAGCAGAAAAGGGATGAACAAGGCAACAGTCACCATTTTCTTCATTGGTGTTATGTGCGGAGCCCCGTTATTTGGGTATCTCAGCGATAGGTAAGATTGTTAAAGAAAAGACCCAGTATGTCCTCTATATTCCAAATAAGACACTGACACTCTAAAACATGTCAGATAAGATTAACTGCACCAATTTTACACTTGGAGTTTTATAGGTCTGATTCATTTTGTGGCTTTCCAAAATCAGAAAAATGAACCCTGGTGATGTCATCAGGGGTATTTCAGCTTGCATAAGCTGTGTGTCAAAAGACAAAGAAGAAGAAAATGTCAATAATGTAACGTATTTTACAGGCTTGACTTGCTTAAAAGTGTCGTTCAGCATGTTCATCTGAACAAAGAGAGCAATATAGCTTACATAAAAATGAAAAATACACAATGCGATAAGAGAAACATAAACAAGTCAAATAAACTAAAGTAGTGCAATTTAATCAAAGTAAAGAACCAGTTGCAAATGATGTCCGATCTCATGAGTTGAGAATAATATTTGGTTCATCTCTATCTCATTATTTTGAACACAATCATTGCTTTTAACATTTTCTTTTCATGACCAGGTTTGGCCGACGGCCGCTGCTATTGGCGTCTTATTTGTCGTCCTTGACATTTGCAGTCCTGAGTGCATTCTCCCCATCGTATGTGATGTTTGTCATCATGAGGTTTTTTACAGGAATGTCACTCGCAGGAATAATTATCATCTCTTTTGCTCTAAGTAAGTAGCCTTCTAAAACAATGAGATGAGGAAAATAGAATATAATAGAATAATAATGGTTTTAGTTTCAAGAAATTAAACGTGAAAACATTTCGATCTGACTTTTCATCTGTGCTGACATTCCTCCAGATGTTGAATGGTTTGGCATTGCACACAGAACCTTTTCTGGTATAATCATAAGCCTGGATTGGACACTTGGAACCATGCTTCTGGTTGGAATTGCATACTATGTAAATCATTGGAGGATGCTCATTGTGGCAGTGACCTCCCCCTTAATACTGTCCATCCTTACTTGGAGGTATTAAAGTTTAATATTTTTCACTTTGCAGCATAAAAAGCTGAATCCTATCAGAAGACTCTGAACTCACCACACTTATTTCTTCAGGTGGATTCCAGAGTCAGCGAGGTGGCTCCTGGCAAACGGGAAGACAGACGCTGCCCATCATTACTTAATGCAATGTGCCAAGATGAACAACAGAATTAAGTATATGACCACCATCACACAAACGGTACATTTTAACGTTGCTTAACTGACAATCTCACAGTGATAGAAGACTACGGTCATGTGCAGAAAATGTTGTGAAAAAACAGTTTGCTTTCTAATAGGAATTACTGGAATCTGCACAAGGTGACACCTTAGATAAGAAGTACACCGTTGTGGATCTTTTCAAGACCCCAAATATGAGGAAACTTTCTATATGCTCAGGAATAGTATGGTAAGTGTCAGTTTCATGAGATGGGTTAAAGGAATAGTTTAGTATTTTGGGAAACATGTTTGTTTGCTTTCTTTCTGAGGGTCAGTTGGGAAGCTCATTACCAATTTCCTGTTTGTGCATTAAGTACAGAGCTGGAGCCACGAGGCGATTAGCTTAGCGTAGTATAAAGACTGGAAGAAGAAGAATCAGCTAGCCTGGCTAAATATGCCTACAGCACCCTCTCTCACCTCCGTCTAAAACCACAGCTTGTTGCTCTTTCATTTCTGTTTGTGTATGGAAACTATGTGTATGGACTGCCAGGTCATTGTTTGTGTTGTACCCCCCCGTTTGTCTTGTCCTGTTCCCGGTTCCCACGTCTGCCTGCCCTGCCTCGTCCTGCTGGATTTGCCCCCTCGTCTCTTGTCTCGTCCCTGGATTCCCTGTGTGTTCGTATTTCATTAAAAGCCTTTTCTCACTGCATCTGACTGTCTGCGCTTGAGTCCTCATCATGCCCCGTGACAACGTCAGTAAGTTTCGATACTTTGTTCCATTTTCTAGGTTTGGCGTTGCATTAACATATTATGGGATAAATCTGAATATCACCGGGTTTGGACTAGACCCATACCTCACACAAATCATATTTGCATTAATCGAAGTGCCAATGAAGATCGGTGTGTATTTCTACCTGGAGAAAGCTGGTAGAAGGTCTGGTGAGATGGGAACTCTGCTGTTAACTGGCCTCTCTCTCTTCATCAACATTTTTGTTGCAAAAGGTTGTTTATTTAAATCTAAATTTAAAAAAAAATGTCAACATATCTGAGAATGTTTCTGATTAAATATCTAAACATCTTCCCTCAGATAAGTTGGCCATTCGTACTGTTGTGGCAGTCCTTGGAAAAGCCATGTCAGAAGCCTCATTCACGATCCTCTTCCTCTATACAACTGAACTCTTTCCTACAGTCATACGGTTAGTTAACAACAAACTTATGGAGCCTTTTTTCACCACAGACAAGGATCTTCTACTGCAGGTTTACATTAACCTCAATGCTTTCATTTTTCAGACAGAATGGTTTAGGCTACACTTCTTTTCTGGCGTGGCTGGGCGTGTCCGTCTCTCCACTCATCATGCTATTGGAGGATGTATGGCATCTCCTCCCTGCAATCATTTATTGTACAGTGGCAGTCGGATCCGGTTTAGTGTCTTGGCTCCTGCCTGAAACATTAAACGCCCGACTGCTAGAGAGCATCGAGGATATTGAGAAACCAAGGTAATAAGGAAAGGAAGATTACATGTATTTTAATATTAACCCTCCTGTTATGTTGCGGGTCAAATTGACCCGTTTCAAAGTTTGAAAATCTAGAAAAAATATTTGAAAGTACTTTTTTTGTATAAAACTTCTTCTGCTTGCCTTAATTAGTGTAATCAACGTGAAAAAAAAAAAGTATCATGTATTTGCAACCCCCCCCCCCCCCCTGCAGGTTTATATTACAGAGATGATGTTCGGGTCAATTTGACACGGCAGTGAAAGTGGAGGCTATAATGGGTCAGAAGGGTCAAGTTTAGACCATTTCTTTCTTTGAAAATGTGAGACAACATATTTCTACCTCACCCCATTTCACACACACACACACACACACACACACGCACACAATATTTCATCCCAATCTCACACGCACACACAGTCTCTTTCTCACTACCGCACCTGTGCGAGAAAAACATACTATTTTGGCGAGAACCTTTTATTTTCCCACCCACACTTAGCAGGGGAGGGGAGAAACATACGAAAGGGTTGCTTGGGGGTCCTGCCAACATTACACTCTGCAGATACACACAACACAGCAGCTTACTGTAGGACAGCATACACACACACAAACACACACTCACCTCGTTCATTGTGTTCATATCTTGTTATTTTTTGTAAATGTCTTTCTTAACACTATAAATAAACATAAATAGAGCTTACTTTTAATACAAATCCTTATGACTCATTTGGCTTGATTTTGAGTGAGCGGGTCAATATGACCCTGAACAGCAGAGGTGTCTCATCTCTATTTATCTACATCACCCCATGAAAAAAAGAAAGTTTCAAAATGTAAAAATTTAGAAAGAAATACATATTATGGTAGTCTAATGGAATTTATATCTAGGTTTTTCCAATGTACCTAAAAAATAGTTTTTCATGAAAATGAGTGAGTTATCCGAATTGAACTATGATCTATGGAGGGGTGAATAACTCCATTCCAATAAATACTGATTGAATTGTTAGTAATGGTGTTGGTGGTGATGAGGTACAAACTATATTTATTAGGAATTTTTGGTTTCTGACAACTTTTGGATGATTAAACATGCACCGGGTCACATTGACCCGGGAACATAATGGCTGTACCTAAGAAATGAACATAACAGGAGGGTTAAAGCTACTGTAAATGATTAGCCAGCTCACTGAACTTACTAAAGAATAATCCAACCAACCCCAAGAAGGCAAGTGGGTTATGCATAATTCTTGTACTTTTACAGTTTACACATCTTCCTAAAAAATTGACAGGATTTAATGATTTGCAGGTCTCAAAGATTGTTGTCTATGTCCTTTCCTGAACTCAAATTAATTCATGATATGACTAAATTAAGGTGTATCTATATTGCAGGGGACAATCCATGAGGAACAAGGAGATTCAATGAAAATCACATTCATTGATATTGACAGTGATACTCAGCCTGTCCACAGTATATTTGTTATGCAATGTATGAAGTCTGAATAATATTGTGAAAATCCCAATAAATACTTAAACCATATCCAAAGGTGTGCTGTCTAAATGATGTTCTGCACTGACGGAAGTCGAACAATATAGAAGAAGAAAAATGAAGCATGACTGTAAATGTACTTGTAGCTGTCAATGAGAACACCACGACAATATCTGTGGCAACAATCTGAGCAGCCTTGTAGCGTCCTTCATTTTATTTTTATGCTGTCTTTTGAGCAACAGAGAGTCCCAAAGTTATGGAAACATTCAACAATTGCCCCAGTTGCTAGGACTGAAACCCCTGCGACATTTAATGACTCCAGGCCTTCAGGTTGTTGCTTTAAAGTGCCTGACAGGAGGAACAAGAGGTACTGTCATTTTTTCTTTGTCCCTGCTTCATTCACATGCTAAATGCAGATAGTAGCTTATTATAATTATAAGGCAACAATGCTCATTCGTTGTATTATATCATTTCAATCAGGAGAGACGAGTAAGATGAAGAAAAAAAATATTAAGACAATAGTTTATTATAAACAGATGTGTGATGATAAAGTCTTGACAGAGTATTTGGAGCTTGGACTCGACAGGGAGATTTGTAATTGAGGGACGTCTGCTCTGAGCAGCACCAAGATAAATCCCCACTCGGAGTCCAGACAATGAATGATGGCTGACGAGGCTGATGAAATGATGAAGTTGATGATTATGCGATGACTGGGCGGTGATAGAGAGGTGGAGTAACAGTGACATGAATGTACTATTGGATAGAAGGGACCAGCTGATCAGACCAGCTGATATCCTGATTGACAGCAGCAAACTCCAGAATTCCACTCCAGGCGGATGGGACTCCAAACAACTGTCTCCTGAGATGTTCATCTTTAAAATCATGAAAAAATGTTTAATCTGTTCAGTCCACTGTTCAACTTTTTCTGAAAAAACAGACTCAAGACAAGACATGGGTATTATTGCAGTTATATCCACAATTGCAGTGTACGTGGACTTGTGCTTGTAATGTAACAGTACTGTTGCTACTGCAGCTACTTGCTCACTGATGTAGAGCAGTGGTTTAACTTTTGACCTGTTGCAAATACCTGCCAGTCAATCAGAAAGTAGTTTTTTCTGAAGAAAAAAAAATTGCCTTCTCTCTGTTGATAGGTTTGGCCATCAAGGTCCAAACTGAGTCACTCCAAGCCTGGGTTAGACATTTTGTTCCAGAGCGACCTGCTGAAGGTTATGAAGGATGTGATGGCCACAAGTGACGTAGTCAGATACAGAATATATGAGGTACGTTCAATTGTGTGTTACTTTGGGTTTCTTTGTGGCTGATAATCCACAAGTGGCACCTTTTTTTTGTGTTGTTCTTTTTAAAGTACATTTATTTTGATGGGATCGGTGGAAAAGATGACCAATGATAACAAGAGATCGTGCTAGAATGTGGGCACTTAGATTTAGTTCTATCAAAGTCTGTCTGTAATGAGTAACATACCCACATTAAACAGCTCTCATATTGAATCCCTAATAAAGACTTTTCTTGCTGTTTGCAGATGGTGGTTGAAATCTCGTCTGTATCTCCCATTTCCCACTGTGCCAAAAGCGGCTTCATTTCTCAACTGATTGGAGAATTGACAGGAGGTGATGTATTGATCAGGTAATAAGATTAGAAATTGAAATTGTGAGGAAAATTATTATGTAGTTACTGCAAATTAAGAGATGCTTTATTGTTATGCAATTGTCTCCACTCTTCTGTCATTATGTAAATGTGTATCTGTTGTTGTCTTTTTCTCCAGAGCCACAGCCATTGAGATGGTGACCACTTTAGCTCAAAGTCAGCATGGTCGGCAGTATTTGGCCCAGCAGGGTATAATGGACAAGTTTTCTAACATGATCAGGGGAGTAGAGACCGACCCTTTCTCCTCCCTCTACCTTCCTGGTGGGTCTCTTTTTAGAAATCACAGAAATATTATGTTTAGGTGGCAATTCAGTTCTACAGTTTGAATAATACTCCTTTTAGGTTTGGTGAAGTTCTTTGGAAACTTGGCCATTATGGACAGCCCACAGCAGGTTTGTGAAACTTACCCGGCCTTCCAGAACAAGGTGTTTGAGATGGCTCTGGACCCGGACGCTGCAATGATCGGTGTGGCTCTGGACACTTTAGGACTACTCGGAACTACTGTGGAGGGCAAGCAGGTCCTTCAAAAAGCAAGTTAGCTTGTCATCTTTGTAATTTTTCAAAGTTAGCCCCTCTCGAATGTAAATATTTATTTTAATTAGATGTGTTGGGCTCTTTGTGACTGATTCTCTGTGTGTCCTCAGGAGAAAAGTTCAAGGCTGTGTTAACAAGGATGAGCCAGCTTGCCTGCGCTGGAGCTACAGAGCTCAGAGTGCGCAGCTTGGATGCGATATCACAACTTCTCACACTACAGGTATGTGTGTGCACACACGAGGAACAGTCATTGCTATGATTCTTTTCTTAAAAAGCCATCTTCAGAAACAAAGTTGATCAGTTTCTGAATGTTTAATGTTGTACTGCAGCCAGAGGAGCAGACAGAAGACCTCTTGGCCCTCACAGAGTCCTGGTTCCGTCTTTTGTCTAACCAGCCCATGGACATGATCCGCAACATCAGCACTCAGCCGTTCCCAGAGCTGCACTGTGGGGCTCTGCAGATATTCACCGTGAGTGCTACGCTCTTTCCAACTACCTTCATTTTCTCCCTGTTACTGACCTTTTTATATCCTGTAAAAAAAACTATAGATAATGAAATATTGTTTCTTGTTTTTTTTATGATTACATAAAAGCATAATACTATCAACATTGCTCCAGTAATATTTCCGTCTTCATCAGTGGGTATCTGTGTGTGTTTTCCAGGCCATTGCCACTCAGCTGTGGGGCCAGAAGTTAATGATCAGCACTCCCAGTTTCATGGAGTTCGTTTTGGATCGGTCAATGGGTCTGACAAAGGATGCCAAAGATGCTAAGTTTGAGCTGGTGGGGTCCCTTGTTGGTTCATCGACAGCAGCAGACGTACTGGGCAGCCAGTATTACATTCGTCTGAAGACTTATCTCAGAGAGGGACCTTACTATGTAACAGCTGTGGCCACAGTCGCCACAGAAAGAGCAGAATGATTCAAAAACATTCGGATAAACCTCACATTAGGAGGGCCGATCCTGGGCTGGACGGCCCTTCTGTGAGGAGTTTGCATGTTCTCCCTGCGTCGGTGTGGGTTTTCTCCGGGTTCTCCGGCTTCCTCCCACAGTCCAAAGATATGCAGCAGGTTATTTGATGACTTTAAATTGACCGTATAAGGTGAAATGTCAATGGCCTGTCTTTATTAAGTGCCCTGCAATAGTCTGGTGACCTGTCCAGGGTATACCTTGCCTTCGCCCAATGACATCAGTTCTTCTTCTGCCTCTTCTTGGAGTGTACTGGAAGTCATTTGGCTTCTCTTCCTTCTCACATTTTATGATTTTCATCACCGCCATTCAGTGTTAGTGTCCTCTCCTGAAGGATACAATTACAACACAGACTGAAAGCTATCTCATATTGCAAACATTTTTTAAACCTAGAGTGATTAAATGCTCCAACACAGCAGAGCAAACATAACTAGAAAATGCATTTCCTGCTGAAAATGCGTTGGAATGCTGAAAGCTGAAATGAATTGTAAAATAATTGCTAAAAATTAAGAAATAGGAGACTACCCGTCTGACAAATGTTGAAGCCTGAAAGCATTTAAACTGCACTATGGTGTCTGTAGCTGAAAGTATGAGGAAGAAGAAGGCTTTGAAAGTTGAAGATGTTTAACAGGATTTGAAGATTTTCTCCATAGAGATCCCATTCAAAAACAATTGCAAATAGCTTAATATTTCAAAGGATTTAAAGATTACAAATATGAAAAGTCATATCACCCCTCTCCTGAAAGAGCTGAACATTTTGATATTTGAATGGTTTCTGTGGCTTAAAAAATGTCAGCAGTAGTGATATTTGTAGTAGTAGTACTAGAAGTTGTAGTTGTAGTAGAAGTATTATTAGTAGTAGAAGTATTAGTAGCATTAGAATAAGTACTAGTAGTAGCAGTAGTGATATTTTTAGTAGTAGTAGTAGTAGAAGTTGTAGTTGTAGTAGAAGTATCATTAGTAGTAGAAGTATTAGTAATTAGAAGAAGTAGTTGAAGTAGTAATATCAGTAGTCGTAGTAATAGCTGTAGTAGTGGTCATAGTATTTAATATAACATTAGTAGTAGTAGAAGTAGTAGTAATAGTAATGGCAGTATTTGAAGTAGCAGTAATAGCAGTGGTAGTAGTACTAGTAGCAGTCATACTAATAGCTGTAGTAGTATTAGTACTGGTAGTAGCATGAATAGCAGTAGTAGTAGTAGCAGTTGTAGTATAAGTAATAGTAGTAGTGGTAGTAGTAGTAATAGCAGTAGTGGTAGTAATAATATTGATGGTAGCAGTAATAGCAGTAGCAGTAGTAGTAGTAGTAATAGTAGCAACAGCAAAAGTTGCAGTAGAAGTGGTAGTAGTAGTAGCAGCAGTAGTAGTAATAATACTAGAAATATTAGCGGCGGTAGTAGTAGTTGTCGCAGCATTAGTAAGAGCATTCATTATTTCAACACAAAAGTCTAATTTTGAGCTTAATGTTTAAATACAGTTAATCCATGGGGCTTTTATTTTGAAAGGGTGGGGCTGGGTGGGGGGGAGAGGAGACAGAATCAGCAAGTATGAAACACACAAACAGAGGTTATTAAATGACAGGCTTCATCACAAGCATTCCAGTTAGATTTCACTCTGTGGGGCTTTTATTTTGAAAGGGTGGGACTGGGTGGGGGAGAGAGGGGGAGAGGAGACATAATAATAATGTTTGACACATAAACAGAGGTTATTAAATGACAGGCTTCATCACAAGCATTTCAGTTAGGATTCACTCTGTGGGGCTTTTATTTTTAAATGGGGTGTGGGGGGGGAGAGATGGACTCATATTGTTAGATAAACACAAAAAGGTTATTAAATGTCAGGCTTCATCATAAGCATCTCTAAGACCTGAATGACTGTATGAGAGAGACACACAGAGAGAGAGACACACACACAGAGAGAGAGGGAGAGGAGTGTGTGTGAGTCTGTGAGTCTGGGTGTTTATCAACATCACTAATTAACTAACTAGAACTAATTTTCCTCTCAATTAAAGGCTTTTGTGCCAAATGTATAAATCTGTGGGATTCCACAGTCATTTGTCTACGACAAGGACAAGATTAGCTACTTTTCAATCCAGAAATTATTCATGAAGAGTGAAGATTGTGGAGTCAGTGGCAAAAGACAAATATTTTTTTCACAAGATTTTGAAGCTGCTCTTCACTCTAGCGATGACATCACGCACTCTAAGCTGCGCAATACACACCCATTATAAAGTCAGAAAAGGACTGAAAAAATCATAAAAGTTAAATTGCTGCAGTTCAAAAAGTTTAAAAGATATCAAAAAGCTGAATCATGCGGCAATAGACCAGGGTTTTCTCAACATTTTAAAGTTTGAATGGTGTCTGTAGCTGAAAGTATGAGGAAAGTAGAAGGATTTGAAAGTTGTTGATTCAAAAAGTTTAAAGATTAGAAATATGAAGAGACAGAGCACCCCTCTCCTGAAATAGCTGAACATTTTAATAGTTGAACGGTTTCTGTAGCTTAAAAAATGAAGAAGAAGAAGAGTTTCAAAAAAAGGGGGACGGAAGAAATATAATTTTAAAAAAGACGATTAAAGAATAGGATAACAATAGTTGGAATGCTTAACAGTATTCCAACAATGATTAACGTGTTGCTGGTAAATGTATCTTGTTAAGCGTCTTCACCTTGTCTGAACATTTAGCTTCTTGGCGACTGAAAGCACAGTAGGACAATGAAATTTGACAGCATACTTTCAGAAATTGACGGATTTGGAAAATTCCAAATCAAGCTAGCGTTGATTCAGATCCTATCTCGTATTACTCTGCCATGTCACTTCCTGCTGAATAACTTCATGGCAGCTGTTCCTTCTCACCACTGCAACGTCGTTGCTCTGGATGATGGAGGCGTCTTCGGGAATTTAACTTGGGAACAGAAACTGTCTGTTGGTGTACCAGCAGATCAGGATGGGACTCTGAGCTCCTGTCAGATGTTTTCAAAGCCCCAATATCAACATCTGTCAGGCTTGAACAGTAGTGAAGATGCAGCTACTGTTCAGTGTCAGAACGGATGGGTGTATGACAACAGCACATTTAAATCTACTTTGGCAACAGAAGTAAGTGTTTCAATAAATGTAACAGTATTCTTTCATGTTGTGTATGTTTTGATCAATATTATATTCCCTATATTTCTTGTAATCAAATGTTTGTCAGCATTCGATGTCGTTGAATTTTTTTAAATAAAATGCAAAAAGTCTGACAAATTTTGGTTTTGACCAAGTTCATCTTCCATGATGGAGAACTCCAAAATTACTAATTACCAGCAGCTGCAGTGACGCTGGTATTGTTTTCACATTGTGCGTTTGTGTGTCTGTGGACAGATTTGTGTGGCTAACAACGCATCGCAACTGTGCAAGACACAGTCACAGCATTTTAAAGATGTGTAGTTGACACCAAAATAAAGGTTGAGCTTTTAAAATGCTTTTAATGAATTCTTTGCAGTGGGATCTCGTGTGCAGCAGAAAAGGGATGAACAAGGCAACAGTCACCATTTTCTTCATTGGTGTTATGTGCGGAGCCCCGTTATTTGGGTATCTCAGCGATAGGTAAGATTGTTAAAGAAAAGACTCAGTATGTCCTCTATATTCCTAAAAAGACACTGACACTCTAAAACATGTCAGATAAGATTAACTGCACCAATTTTACACTTGGAGTTTTATAGGTCTGATTCATTTTGTGGCTTTCCAAAATCAGAAAAATGAACCCTGGTGATGTCATCAGGGGTATTTCAGCTTGCATAAGCTGTGTGTGTAAAAGATAATAATGATAAGAAGAAGACGAAGAAGAAGAAAATGTCAATAATGTAATGTATTTTACAGGCTTGACTTGCTCAAAAGTGTCGTTCAGCATGTTCATCTGAACAAAGAGAGCAATATAGCTTACATAAAAATGAAACAAATACACAATGCCATAAGAGAAACATAAACAAGTCAAATAAACTAAAGTAATGCAATTTAATCAAAGTAAAGAACCAGTTGCAAATAAGGTCCGATCTCATGAGTTGAGAATGAGATTTGGTTCATCTCTATCTCATTATTTTGAACACAATCATTGCTTTTAACATTTTCTTTTCATGACCAGGTTTGGCCGACGGCCGCTGCTATTGGCGTCTTATTTGTCGTCCTTGACATTTGCAGTCCTGAGTGCATTCTCCCCATCGTATGTGACGTTTGTCATCATGAGGTTTTTTACAGGAATGTCACTCGCAGGAATAAGTATCATCTCTATTGCTCTAAGTAAGTAGCCTTCTAAAACAATGAGATGAGGAAAATAGAATATAATAGAATAATAATGGTTTTAGTTTCAAGAAATTAAACGTGAAAACATTTCGATCTGACTTTTCATCTGTGCTGACATTCCTCCAGATGTTGAATGGTTTGGCATTGCACACAGAACCTTTTCTGGTATAATCATAAGCCTGGATTGGACACTTGGAACCATGCTTCTGGTTGGAATTGCATACTATGTAAATCATTGGAGGATGCTCATTGTGGCAGTGACCTCCCCCTTAATACTGTCCATCCTTACTTGGAGGTATTAAAGTTTAATATTTTTCACTTTGCAGCATAAAAAGCTGAATCCTATCTGAAGACACTGAACTCACCACACTTATTTCTTCAGGTGGATTCCAGAGTCAGCGAGGTGGCTCCTGGCAAACGGGAAGACAGACGCTGCCCATCATTACTTAATGCAATGTGCCAAGATGAACAACAGAATTAAGTATATGACCACCATCACACAAACGGTACATTTTAACGTTGCTTAACTGACAATCTCACAGTGATAGAAGACTACGGTCATGTGCAGAAAATGTTGTGAAAAAACAGTTTGCTTTCTAATAGGAATTACTGGAATCTGCACAAGGTGACACCTTAGATAAGAAGTACACCGTTGTGGATCTTTTCAAGACCCCAAATATGAGGAAACTTTCTATATGCTCAGGAATAGTATGGTAAGTGTCAGTTTCATGAGATGGGTTAAAGGAATAGTTTAGTATTTTGGGAAACATGTTTGTTTGCTTTCTTTCTGAGGGTCAGTTGGGAAGCTCATTACCAATTTCCTGTTTGTGCATTAAGTACAGAGCTGGAGCCACGAGGCGATTAGCTTAGCGTAGTATAAAGACTGGAAGAAGAAGAATCAGCTAGCCTGGCTGAATATGTCTACCAGCACCCTCTCTCACCTCCGTCTAAAACCACAGCGTGTTCCTCTTTCATTTCTGTTTGTGTATGGAATAGACAAACCAGTTAAAACATTTTAGCAAGCTTTAGACGTGCTGGTACGTGGATTTTAAACATGAGGCAGAGCCGCGCTATATGTTTCCGCTTGTTTCCAGAGTTTATGCTAAGTTATGCTAATTATAACCAGGCTATAGCCCTCTAGTTGAATGGCATCAATCATCTCATCTAAGCCTGAGAGAGAAAGCAAATAAGCATATTTTCCAAAATGTTGAACTATTATTTGAACATACTGAGGACATTGATCAAACGCTAGTAAATGTTATTGACAATTATCCCTCTAATAATGATATCAATACGTACATGTTAATGTGATATAGTTCATAGAATATGCAATGTGGTAATTCATTAAAGGATGATTGAGGATACCAACATATTATAATGCATTGTAACTGAGAGGCTAAAATTACTGCTGTCTGTTTGCAATGCCACTGGAATCAGCCATGTTTTTAATTACAGTCAAGGTTAAAATGATCACGTCAGTAAGTACTTTGTTCCATTTTGTAGGTACGGAGTTGCATTAACATATTATGGGATAAGTCTGAATATCACCGGGTTTGGACTAGACCCATACCTCACACAAATCATATTCACATTAATCGAAGTGCCAATGAAGATCGGTGTGTATTTCTACCTGGAGAAAGCTGGTAGAAGGTCTGGTGAGATGGGAACTCTGCTGTTAACTGGCCTCTCTCTCTTCATCAACATTTTTGTTGCAAAAGGTTCTTTTTATTTAAATCTGAATTCAACAAAAAATTGTCAACATATCTGAGAATGTTTCTGATTAAATATCTAAACATCTTCCCTCAGATAAGTGGGCCATTCGTACTGTTGTGGCAGTCGTTGGAAGAGCCATGTCAGTAGGCTCATTCACGATCATCTTCCTCTACACAACTGAACTCTTTCCTACAGTCATACGGTTAGTTAACAACAAACTTATGGAGCCTTTTTTCACCACAGACAAGGATCTTCTACTGCAGGTTTACATTAACCTCAGTGCTTTCATTTTTCAGACAGAATGGTTTAGGCTACACTTCTTTTCTGGCGCGGCTGGGCGTGTCCATCTCTCCACTCATCATGCTATTGGAGGATGTATGGCATCTCCTCCCTGCAATCATTTATTGTACAGTGGCAGTCGGATCCGGTTTAGTGTCTTGGCTCCTGCCTGAAACATTAAACGCCCGACTGCCAGAGAGCATCGAGGATATTGAGAAACCAAGGTAATAAGGAAAGGAAGATTACATTAAAGCTACTGTAAATGATTAGCCAGCTCACTGAACTTACTAAAGAATAATCCAATCAACCCCATGAAGGCAAGTGGGTTATGGGTAATTCTTGTACTTTTACAGTTTACACATCTTCCTAAAAAATTGACAGGATTTAATGATTTGCAGGTCTCAAAGATTGTTGTCTATGTCCTTTCCTGAACTCAAATTAATTCATGATATGACTAAATTAAGGTGTATCTATATTGCAGGGGACAATCCATGAGGAACAAGGAGATTCAATGAAAATCACATTCATTGACATTGACAGTGATACTCAGCCTGTCCACAGGATATTTGTTATGCAATGTATGAAGTCTGAATAATATTGTGAAAATCCCAATAAATACTTAAACCATATCCAAAGGTGTGCTGTCTAAATGATGTTCTGCACTGACGGAAGTCGAACAATATAGAAGAAGAAAAATGAAGCATGACTGTAAATTTACTTGTAGCTGTCAATGAGAACACCACGACAATATCTGTGGCAACAACAACAATCTGAGCAGCCTTGTAGCGTCCTTCATTTTATTTTTATGCTGTCTTTTGAGCAACAGAGTCCCAAAGTTATGGAAACATTCAACAATTGCCCCAGTTGCTAGGACTGAAACCCCTGCGACATTTAATGACTCCAGGCCTTCAGGTTGTTGCTTTAAAGTGCCTGACAGGAGGAACAAGAGACACTGTCATTTTTTTCTTTGTCCCTGCTTCATTCACATGTTAAATGCAGATAGTAGCTTATTATTATAAGGTAACAATGCTCATTCGTTGTATTATATCATTTCAATCAGGAGAGACGAGTAAGATGAAGAAAAAATATATTATTAAGACAATAGTTTATTATAAACAGATGTTGTGTGATGATCAAGTCCTGACAGAGTATTTGGAGCTTGGACTCGACAGGGAGATTTGTAATTGAGGGACGTCTGCTCTGAGCAGCAGCAAGATAAATCCCCACTCGGAGTCCAGACAATGAATGATGGCTGACGAGGCTGATGAAATGATGAAGTTGATGATTATGCGATGACTGGGCGGTGATAGGGAGGTGAAGTAACAGTGACATGAATGTACTATTGGATAGAAGGGACCAGCTGATCAGAGCAGCTGATATCCTGATTGACAGCAGCAAACAATGAGAGAAAACAAATGAGCATGTGTGAGAGGAGTGAATGGCAGATGTATGAAAGGCTTGTTAGAATTCCACTCCAGGCGGATGGGACTCCAAACAACTGTCTCCTGAGATGTTCATCTTTAAAATCATGAAAAAATGTTTAATCTGTTCAGTCCACTGTTCAACGTTTTCTGAAAAAACAGACTCAAGACAAGACATGGGTATTATTGCAGTTATATCCACAATTGCAGTGTACGTGGACTTGTGCTTGTAATGTAACAGTACTGTTGCTACTGCAGCTATTTGCTCACTGATGTAGAGCAGTGGTTTAACTTTTGACCTGTTGCAAATACCTGCCAGTCAATCAGAAAGTAGTTTTTTCTGAAAAAAAAAAATTGCCTTCTCTCTGTTGATAGGTTTGGCCATCAAGGTCCAAACGGAGTCACTCCAAGCCTGGGTTAGACATTTTGTTCCAGAGCGACCTGCTGAAAGTTATGAAGGATGTGATGGCCACAAGTGACGTAGTCAGATACAGAATATATGAGGTACGTTCAACTGTGTGTTACTTTGGGTTTCTTTGTGGCTGATAATCCAAAAGTGGCACCTTTTTTTGTGTTGTTGTTCTTTTTAAAGTACATTTATTTTGATGGGATCGGTGGAAAAGATGACCAATGATAACAAGAGATCGTGCTAGAATGTGGGCACTTAGATTTAGTTCTATCAAAGTCTGTCTGTAATGCGTAGTAACATACCCACATTAAACAGCTCTCATATTGAATCCCTAATAAAGACTTTTCTCGCTGTTTGCAGCTGGTGGTTGAAATCTCGTCTGTATCTCCCATTTCCCTTGGTTACTGTGCCAAAAGCGGCTTCATTTCTCAACTGATTGGAGAATTGACAGGAGGTGATGTATTGATCAGGTAATAAGATTAATTATATAAATGAGAACTTAGAAATTGTGAGGAAAATTATAATTACTGCAAATTAAGGGATGCTATATTGTTATGCAATTGTCTCCACTCTTCTGTCATTATGTAAATGTGTATCTGTTGTTGTCTTTTTCTCCAGAGCCACAGCCATTGAGATGGTGACCACTTTAGCCCAAAGTCAGCATGGTCGGCAGTATTTGGCCCAGCAGGGTATAATGGACAAGTTTTCTAACATGATCAGGGGAGCAGAGACCGACCCTTTCTCCTCCCTCTACCTTCCTGGTGGGTCTCTTTTTAGAAATCACAGAAATATTATGTTTAGGTGGCAATTCAGTTCTACAGTTTGAATAATACTCCTTTTAGGTTTGGTGAAGTTCTTTGGAAACTTGGCCATTATGGACAGCCCACAGCAGGTTTGTGAAACCTACCCGGCCTTCCAGAACAAGGTGTTTGAGATGGCTCTGGACCCGGACGCTGCAATGATCGGTGTGGCTCTGGACACTTTAGGACTACTCGGGACTACTGTGGAGGGCAAGCAGGTCCTTCAAAAAGCAGGTTAGCTTGTCATCTTTGTAATTTTTCAAAGTTAGCTCCTCTCGAATGTAAATATTTATTTTAATTAGATGTGTTGGGCTCTTTGTGACTGATTCTCTGTGTGTCCTCAGGAGAAAAGTTCAAGGCTGTGTTAACAAGGATGAGCCAGCTTGCCTGCGCTGGAGCTACAGAGCTCAGAGTGCGCAGCTTGGATGCGATATCACAACTTCTCACACTACAGGTATGTGTGTGCACACATGAGGAACAGTCATTTTATTCATTTTTTAAAATATCTTAAAAAATTGATCAGTTTCTGAATGTTTAATGTTGTACTGCAGCCAGAGGAGCAGACAGAAGACCTCTTGGCCCTCACAGAGTCCTAGTTCCATCTTTTGTCTAACCAGCCCATGGACATGATCCGCAACATCAGCACTCAGCCGTTCCCAGAGCTGCACTGTGGGGCTCTGCAGATATTCACCGTGAGTGCTACACTCTTTCCAACTACCTTCATTTTCTCCCTGTTACTGACCTTTTTATATCCTGTATGATTACATAAAAGCATGACACCATCATCATTGCTCCAGTAATATTTCTGTCTTCATCAGTGGGTATCTGTGTGTGTTTTCCAGGCCATTGCCACTCAGCTGTGGGGCCAGAAGTTAATGATCAGCACTCCCAGTTTCATGGAGTTCGTTTTGGATCGGTCAATGGGTCTGACAAAGGATGCCAAAGATGCTAAGTTTGAGCTGGTGGGGTCCCTTGTTGGTTCATCGACAGCAGCAGACGTACTGGGCAGCCAGTAGTACATTCGTCTGAAGACTTATCTCAGAGAGGGACCTTACTATGTAACAGCTGTGGCCACAGTCGCCACAGAAAGAGCAGAATGATTCAGAAACACTCGGATAAACTTCATGGGTCTAGTTGCTTAAGTAACGGGTAAGTGCCAGAATAATCTAGCCGTGGGTTAACGTATAAAAGTGATTCTCAGATAAATACATAAAATGTGGTACACAGTTTACTAAAACCCGATGAGGTTTTCAGCTGAAATTGACCAAAATGCTTATGATTGTTCAACAGTATACGACTAAACTGCATCAAGTCTTAAAAGGTGATTTAACTGACAAAGTGTTTAGAAACAAATAAGTATAATTTGCTTTGCCTGCGCCTTAAGCTGCCCTTCATTTAGGTTATCTACACAAATGAATATATTTATTGGACATATTTATTGGACATTTTTCTTTATTTGACGTCATGAGTAAATCAGTGGTTGTGAATGCATGAATCCTCTAACAAGGGGCAGTAATAACATCTGAGGTTAAGTTTCCAATCATAATTCTACCTTAAATTTTTTGGGAGAAATGAATGTGTGCTGAAAATTCAAACGCACAAAAGCATCAAACGTGAGGATAGAAGTCAGCACGGGTCACATGATATGTTAACACATGTTTAGCTACTGAGTCTTTACCAATTACTTAAGCACTAACTAAAGAGACTTACGAGATGCAAACATGTTCCCTCAAATGTTTACCATCCAGATTCACATCATATAACGCTCTCCAAATCCATCACACATTTGTGTAAAAAAAATGTTTTGTTTACTAAATAGAATGACTTTTTTTTTTCTATTAAAGAGGATGTAGTCTGACAACAGCTGTGTTTGTTTACTTTCTGTATTTTGCACAAGAGTTTCAAAATGTTGCACCTAAAAAATGTGATTTGCAGTTTCAAACACCTTGAAGGTTGTCAAAACTTTGACTGAATATAAGAAGTGGACGTAGTCATCGTGACATCACACGTTGGTTTGTGGAGGAGTGACGTAGAGACACCGTATATGGTTCTGCTAGCAGCAGCAACCTGTCAATCACAGTAAGCTTGTCCGAAAGCATTTTTTGAGGTGCGAAACAAACTCAGTTCTATGTTTATTATTTGAACCTGAGTGGTTCTTTGGAAGCTACAGTGTCCTGTGAGGACAAAAATATTGAACATTTTATCAGCATAAATCCAGATCAGTTAATACTTTTGGGAGCATTATCAATGCAAGGCTTTTCTCAAGCATTTTTGATTCTCCTCAGCCATAGAGCATTCAACATTATTTAGTACGTTTCACTTGAATGTTAACATTTTATAGACAAATCATTTAAGAGGACATGAATTGTTTTAAGTAGTTTTGCTAGAAATCGTTTAAATTCATCGTTTCCCCCTCAATCCTCACTCAATATCCCATAATGACAGCAAAAACAATAATTTAGATTTTTTTTTTTTCAATTTATTTAAAGAAAACACATTGACATAAGTATTCAGACCCTTAAATCGCTACTCAGTTCAAGCAGCTTTGCGGCGATTACAGCCTCAAGTCTTCTTGGGTATGAAGCTTTGCACACGTGATTTGGGGATTCTTTGCAGATCCTCCCGTCTCTAGCTGAGCCGCAGGGCTTTCACGGAGTTGTTTTTAAGTCACTCTACATGGTATTGCGCGGTGCTCATTACCTCCAAACATATACTCTAAGAATTAAGGTCTTACTGTTCAATCTTGGTCAATCTTTGGAACCTTCAAAGCAACAGGATTTTTGTGTAGCCTTTCCAGGATCAGTGCCTCAACAAGATCATATCTCTGAGCTCTGCAGGACATTCCTTTGAGCTCATGGCTTCATTTCTGGTCTCATAAGGCATCAGCTGGGAGATCTTATATAGACAGGTGTGTGTGCCTCTCCAGTCATGTCCAATCAGGTGAATTTATAAATTAAGTATGTTTACTTTTGTCACTTTAAGCATATTTTGATGCTAATACTTTCACTTAATTTTTGAATGTAAAGATGACATTGCATCATTGCATTTTCTTGTCAAGAGTTCAGTCTAATCTAATGTTTTATTATTACTTTCCTTAAAAAACAAAGTTTTGCATTATTATTTTAAATCAATCAATTTTGATTACATATAATTTGTCACGGGGCATGATGGAGGACTCAAACGCAGACCAGGCAGAGTAGCGTGAAGCAAGTGTTTATTAACACAAATAGGAATGGTTACCATACACAACAGGGAGTCCAAGCACCAGACAAGACAAGACAAGACAGGAACTAGACAGGAACTAGACAAGACAGGAATTAGACAAGACAGGAACTAGACAGGAACTAGACAAGACAAGACAAGACAAGACAAGACAAGACAGGAACTAGACAAGACAGGAACTAGACAGGAACTAGACAAGCCAAGACAGGAACTAAACAGGAACTAGACAAGGACGGGACTAGACAAAACAAGCCAAGCCAAGCCAAGCCAAGCGGGCGGGTAGAACACAAACAATGATCTGGCAGTGGACGACTGGGAGGCAGGGGTATATATCGTGGCTAGAACAGGTGAGGAGAGTTGTGCTGATGAGGGAGTGCTTGATTAGTGATCAGAGGCAGGTGAAGGGAGTTAGACTGGTGCTGAGGGAGTGGCTGACATGTAGAGTGAGGAGCTACAGAAAGAAACACACAGAACACAGAAGGCAAAGCCTGATCGTGACATAATTACATAAATGGGACTATATGAATATATTCATATTCAACATTATTTATTTAATCTGCCAGTGTAGTGGGATAATCTCACAGTTATGACTTTTCTCCTCTCCAGCAGTAAAAAAAAAAAAGTCTTCCCACTCCAGCCACAGATACTGACTCAATCAACCCTTAAACTCTTCAACAACGTCTTATCACCGTCACTGAATCATATCAACTCTCCCATGTCTCCTCCATACTTGCCCCAGTTTGCGTCATCAAATAAACAATGAAAGTGAATTAATACCATATCCAGTCAGTCAATCTTTTCTCTTGACATCTTATTTTCAGGGGCTGCACGGTGGTTTAGCTGGCACGGTCACCTCACATTAGGAGGGCCGATCCAGGGCTGGACGGCCCTTCTGTGAGGAGTTTGCATGTTCTCCCTGCGTCGGTGTGGGTTTTCTCCGGGTTCTCCGGCTTCCTCCCACAGTCCAAAGATATGCAGCAGGTTATTTGATGACTCTAAATTGACCGTATAAGGTGAAATGTCAATGGTCTGTGTTTAAGTGCCTTGCAATAGTCTGGTGACCTGTCCAGGGTGTACCCTGCCTTCACCCAATGTCATCAGTTCTTCTTCTGCCACTTCTTGGAGTGTACTGGAAGTCATTTGGCTTCGCTTCCTTCTCACATTTTATGATTTTCATCACCGCCATTCAGTGTTAGTGTCCTCTCCTGACCAACAATTACAACACAGACTGAAAGCTATCTCATATTGCAAACATTTTTTAAACCTAGAGTGATTAATGCTCCAACACAGCAGAGCAAACATAATGATTAACGTGTTGCTGGTAAATGTATCTTGTTAAGCGTCTGCCACCTTACCGCACCTCACTTGTCTGAACATTTAGCTTCTTGGCGACTGAAAGCACAGTAGGACAATGAAATTTGACAGCATACTTTCAGAAATTGACGGATTTGGAAAATTCCAAATCAAGCTAGTGTTGATTCAGATCCTATCTCGTATTACTCTGCCATGTCACTTCCTGCTGAATAACTTCATGGCAGCTGTTCCTTCTCACCACTGCAACGTCGTTGCTCTGGATGATGGAGGCATCTTCGGGAATTTAACTCTGGAACAGAAACTGTCTGTTGGTGTACCAGCAGATCAGGATGGGACTCTGAGCTCCTGTCAGATGTTTTCAAAGCCCCAATATCAACATCTGTCAAGCTTGAACAGTAGTGAAGATGCAGCTACTGTTCAGTGTCAGAACGGATGGGTGTATGACAACAGCACATTTAAATCTACTTTGGCAACAGAAGTAAGTGTCTTCAATTTAACAGTATTCTTTCATGTTGTGTATGTTTTAATCAATATTATGTTGCCTATATTTATTGTAATCAAATCTTTGTCAGCATTCAATGTGGTTGAATTTTTTTTAATAAAATGCAAAAAGTCTGACAAATTTTGGTTTTGACCAAGTTCATCTTCCATGATGGAGAACTCCAAAATTACTAATTACCAGCAGCTGCAGCGACACAGTCACAGCATTTTAAAGATGTGTAATTGACACCAAAATAAAGGTTGAGCTTTTAAAATGCTTTTAATGAATTATTTGCAGTGGGATCTCGTGTGCAGCAGAAAAGGGATGAACAAGGCAACAGTCACCATTTTCTTCATTGGTGTTATGTGCGGAGCCCCGTTATTTGGGTATCTCAGCGATAGGTAAGATTGTTAAAGAAAAGACTCAGTATGTCCTCTATATTCCTAAAAAGACACTGACACTCTAAAACATTTCAGATAAGATTAACTGCACCAATTTTACACTTGGAGTTTTATAGGTCTGATTCATTTTGTGGCTTTCCAAAATCTGAAAAATGAACCCTGGTGATGTCATCAGGGGTATTTCAGCTTGCATAAGCTGTGTGTGTAAAAGATAATAATGATAAGAAGAAGACGAAGAAGAAGAAAATGTCAATAATGTAACGTATTTTACAGGCTTGACTTGCTCAAAAGTGTCGTTCAGCATGTTCATCTGAACAAAGAGAGAGCAATATAGCTTACATAACAATGAAACAAATACACAATGCGATAAGAGAAACATAAACAAGTCAAATAAACTAAAGTAATGCAATTTAATCAAAGTAAAGAACCAGTTGCAAATGATGTCCTATCTCATGAGTTGAGAATGAGATTTGGTTCATCTCTATCTCATTATTTTGAACATAATCATTGCTTTTAACTTTTTCTTTTCATGACCAGGTTTGGCCGACGGCCGCTGCTATTGGCGTCTTATTCGTCGTCCTTGACATTTGCAGTCCTGAGTGCATTCTCCCCATCGTATGTGACGTTTGTCATCATGAGGTTTTTTACAGGAATGTCACTCGCAGGAATAAGTATCATCTCTATTGCTCTAAGTAAGTAGCCTTCTAAAACAATGAGATGAGGAAAATAGAATATAATAGAATAATAATGGTTTTAGTTTCAAGAAATTAAACGTGAAAACATTTCGATCTGACTTTTCATCTGTGCTGACATTCCTCCAGATGTTGAATGGTTTGGCATTGCACACAGAACCTTTTCTGGTATAATCATAAGCCTGGATTGGACACTTGGAACCATGCTTCTGGTTGGAATTGCTTACTATGTAAATCATTGGAGGATGCTCATTGTGGCAGTGACCTCCCCCTTAATACTGTCCATCCTTACTTGGAGGTATTAAAGTTTAATATTTTTCACTTTGCAGCATAAAAAGCTGAATCCTATCTGAAGACACTGAACTCACCACACTTATTTCTTCAGGTGGATTCCAGAGTCAGCGAGGTGGCTCCTGGCAAACGGGAAGACAGACGCTGCCCATCATTACTTAATGCAATGTGCCAAGATGAACAACAGAATTAAGTATATGACCACCATCACACAAACGGTACATTTTAACGTTGCTTAACTGACAATCTCACAGTGATAGAAGACTACGGTCATGTGCAGAAAATGTTGTGAAAAAACAGTTTGCTTTCTAATAGGAATTACTGGAATCTGCACAAGGTGACACCTTAGATAAGAAGTACACCATTGTGGATCTTTTCAAGACCCCAAATATGAGGAAACTTTCTATATGCTCAGGAATAGTATGGTAAGTGTCAGTTTCATGAGATGGGTAAAAGGAATAGTTTAGTATTTTGGGAAATATGTTTGTTTGCTTTCTTTCTGAGGGTCAGTTGGGAAGCTCATTACCAATTTCCTGTTTGTGCATTAAGTACAGAGCTGGAGCCACGAGGCGATTAGCTTAGCGTAGTATAAAGACTGGAAGAAGAAGAATCAGCTAGCCTGGCTAAATATGTCTACCAGCACCCTCTCTCACCTCCGTCTAAAACCACAGCGTGTTGCTGTTTCATTTCTGTTTGTGTATGGAATAGACAAACCAGTTAAAACATTTTAGCAAGCTTTAGACGTGCTGGTACATGGATTTTAAACATGAGGCAGAGCCGCGCTTGATGTTTCCGCTTCTTTCCAGCGTTTATGATAAGTTATGCTAATTATAACCAGGCTATAGCCCTGTAGTTGAATGGCATCAATCATCTCATCTAACCCTGAGAGAGAAAGCAAATAAGCATATTTTCCAAAATGTTGAACTATTATTTGAACATACTGAGGACATTGATCAAACGCTAGTAAATATTAAATATTGACAATTATCCCTCTAATAATGATATCAATATGTACATGTTAATATGATATATTTCATATATTATGCAATGTGGTATATAATTAGGATGATTGAGGATACCAACATATTATAATGCATTGTAACTGAGAGGCTAAAATGACTGCTGTCTGTTTGCAATGACACTGAAATCAGCCATATTTTTAATTACAGTCAAGATTAAAATGATCACTTCAGTAAGTTTCGATACTTTGTTCCATTTTCTAGGTTTGGCGTTGCATTAACATATTATGGGATAAGTCTGAATATCACCGGGTTTGGACTAGACCCATACCTCACACAAATCATATTTGCATTTATCGAAGTGCCAATGAAGATCGTTTTGTATTTCTACCTGGAGAAAGCTGGTAGAAGGTCTGGTGAGATGGGAACTCTGCTGTTAACTGGCCTCTCTCTCTTCATCAACATTTTTGTTGCAAAAGGTTCTTTTTATTTAAATCTGAATTCAACAAAAAATTGTCAACATATCTGAGAAAGTTCCTGATTAAATATCTAAACATCTTCCCTCAGATAAGTTGGCCATTCGTACTGTTGTGGCAGTCCTTGGAAAAGCCATGTCAGAAGCCTCATTCACGATCATCTTCCTCTACACAACTGAACTCTTTCCTACAGTCATACGGTTAGTTAACAACAAACTTATGGAGCCTTTTTTCACCACAGACAAGGATCTTCTACTGCAGGTTTACATTAACCTCAATGCTTTCATTTTTCAGACAGAATGGTTTAGGCTACACTTCTTTTCTGGCGCGGCTGGGCGTGTCCATCTCTCCACTCATCATGCTATTGGAGGACGTATGGCATCTCCTCCCTGCAATCATTTATTGTATAGTGGCAGTCGGATCCGGTTTAGTGTCTTGGCTCCTGCCTGAAACATTAAACGTCCGACTGCCAGAGAGCATCGAGGATATTGAGAAACCAAGGTAATAAGGAAAGGAAGATTACATTAAAGCTACTGTAAATGATTAGCCAGCTCACTGAACTTACTAAAGAATAATCCAACCAACCCCAAGAAGGCAAGTGGGTTATGGGTAATTCTTGTACTTTTACAGTTTACACATCTTCCTAAAAAATTGACAGGATTTAATGATTTGCAGGTCTCAAAGATTGTTGTCTATGTCCTTTCCTGAACTCAAATTAATTCATGTTATGACTAAATTAAGGTGTATCTATATTGCAGGGGACAATCCATGAGGAACAAGGAGATTCAATGAAAATCACATTCATTGACATTGACAGTGATACTCAGCCTGTCCACAGGATATTTGTTATGCAATGTATGAAGTCTGAATAATATTGTGAAAATCCCAATAAATACTTAAACCATATCCAAAGGTGTACTGTCTAAATGATGTTCTGCACTGACGGAAGTCGAACAATATAGAAGAAGAAAAATGAAGCATGACTGTAAATGTACTTGTAGCTGTCAATGAGAACACCACGACAATATCTGTGACAGCAACAACAATCTGAGCAGCCTTGTAGCGTCCTTCATTTTATTTTTATGCTGTCTTTTGAGCAACAGAGAGTCCCAAAGTTATGGAAACATTCAACAATTGCCCCAGTTGCTAAGACTGAAACCCCTGCGACATTTAATGACTCCAGGCCTTCAGGTTGTTGCTTTAAAGTGCCTGACAGGAGGAACAAGAGACACTGTCATTTTTTCTTTGTCCCTGCTTCATTCACATGTTAAATGCAGATAGTAGCTTATTATTATTATAAGGCAACAATGCCCGTTCGTAGTATTATATCATTTCAATCAGGAGAGATGAGTAAGAAAAAATGATTATTAAGACAATAGTTTATTATGAGCAGATGTTGTGTGATGATAAAGTCCTGACAGAGTATTTGGAGCTTGGACTCGACAGGGAGATTTGTAATTGAGGGACGTCTGCTCTGAGCAGCAGCAAGATAAATCCCCACTCGGAGGCCAGACAATGAATGATGGCTGACGAGGCTGATGAAATGATGAAGTTGATGATTATGCGATGACTGGGCGGTGATAGGGAGGTGGAGTAACAGTGACATGAATGTACTATTGGATAGAAGGGACCAGCTGATCAGACCAGCTGATATCCTGATTGACAGCAGCAAACAATGAGAGAAAAGAAATGAGCATGTGTGAGAGTGAATGGCAGATGTATGAAAGGCTTGTTAGAATTCCACTCCAGGCGGATGGGACTCCAAACAACTGTCTCCTGAGATGTTCATCTTTAAAATCATGAAAAAATGTTTAATCTGTTCAGTCCACTGTTCATACATGATCACTCAAACTGAGAACAAACTTTAAAAATGGATGACAGCTTGGACACAGCTGTTCTGTGTGGCAGTGGTCAGTTGTCCGTTGAAACTGTGTGATGATACACTTCAACGTTTTCTGAAAAAACAGACTCAATACAAGGCAGTTATGTCCATAATTGCAGTGTATGTGACTTGTGCTTGTAATGTAACAGTACTGTTGCTACTGCAGCTACCTTGCTCACTGATGTAGAGCAGTGGTTTAACTTTTGACCTGTTGCAGATACCTGCCAGTCAATCAGAAAGTATTATTTTTGGGAAAAAAAAGAGAATTTGCTGTAGACAAACCTATACTTGGATCAAGAATAAGAAATTTGCAATTTAGATTTCCTGAGTTAAAAGTAAATAAGGTCACTGGGAGATGCCAAAGTCATGAATAGTCAAATTTGCTTCACATAGTGGCTTTAATTGTAATAACAAACAAGATATATGTTAAAATGAGTTAAAAACTATACTATTTTCTCCCTGGTGGCTGTTGCTGCAGGGCTGTCAGCTTCTTTTCTTCCTGAGACACACAATATGTGCCTACCATAGACTATTGAGCATGTAGAGCACACAAGGTAATGAGCCTTCATTTTGATTGAGTTTGATTTAAACTTTTTTGTGTAGCCTCACGTACGGATTCATGTCTACTTTATGTGTTGCAATTGTGATGGAAGATTTCTATGATTAATCGGGAGAAGGGTGGAAGTTTTCAATCTGGATCAATAAACAGAGTCTCGAAAGAATCAAAGTTGTTGGTCTTTATTGCAATAAAGAGAGAGCAGTCCCAAAGACACGTATCTCAGTGTACTGTGAGAAGGCTTCTAAAAGGTGCAACATTCAACATCATTTATGTATACAAAAGGTTCACGCCTTACAAATTCAGATAATGTGGCAAAAGGGGAGTACAAGTATTTCAGACAGGATATCTGTTTCTGCATGATTCAGTTTCTGGAGTCAAGGTCTCTCTGTGTCTTTCTCCTAAGACAAAGACACAGTGTCTCTTCACTTCTCATCCTTCATTGGAAGAGATAACAAGACACCTGGATACAAAACTAATTAAAAAACATGACAACTGACTACGAGTAGTACATTCTTTAAAACTAAGCATGATACAATAATATATTTACCCATCACACAATGCAATAACGATGTGATATTTCTTAAATAAAATGTAATAAAGTGATGACTCATTTCACCACATGCTGACTGAGGTTCCTGCTTTAACTATTAACACAAATGCAAACTCTGCTTCACACTCAGACAGATTCAAATCAGTGGTTACGTGAGGTAAAACATTGATTTTCTCTGGATTAGAGAAATGCCAAAGGTTGCCTTGACCAGGTCTTAGAGTCAAGTTGGCTTAATTCTTTGTAGTCTGAAGGCGTGTGCATCTGAGGATTTTCTTCTTCTCTCAGTTTCAAAGGATTTTGCACACAGTGGGAAGCCACAATGAAGTTCGAGAACATTTTAGCCGACATTAATGGATTTGGAAGATTTCAAAAAATGATCATTGTGATCAGTTTCATTGCCCGCTTCACAATGCCCTGCCACTTCATGCTAAACAACTTCATAGCGGCTATTCCTTCTCACCACTGCGACATCAGCTCTCTGGATGACGAAGGTTTTTTTAGGAATTTATCCCATGCAGAAAGGCTTGCTGTAAGTATTCCAGTCGAGGAGGATGGGAGTCTGAACTCCTGTCAGATGTTTGCAGAGCCTCAGTATCATCTGTTGATCAACTCTTCCAACATGACTGATCTACCCACAGTGCCGTGCCAGAATGGGTGGGTGTACGATAACACCACCTTCAAGTCTACTCTGACCTCACAGGTGACCCTAATTTCTTGTCATTAGTAAAAAAAATCAGATGAAATCAAATGTACTTGTTCACCATCATGACCTCCTTTTAGGGAGAAGTCACTCATCAACCCTCTTTCTTTAATTGTCTGTTTAAGTGGGACCTGGTGTGTGATAGAAGAGGGGAAAACAAAGCAACTGCTACCATCTTCTTTGTTGGAGTGATGTTTGGTGCAATAACTTTTGGAAGTCTGAGTGACAGGTATTGCAGCTTGGCTCCTTGACATTCAGCGTATTACTTTGATTATCGAGTGTTTCAACCAATCAGTAAAATCAAAATTTGGAAACTCTCTGACTCTCCATAGGTTTGGCAGAAGGATCATGCTGCTGGTGTCGTATGTGTCTGGAATGCTCATTGCTATTGCAAGTGCTTTTTCTACATCCTACGTGATGTTTGCAGTGCTGAGGTTCTTCACTGGGTTTTGCATCACCGGCATCGTCATTGTCACAACAGTCCTCAGTAAGAATATATTTAAATTTCTGTTGTAAGCTGTTACATGTTTTCTATATCATAGCAAGTTCAGAGGCCTAGGCTAGCAAATGTAGGTGTGCAAAAAATACATTTGTTTCTCTGAATTTTGATCCCTGCAATGTGATGAGGTGTTTGTTTTTTGTAGGTGTGGAATGGGTGGACATCGAGCACAGGAAGCTGGTTGGAGTCATCGACAGCTTATCCTGGACATTTGGGAACACAGTTTTTGCAGCTATTGCTTATTTTGTGACTGATTGGCGGTGGCTAATTGTTAGTGTCACCTCACCTCTAACCTTGGCCATTATCACCTGGAGGTAGGACTGAATAGCTCAGATCTTTTCGTCAAACAGAAGTCCTCTACCATGAGCCCTGGAGACATTGTGTTTTGGGGTGCCCAACATTTGCATTGGTTGAGGATAAACGTTGGGGGGAAAAAAACTATGTAGTTCGCACACGAATATTGCAAACTCTGAAAAATGTTATAAGACAATGTTTAAACTATCAAAGGCTCATCTTCCAAAAGTGTAACGCCGGTTTAAGATCAAATGTGTGAGAGCGAATACAAAGTCAACTTTAGTTATAGCTTAAGACTGCAAATTTTAAAAGTAAAAACTAATTTGGGGATGTGGAGTTAGAAAAAAAGGGAGGTAGCCTGACCTCTGTAGCCTGCTCCTCGTCTGCTCCCTTAGCTGCTACTAGCATAACGCACTTGAATCTCCAACTGAACTGTTGCTGTCCAGTTGCATCGTGGGTAAAATACCGCTTTTGACTGAAGAACAACGCATGGAATAGAAAAAATTATATCTGTTATCCATTTCTTTTAACTGACCATCGTGAGCCCTATGTTAGAGGACTGCAACGTTAACTTGCAGTATTCAGTCTGCAGACTATTTCTCTTTTGCCTTTGTATGCTACTTTTGTGCTGCGCTTGTACCCGACGGGGGTTAGATACATAGATTAGGTACATCATTTACATCAGGTTTGTTTTTAATGTAAACATGCAATGAAATAATGCAATACATTAGATGTAAAAACAAAATGTCTGCTTTTAACATTAGGTGGATGCCAGAGTCGGCGAGGTGGCTCATTGCTAATGGAAAGCTGGAGCAAGCTCAGATGTATTTGAAAAAATGTGCCAAGATGAACGGAACAGCAGAGCTAATTGACACACTTAAAATAGAGGTTGGCATATTCCAGATGACGGTTACATCAAGATAATTAACGAAGTGGGCCTGCAATCTTACAGATTACAATTAGTTTGAGTTTTCTAATACACTATTATAGATGTTAATCCTTTACATTTTGATCACAGGCTTTAAAGAATAATGCTGCTTTGCATTCTTTCAGACACTGTCGACTATTGTTGTAACCGAGAAGAGAGATCGGCCTTATTCATACTTCGATCTGATACGAACACCCAACATGAGGAAACTGGCACTATGTACTGGTACAGTGTGGTCTGTATTCCCAATGCCATTGTGCTCAATGATTTTAGGTTGTATTACATTTTAAACGATCCAGGTGAATAGTTCTGACTGTATCTAAATAAACTATCAATTTTGCTTAATGAGTCTCCACTCTCTCTTCCGTTAGGTTTTGCGTGGCAACTGCATTTTACGGCATCAGCTTCAACATCACAGGCTTTGGGCTCAACATCTACCTCACTCAGTTTACCTATGCTGTCATTGAGCTGCCAGCCAAAGTATCAGTTTACTACCTACTGGATAAGATAGGCAGGCGAAACACTGAGGTGGGAACTCTGCTAATGGCTGGCGCCTGTCTTGGAATCAACATTGTAATACCTAAAGGTAAGCATTCATTGACGTCCACAGACTTAGGGCCTACAGGTTTATGATATTTTAAAATGTAACTGTTTTAATAACAGAGATTACAGTCAGTATACACAATATATATTGAATAGTAGTGTTCTCATTACTAACTGCAACAACAAAAAGCCATCCCTCAATTACTGACATCTTGTTTTCAGATATGTCTACTGTCAGAACGGTGGTGGCAGTCATTGGAAAAGGGTTTTCTTCAGCTTCCTTTGCAACTATTGTGCTCTACAGTTCTGAGCTCTATCCCACTGTCATAAGGTAACTATATCAACACTGCAGGACATTGAATAAATAAGCTTTTTTTCAACATTAAAGTAATAAAAGCATCATTTAGAGCCCTAAAGTTAGTCTCCTGTGTTTTTTTTTTTTTTAGGCAGAATGGCATGGGTTACAACTCCTTCATGGCTCGACTTGGTGTAGCTGTGGCTCCTTTGATTCTCTTACTCGATGAGGTGTGGAAGGACCTGCCCCAGGTCATCCTGTGCTCTGCAGCTGTACTGGGGGGACTAGTGGCAAGAACGCTATCAGAGACACGCAATAGGTGCCTGCCAGAGACCATAGAGGATATTGAACAGCAGTGATAGCGAACACTGTCAAGCTGTTATTTTTAGTTAAAAAATAATTAGAGATGACAGTATACGTACGACTTCATTTTCTGTTTATATGTCAATTACCTTCAGTTTTCCTTGGATATTGGTTGGTTGAAAGTATATTTTGGGGAGGTCTGGGCTCTTTTAACACTTAAATTAGCAGCAGCACTATTTACAGTAAATAGAAAAATACTTAGTGGTATAAGGCAGTGATTTCCAACCTTTTTTGGCTCATGTCCCTTTATAACCATGTTATGACCCACAAGTTACTTCCTGAGTAGTTAAGAGTGATGTTCCCTTGTCAGATGTTGTCCAGTGTTTTAAAAATGCAAGATGTTAAGAAATGTAAACAATTTTGTCAGGAAGTAATGTTTATTTTCTGTCTTGTTTTTAATCTCTTATGCCTTAAGTTTTTATCACTGTGATCCCTCTGATTCCCAGGGTCGTTACCAGTTATAAGGTGAATTATAATTGAATATCTACATTTCTGACAAAATAAAGTATGTTAATGAAAAGCGCTTTGGATCTAATTCTGTTTCCTAAATACTTAAACCAGAATACATTTTCCTTATTTTATATGTAGAGTGCATCATAAGCTGAGATCCACATTAGGTAATACATAAAACAATTAAGCTGAACAGTAATAAAGTGGCTGCTCAGAACTTTTAAAAAGCACAAACAAATAAATATGTAGTAAAGGAGAAATAATGCTCATTTCCAGGTTCATGCTTGTATTTTGTGTTTCTACTAGAACATGTTTACATGCTTAAATGTAAACATTCAGATACACTGCAACAGGAAATAAACTGGAACACATTTAGAAGGTTTACGAGTAATACTGTGAAATGTGAGTTTTCACAATATGGGACCTTTAAGATATTAAAATACTGAAAGTGTAGTATTGTGCAACAGTTGTGGTACTACCCCGTGTTATGATTGATCATAAACCAGTCTGAAGAATTGTTCACCAAATCAGTATCCCAACAACAACACTCCACTAGGGACCACACTACCTTTGGAATAACAGACTTTAGTAATTAAGATGTGCACAGAAATTAAGTCAAAGCTCCTTTATTAAAGAAACAAAGCAAGCACATCTTTTTTTATATGACTCAGCAATCCACTAAAGGAAAGTCAACCACATCTAAATGACATGTTTCTGATACTCCTTTTGAAAATCTTTATAGCCAGGTCTAATATTTGCCACTGATATTTCATCTGACATTACACTTAGTTACATAATTAACATTGATGGGAAAAAGAAACAAAACAAAACAAAAAAAGCAAACAAAATATAAAAATCAAAATGTCAAATTTTAAACATTAAGATACAATGATACAGAAAGATCTAAAAACAAGTACCAAGTTGTTTCCAGGACACTTCTTGGCTATTGTTCAGTACTGGGAATACTCCTTGCTCTCTAGTTTGGCAACGATTCGCTCCAGCTGTCTTTTTGCCTCACATTGTGGGAAGTTACTCATTTCATAGTACTGGGGTGCGATCTTCACCAGCCTGTAACAGAAGAGAGAAGACCATGAATGAATCCGTCAGGAGATCATGTACAATCAAAGCTCAGTGCCGTGCCCGTGCAAAATCTGCTTGTTCGGAACGGACCGAATGCTCGGCCAGTGGTGTTGCAGCTTTCTCGAGAACCACTCGTACAAACAACTTCACACACGACATCGTGCTTCCACAGCAATACACCTGCCATGAAGGCCCAAGTCGCTGACACATCATGCTGGACTCACCCTACCCCCCACCCCGCTGCTGCACAGAGTGCTGTTGGCTAGTATATTCAAAGTGTATCAATATTGAATGCGTCGCGTGAGTAAATTGCACAAAATTCAACAATGAACGTCCTCTGGTCCCCTGCAATGTACAGATGAACGGTTCTCGAGATAAGCGTAGGACATACCATACAAACATGCATACAATCCTTGCTTTTCTAGTAAGATGAACCTGTATTACAAAAAGTTAAACATCTTTGCACACATACCACTCTGGTTTGATGTCTGTGCACGTGCGGATGTAGTTTTTGGTGGTGAGGACAAATTCATTGTAGAGCACCCACTCGGGCTTGTGGTCCAGGACTGTAGATGGGTGCAGTTGGACCACTTGGTTGTCTTTGACTGTGAGGTAATGACCTGTGCGCTCCAAATGAGCCACCTGGAGGATTAAAGGATATATTAATTAATGTAGACTTCCACAGGCACAGAGAGACGTAAGTCCACAAACATCTGTGTTGCAAACTTAAGTCATATCCTGTAAAAAAACATCATGAATGACATCTTTAGATCAGCTTACCGACTTAAACATTTGCTAATCTGCGTTTACCTGCATGAAGAAGCCGGTGCAGAGCGCTCTGCGGATGTTGGTGTAGTAATCTCTGCTGGTGAACTCTGTGCTACGACGGGGCAGGTTGAAGCGGTCCATGATCCTGGACAGCTGCTGCCGCACGTTGTCGGCAGACATCAGTGAACGGTAGTTGACAAAGTTGTCATAGCACCACTGGTTAGCCTCGTGGTCTGCAAAAAAGTATGACAAAAATTCTGACATTTGCTGAAAGAAGGCTCTCCTTGTTTTTCATCTTCATCTCATCATGTCAATGGGTCATGGCCATTTGGATATAAGCTGGTAGGCAAACGCTGCTTTGTTTCATGCATGTGTCATAACAACAGCTTATATATCCACAGGCCTCGATCCACATTAGCTGGTGCAGAACATCTTTCCTTCTTGGGGTCCACACAAAGCATAAATGACAGCAGATAACACTTAAAGACAAAACGATGTGAGGCAACTCAACAGTCGGCTTTTGTCGCCGCTAGTTTGTTGATGTATATTCTATATTCTGATATTTAATTTTTCCTACTCTGTTATTTCATTGTATATATTGTGCATTTTTTAATACTTAATCATTTTGGTTACTCTGTTACTTTGCTTACTTGGTATGTCTTGCTGCTGTAACATACAAATTTCCCCCTGTGGATGAATAAAGTACATATCTATCTATCTATGTGGGTTTGGTATGTTGGGGCCTGAAGACGCGTTTGTATGAGCATGATTTTGTGACATCACAACTGGTTTGGAAAGAGACATCTCAAGTCCAGCAGTTAAACTTATAAGAGATGACATGCCATTTTCTTGGCCAATGTCTTCCCCCTGATTTTGTTAAAAGTGTGACCTGCCCAATCACAGCAAGGCTCCAAACTAAGTGTTTTACCAACTATACCAAAAAATGATTTCAACCGTATCAGTCAAAACATTTTTTGCTACAGTCATCTAGAGTGGTTATTTTGCATAAAAATAAAAGATTGTATTTTTAATTAAATTTGATTAAAAAAATGATCTTGGCATTGAAGTTGAATGTTTCATGCATGGGAATGAATAACAAGATAAGTGGCTGATTAAGTTAGCCAGTTGTCCTAAATATTCTTACGGTTGTTTCTCCATGGCTTACTTTAGACTTGTATTTGTGAGAAATTGTGAGCTTTATGTCTTCCCTTCTCACGATGAAGAACTTCCACACCAACATTGTGTGTGTGTGTGTGGCGTAGACATTATCGTCTGTGCTGCAGTGTGCAGATGTACAACTATCATGCAGCAGTGGCGCAAGTGTGAAAATGTGCACAAAAAAATAATGAATCGAAAATATGCCACTGGTCATAGCCGATCAGCTGAAAACCATCCGCTTCAATCGACAGCAGAGATTCGTCGCTGCATATTCAATATTTAAGTGTGAAACTTTTAACGTGCTTACTTTGTTTGAAGGCGTGGTAGACGTTGAGCAGCGTCAAGTGGTCTCCGTCGATGTGAGCAAACCTCATCTTGGACTCGTCTGCTGCCTTCTTAGCCTCCGTGGGTCGGACAAAACACTGTGGGACTAAACAAGGTTGGTATGGGCCCCAACAAAGCCGCCCATAGGGATGAGTCATATATTCAGAGAAAAATGGAGCAAAGCCTATGATGCTAGGGCACTCGACACTGCGTTGGGACAGGGCAGGACCACAAGCTCTATCAAAGGGGGCTGCAGTCTTTTCTCATGGTCAGTCCCAACTGTTATGGCTATTAGCTCGTAGAGAGGGGGTCATTTAACCACATCTGTAAAACAAGAGTTTTCACACAACTACAAAGTGTTAGGGACACCAGCAATGTTTTTACTTTTCAAGATTCAGAAACTTTACTATTTCGTATTGAGAGATAAGGCTTAAGCTTGTAAGAGAGCAGATAATTGAAATACTTCCAAGCTACATACGATAACTTATAATAATAATAATAATAATAATAACAATTCACAATGCATTATTTAAATGAAAAGAAAATTCTGATTAACGCGATGTATATGAAAAACATTAAGTGGTGCCTGCCCTATCCACGGGCTTTGATGAGGAAACACTCTTTTGCTCGTCAATGAACATACTAAACTATCATAGCCTGAAAAAATTACAACCCAAAATTAAAAGTCAATACAAAATTAAAGAGCAGCTTTAAAATGTAAGTGACGCTGTCCAGAGTGAAAGGCATTCCCAACAAAGGGGAATTAGTGGATTAAAGAGGCTTTCTGATGATGACATAAGAGTTCATGTTGGGGCTGCACGGCTATGACAAAATGGCAAGCAGATTTTATTATTCAAATAATAGTGACTATTGTACACAATGTAATCCCTACACAGCATTGCTTAGGAATAATTAAAATCATTTGTTTAATACTTTGATCTGCACCTCTCCGGGTACATCAATCTAATATGTGAAAAAAACTTCAGTAATACTACATTAAACATACAGTTATGAATAATAGTCCTGCCATCACTTTTTTCAAAACTACCAGCGAGTAGTATTGTGATTAACCCCAAGAGGCTTGGCCTAAAGAAGGCAAGGAAGATGTCAGCCCAGTCCTGGGCATTACCTGACAGCATGGCAGTAATGGAAAGGATCTCGTTAGAGCAGTTAAACTCGCAGCTGGCAATGACCATCTTAGCCAGCTGGGGGTCCAAAGGGAACTCTGCCATCATGGAGCCCAGCTCCGTCAGGTCACCGTCATCGTTGAGAGCTGCGAGGTAATTCAGCAGCTCAAGGGCCCTCATCAGTGTCTCAGGAGCTGCAGAAAGGGAAGAGACCGACAGAAAGGTCAGAGAGTTAATGCGTAAGTGGAGATTAATAAAATGTTTTAGCAACTAATGCAGACCAACTCACCTGGTGGATCCATGAAGTCAAAGTGCACAAGGTCATCAATACCCAGCTTCTTCAGCTGCAGCACGACAGATCCCAAGTTGGATCGAAGAATCTCAGGGTATGTGTTATCCTGGAGTGCAGGTGTATACAATGTCAACAAACAACTAAAACAGTCAGAAATGTGCAAAGAAGTCCGTTACTGTCACTTGCCTGCATCTCTGTTTTGTAGGCCTTCTCTGTGTAGAGGCGGAAACACTTCCCCGGACGGGTTCTGCCGGCTCGTCCTGCCCTCTGCTGGGCAGAAGCTTTACTGATGGCCGTGACGAGTAAAGACTCAACTCTGATACGGGGATTGTAAACCTGGACACACATTTTAAAAGCATGTTTAAATGAAATAGTTGACCTGTCGAGGGATGTCAAGCCACGAGCCTCAAATAAAGCATTCTGTATTTGCCTTTATAGTAATGACTTTTTCAGACTCATCCAAATTTTGATGCAGCACCACATTGCAAACAGGACTAAATGCACTAAAACTCCAGTGAGCTGAGCTACACTTGGCCCACCTTTTGCTTGGCAAATCCAGGATCGATGACAAACACCACACCATCAATGGTCAGAGAGGTCTCTGCAATGTTTGTCGAAACCACAACCTGTGGATGAAGCAAAAGGCTCTCAGATATCATTTATCACATTCTGATAAGTAGGAACAAATAGACACATAATGTAAAGTAAGATGCATAATTTAACCTGGTGCGATAAATTAAAATGCATCTTCTATTAGTTGAAATGTACCTTTCTTCCTATAGCACCATTGGGCTTTCTTGGAGGAGGCGGCTCAAAGATCCTTTGCTGCTGCTGTGGTGGCAATGTGGAATACAGTGGAATGATTTTGATGTCTCCGACATCAGGTCCGAGGTCATCCACCTCACGCTTAATCCGTTTGCAGGCCTCATCAATTTCCTGAAAGAAAAATGTTATTCAACTTGCGTGTATAAAGACAACTACAATGGACTGGAGTAATGCAAGTGTCACAAGTCTTACCTCTTGACCAGTTAGAAAGAGAAGGCAGTCACCTTCTTCTTCCTCACACATATGAATCTGGATGACGGTCCGGATCGCTGCCTCAAGGTAATCTCGCTCCGGTTCTGGAGTGTAGAAAATCTCTACAGGGTGTGTACGCCCAGGGATGGTCAGGAGAGGACAGTTGTCGAAGTAAATCTGGAACTTCCCGGCATCTAGCGTGGCACTCATGACGATCACCTGTGCATGATGGGAAAACGTTGCTGTAAATGTTGTTTTTTCCAACTTCTATTTAGAGACCAATGCGTCAGAGGCGGAAAGGTTAGATTAGTGCCAGCAGCTCCATACCGCTTTTAACCACATCAGAAAATAAAACTGACTTAGTAGATATTTTAATGAGATTTGGCGATTAAGATTATGCAATTTCTCAAGTTCTTAGTTCCAGAAGACGTTGCTCTGACGAAGTCTTGCCTTTATGCAATCCTGTGTAAAGTACCACACTGCTCTTCATCTTTTGTAAGAGTTTGTGCATGGCCATAATAAAAACGTTATTAGAATCAAAAAGGACACGCCCAGCCCGAGCTGCTCAGCATCTATTTATTATACACCTTCTCTTGAATAGTGAGCAAGTGTCTAATTCTAACAAATGGTAATAGAATTGAATTGGCACACTTGCTGATTCATTTATTGTTGCCTTCCAAGGACTCGCATTACTGTTAAAGGTTTCCTTTCGATATTTCTATTTCATTACATTAGAAAACGCCCAAGCTGGCTCTTCGTCAGGTTCAGAAATTTGATTCATTTTAGGAAAGAGTGTATAACAGCGAGTGTATAACAGCGAGTGTATAACAGTGGCGTAAACCCTTGGGAGGCTGTCGACAGTTTTTTAGACTGTGTATGTTTTACACAAGGAATCATATTCTTCGGCTTACCAATTTAGTAAAGCACACTGGTGTAGCAAAACATGACATATACCATGATTAAGGCAGGCAAATGATTAATTGCTGTTATTAAAAAGTGAGCTAGTACCTTTAGATCGGGTCTTTGACGCACCACCTCCTTAAGTACTCCCATTAGGATATCTGTGGCCAGAGTTCGCTCGTGGGCCTCGTCCAGAATGATGACACCATATCTCTCCAGCAACGGGTCATTCATAGCCTCTCTTAGTAACATACCATCTGTCATGTATCTTAAGAAATTACACACGTGCTTTGTTAGATTAAGACGTTCTGGATCAAAACAATAAGACTGGTAGCTCTGTGCCTACAAAAGACCTCAATCCCTTACTTGAGTATAGTCTTAGCAGAACTGCAGTCCTCAAATCGAATGGAGTAGCCGACTTCCTGTCCAAGCATGATGTCCATTTCGTCCGCCACCCTTTGAGCCACGCTCATAGCAGCCACTCTCCTGGGCTGAGTACAGGCTACCGCCCGCTTAGGCCCAGGCAAGCCCCTCACCATGTCCACACACCACTGTGGGATCTAAAGATTGAAAAGTTGCAATAAATTCAAAAGGAAATAATTTGAGAGGAAATCACATGTTTAAACAACACAGTGCCATCATACTGGTTATGCTGGGGCTTTAAAAGTCATTCAACATGCACAACAGGTACTGGCTGATTTGTTGCATGTCAGACCTGTGTTGTCTTCCCGGAACCAGTTTCTCCAACAAGGACAAAGCTCTGATGACGTGTGATGATATCGCTGAATCTTTCCTTGTACTCCCACACTGGAAGCTGTAACCTTTTCTTCAGGATCTCGTAGAAGCGCGGTGTGTGCGGCAGGTTGGTGAATGGGTTGACCTGCTGTTGCATAGCCAGCTGCTTGATGGGTGCTAAGCATGGCACGGGGGCCGTGCTGTTAGACGGGACACTAGAGGGCTTCGGGTCTCTGTCCCGGTCTCTGTCCCTATCTCGATCCCTGTCCCTGGAGCGGTCCTCACGGTCTCTGTCACGGTCCCGGTCTCTCCTGAAAACATCGGGCCAGGGCATAACAATAAATACTCCAATGTAAATCAATATGAAGCTACCTTGTGAATTCCTGCCTATACTGCTGTCAAAGGGACAAGTATTAATTTAGCCCAGTTCACATGACATGAGCTGAACAGCAGAGATGGGAAACGTTTAACTCTGATGTTGTTTAAAGTTGTTTGTTGCAACACAACGCCAATAGTATCATAGCCCCTTCACAATAAAGAGAAAACTGAAAGAAAGTATCTTTGAAGCAGTTTCCAATAAAGTTGAAGAGTATAACCTGCACATAAACGTAGGTGTAACGTTACACTACGTGAGTGAAATTAGTAAATGAGTGACTTGGCCTAGCTACCGTTAATAATATAGTTCTCCGTAAGAAGAGACCACAAAGTTTTGGTTAGCAAGCACGCTAGCGCGTAAGAATACGGTTTGTTGGGAGGTCTCAAGGTGATCATTTCTTACAGTAGATTGCTATTACAACAACCAAATGACATTATTTTCATTTGTAGCTTAAGGTTAGGCAGCTAACGTTAAGCCAAATTAAGATAGCTAGCTAAGGTTGTGGGCAACTCGCTAAGTGAGCACTTTAGCCACACACACACACACACACGTGCCTCAATGGTGATGGTAACGTTTGATGGCTAGCGCCGTCCTCATTAGCTAACCTACATGAAGGTATTAAGCATTGCAGCAAGACGCAATTAATTCATAACCCTGTCTCTGAAGAACATTCAGGCACGATTGAGCAGTGGCACAAAAAACAGAGCTAAAAAAAATGAACAGCTGTGATTATATGGTAACGGTTCTCATTATAAATCAATGGTGGCTATTAGCCAAGTCAACTAGCATCGGCTAATAGTTAGCTAGTACCTAACTGGTTAAAGCGGACATGTTAACTGCGGAGCTTCACGTACCCTTCAGACCTCTTCTTAGTGGAGGAGTGGTCATCACCCAAATCCAGGCGATGTCTTTTGGACATCTTCGGGAAATAATTTGTTTATTTTATATCTATTAACGTTGATACAATTCTACCGGGCAAATGGTAGGTAGCTACCCAGGAGCTAACTTCTTCTTCTTCTTCTTCTTCTTTGGGCTTTAATGGCAGTTGCATCCTCAGCGTAGCACTACCGCCATCTTCTGGAGCTCCTACAGTGTCCGGGATGTTCTATTTTTCTCATCAGTCCTGTTCTCCTCAAGAAGCTGACCAAGCATCTTCTACCCACTTCCGCAACACTCCAATATGATCTGATCTGCTCCTGTTTTCCCCAATCTTTTAATTTTGATCACAAAAACCGGTTGGATGCTTCCCTATAATGTGAAGTGTACTGTTCGGATAACTGTGCCCTATTCTTCACCTAGTAATGTCTCCTGTTTTCTAATTTCCTCCCCTACTTCTCACAAAACCATCTCTATTTTGAATTTAATGTAAATGTCTTCCTCTTGTCCCAGATCCCACTCTGCTGCTGCCACTCTTTATTGCTTTCCTTCTGATTTTGAAAGATTAATGTGTGTATCTATATTTCCTTTTTCAACAGCTTGTTTGGCTAATTTGTTCACTCTTTAATTTCCCAGAATGCCTGTATGAGCAGGAACCCATTAATACAACCTCACCACCTTGACTCCTTATTCTTGCGTGAATTAACATTATTTCATAGGTTGAATCCTGACGATTACAAACTGTACCTGACATGAGACTGTACAGAGCAGAAACTAAATCACTACAGATTAAGACTTTGTTTGGTTTGTTTTGTTTTACCCATTCTAAAGCCATTGGGATGGCGTACAGCTCAAGAGTAAATACACTAAGGCAATTTGAGGTCCGTCTGTATACCTCACCTCTATAGGAACTGCTACTGCAGAACCTGTGTGGCCTGTTGTTGGATCCTTCGATCTATCTGTAAAAACCTGCAGATAGTCTTTGTGTTTATATTCCTCATATCCATAATAACTCACCCACCAGATCTGCACCTTTATTTTTTTCATTAATTTGAAGCAGTTTTTAAATCTACCACCAGAGTTTCTAACATGCACACAGGAATTAAAAGGCCATATTACAGTTGAGCAAAACTCCTTTTCATGCACTCCCAGGTCTCTTGTTGCTGCATCCTGACCAGCCAAAACGTAATTGTTGTGCTCTCTCCCTTTCCATAGTGGTATTTCTCCTGCTTCAACTTGAAGTGCACACACTGGTGATGTTCTCACTGCTCCTAAACACACTCTCAAAGCCCAAGCCTGAATTACATCCAGCCCTGCAAGCACAGATTTAGCTGCTGATCCACATACCACAATCCCATAGTCTAGCCTTGATCTGATTAGAGTTACTGTTATGGCCATAACTTCTGGACACAGGGAGAAATCCCCCCCCCCCCCCCCCCCCCCCCTTGCAGCCACGTGCTCCCAATCGCCTCCAAAACACAACAGCAGGTTTAAGTCAAAATCAAATGGATTTATTATCCAAGAAGCATAAAAACAGATACAAACAGTTACAAACCGAATCACACCACTAATAACAAAACAAACATATAAAATGAAAGTGAGGCCCCGTCCGGGCCACACGACAGACAGTAGTCTGCCCCATGCTCAGGAGAAGGTCTGAATCTCTCCTGGATTCACATCTCCTTTTTCCCCCAAAGTCTCTGAAAAGTCTCACATTACATATTGATCAGCTCATTGATTGGCTGAAGTCCAACAAGCCCCTCCTTGGCTCTTGACCTGTTGACACCTCTAACACCTCACGGAGCTACTTTCTAACCCCCCTTGGCTCTTGGGCTATTGTTCTTCTTCAACACCTCAGCCAGCCACTTTCACACAACCCCCATTCCAGCACATTCCTCAAACCCCCTCTCACAGACACTTAATGCATGAAATGACCAGACTCCTACAAGTAAATATACTGTATCACATTATATCCATAATTAGGAGCTTTAAAACTTAAATTCCTCACATTACATATATTGTAATGGCAAAATATATTGAACTCTGTGTGTCCGTGTTGTGAACCCGAAACTTACATGTGGTTAAAACTATGCAGTAATGAGGAACTTGCAGGTGAAAGTCTCATTTTACCTTGAAACCGTAACTGGTTCCCAGTTGAACGCATCTAGCAGAAACTAGATAATGAGCAGATCAAGACAGCCTGTGTCAAAAGACCTGTACTCCCCTATGTATGATTTATCTAGAGGAGGGGGCCTCTGTATGCATAAAATGATGTGGTGTCTGATACTTCGTCGAAGCTTTGCCACAGTCTACTCAATACGTAGCTTTGGTATTCTCTTCCCTCTTGCAAGAGAATAAACGGACAAAGACAAACTTGAATCTTGTTAAGACTTTATTATTGATTTGTGAACAAAAACCCTCTTCTCCCGATTAACCTAGAAATATTCCACAACAATATGTATTTCAGTGATGCAGTATGGGCTCCCATCCCTCTCCTGTAAGACATCTCAAAACATTTAGCACTTTTTTACATTCACCCTCCACATTATAGGCTCTCTCCATGTTAATCTCGGGTCAAATACATTCCCAAAAAACTTTCAACTCTCTCCCGGTCACTTCCATGTAATTTCAGATTATTGCCTTCCCTGAGTTTCCTTCTGGTAAAGAGCATAATTTTTGTCTTCTCCACTGAAAATGTAAATCCCCCCCCCCCCCCCCATTTCAACTTTACGCACCTCTTTTCATTTAATGTTCCACATTTCTCTCTCTTTTCCCCATATCCATTGGCATATTTTCAAATATATAATTTATCATCACAGAGAATAAAGTGGGATTTATAGCCAGGAGCTAACTTGGTTTTGGGTTCCTGTTTTATTCTTTTCAAATATATTTTACAGCAACTGTGCAGATGACATTACCACTGCCTGCTGGCTTTATGTTCCTCAAATGGTTTGTGATGAGTTAATTAAAAACGCGCAAAATCCATTGACATGAATTGTTTTTTTTAACTAAAATGTTCTCACGTTCCCTAAAGGTTCTTTGACGTATTTCCCCCCCTTCTTACTGCGAATCCATACAACAATTTGGTTATTACAGCATTACCAATTCACCATACTTTTAGGATCTTAGATGTGTTGTGTTGCTTAAGGAGGAGGAGTTTCTGTCCCATGAGCAGCTGTCCTTTACTGCGTGATTACTGCATGTCTACATAAACGGGCCTGAAGAAAACATGCGCAGCTGCACGTCTGGAGAAAACAATGTGTCAACACATACATGCGTTTTAAATAACGAAAAACATCTGAAGTCCCCTTCGCTCCACCCTCAGCAAACAACGCCTATTGACACGGCGACTTTTCTGAAATTTTGCATCTTTTCTCGTCAGACGACCAACAGTAGACGGCTTATCAACAGTTATCAACTTATCTAAAGTTGTAATTACTGCAGCGGTTTGTTTACGCTCACCATGCATCTAATCGGGTAAGTGTACTTTCCTCATATAGCCCGAGGTATCTGCGTTTGGATCGTTTAATTAACTTCATCTGCAGAGTAAAATACTGCGACATAGCCTATAAATGTTTGTTTTTTTAGGAACTGGAGCTTATCATTTGTGCTAATGCTTTTAGGCTCATTTGAGGGAAATATTGTCCGGCAAAAGTCCTTGATTATGAAAAGCATTTAAAAAGTTAGATTGACAAAAGAAATCAACCAAGACCAAAAGGACCGATAAATTGACTAGTCGACTAAAAGGGGGCGCTGCAGTTAATATCAAGATCTTCAGAATCTCTATAGCTTAAACCACTCTGCTAGAAAGTAGCTCAAATGAGTTACACCATCCATCAGTAATGTTAAAATACTTATTACATCTTCATGAAATACTTATATTTAAATTATAAATATGTGTGTATATATATATATATCTATCTATCGATCGATCGATCGATCGATCGATCGATCGATCGATCGATCGATCGATCGATCGATCGATCGATCGATCGATCGATCGATCTGCAAGAAAACAGCCATCAAGTATATCTATCTATAGATAGATAGATTTGATGGCTGTTTTCTTGCAGAATGTATAAATATGAGGCACTCCTAATGATTTTGATATCTTTCAGGTCCAGGTTTATATTGGGATTAGCACTGTTGGTTCTACTGGCAGGCTGTCAACAGTGTGTCTCAGCTGACAGCGACACTTTGGCTCCACCAGAGGTCTCTCAGTACAATGGTACTCTGTATGCAACCTGCAAAATGAGACCCAGCACTTCACTACCCGACGGCCTGCCCAAAGTGTACGGTCAGGTGCTGTTAAAGCAAGATTATCCTCTGGGGAAACTCAATGTCCTTCTTCGGTTCAATGGCTTCCCCACAGAGGGTGATCCAGAGCCCAGAGCGGTGCACATCCATCAGTACGGAGACCTGAGCCGGGGGTGTGACTCCACTGGCGGCCACTACAATCCACATGCTGTACATCACCCCAACCACCCTGGAGACTTTGGTAACTTTGAGCCCCAGGAAGGAAAAATAAATACAATGATGGAATCTGAGGCAACGCTGTTTAGAGAGCTGTCTGTGATTGGAAGAGCAGTGGTGGTCCATGAAAAGATGGACGACTTAGGGCAAGGTGGAGATGCTGGGAGCCTGCTGCATGGAAACGCAGGCCGAAGGCTTGGTTGCTGCATTATTGGGATTTCCCCTCCCGACTCCTGGAATACACAATATAAGCTGTATGATAGGCGGCTGAGGAGAAATTAGTTTTACAGGAATGGAATATACTGTAGGTCAATTTTACAGATTTGGCCTGTATTCATTCATTCATTGTCTGACGTCAATAAAACGTTATTGTTAATCTCAAATGAAGTTTGGTACAGAATTTGGTATACACATTAGTAAGGACGAATCGTACCGACTTCGGTGGTCCTCTGACTTTTCCTCTAGCGCCTTACTTATTTTATGACCAAAAATTGAATTACCATCAAACTCCGCTGTACTTTGTTTACTGCTTATTAGCCAATGTTAGCATGCTAACATGCAAAACTAAGATGTTGAACATAATAAACATAACACTTGCATGCATTTGTATGTTAGCATTGTCATTGCAAACATGTAAGCATGTTGTTAGCCTTTAGATTAAAGAACCTGCCTTAAGACTTCATATGCAAGCAAACCAGTAGTTGAAAACTATTTATTTTTCAGAAATAAATCCATTTTGTACACTTTCTGCAAACATTTAACACATATGGCTCTATGTAATTTCTATCTTGTTTCACCACAAAAACGGGACAAAGACATCAGTGCTGGTAATCTAGTTGTGGCTTAATTGTGTTGTAGACTAAATTCTGTCAGTGTTCTTAATTAAGATGTCATCTGACAAATCCTTGTATGTCAAATAGTTGCTTTGAAGAAGCCTGTCAAGGAAATAAATAAGAGCATGTGTTAAAAAAGAAAATGCAATTATCTTTAATCGATATCTAGTACATTGTCATGCAGCATTTTATAGCTTTGATACTATTGTGTTGATTACAAATAAAGTGTAAGGGTGATTAGCAAATAAGCTAAATGTCTCACATTGTCAAATTCAACACAATAAGAAATTAAACTGTTGTAAATGTGTTTGAAGAAAACAAAATAAAGCTGCTGCTTGAATTAAACATTGTTCACAACAGCTGGATGTCTATTTGTTGACGTACTGGCCAATGAGATTCGGTAGGTTTCTTGAACGTCGAGGCGTGGGAAGTGTCGGCAGAGGTAGAAAGATAAAGGAGAATTGATTTCTAAGCAACACCACGTCTTCATAGTCAAAAGCAATCACACGTTGTCCCTCTTCATTTTAAGTTCCTTTCTGTGAGAAACCTGAATCAGTGTCTTACTCCAGAGTTAACAGTAGAAATGTTAAACAAATTGCCTTCACCTTCACTGCTGAGGTCAAATTCAATTTATCAGTCAAAGCAGAAAAATCTAAATCATGACACCCCTGTGGCATTACAGCCGTATCCTACAGACATTTTTTGCTACTTTTATCGCCATAAATCAGTTTCACCCACCTCCATCTCTGATACATAAACAATAACGCTTCAAACTTTGTGGGAACAGTTTGGGAAAAACCCTTTCCTGTTTCAACACCACAATGGTGTGGAAAAACTTGACTGATGTGCACAAAGTTCTGACCTCAAACCCGTCCAACCCCTTTTGGATTAACTGGACTGTGATCCAGGCTTTGTTGCCCAACCTCACTAATGCTCTTCTGGCTGAGTGGGAGCAAATCTCTGCAGAACATCTTTGTGGAAAAACTATTCCATTAGAGTTATAGCAGCACATTTCTGTTCAACAATCACATATGAGAGTTACGTTTGGACATTCTTTGGGCACATATTACATCATCAGTTCCTGACAGTTGATGCTAAATTTTTGTTTTAGGTTTGTCATGAGTCATTCTTACTACTTTGACGAGTAAAAAAAACAATAATTGGTTTTGATATTACTTGGATTTGCAGTAAATATCAGATGTCAGCATCCATTATCAACTCAATAGCGACACTTTCTTCATTTTGTTTTCATTATTCATAAAAATAAATAAAGTAGCATCATAATGCGATACGGCATTGATTTTTCCCGATGCTCTGCAACATGTGAGCGGCTCATGGAAGACTTCACATTTCCTGACTAACACAAAACATCTGTCCCATCTGGAAGCTCCGTCTCCAGGTTTGACTGGACATTCTCCTGCTCTTCATCGGAACTTGCGGCGGCAGCAGTGCATATTGTGCTATTTATGTTTGCCTCTGTTAGAATAAACTCCATCTCAACAGTTTCCACCCCATCAGTGCATTCATCCGACTGTTCCTCTCTTCCCCCTGTGGGGTCAGAGTCCTCTAAAGTTTGCTCTATGTGGCACAGGTCTGACGGATGTTGTGCGGAGGAGGAATCATTCGCACACTCTTCTTTTGACCGGTGACTCGTTAAATCAGTTGTGACCTGTGACTGACTGCTGTCAGGACACTCTTCACTGTCTGGTGTTTCTGTCTGAGGGCAGACTGGCTCTTCCTCAGCTGGCTGGCACGTCTCCCCGCTGGATGGGGATAGTGTCTCCACAAGAAGCTTCTGTTGACCACCTGACCCAGCTGGCGGTCCACTCTCTTGGACTGGGACTCCTGTGGAGCTCTGCTGATCGACGACTATTTGTTCCGACAGTTCATCACCTGTAAGAATAGAAGATTCAAGAAATAAAATCTCACCAACACACACAATGATAGATTGTGTCTGAGAAGTATGAGTGACATTGAATATTCACCTTCCTGTCCAGGAGACTCCGTCGACTCAGCCTGCTGAGTATTCAGGATGATGGTGTCTTTTCCTCCTATTATGATGGGACATTATTCAGAGTAAGCTTCCATACAAGTGGTAGCAATTCAAGCATCTGTGTGCCACTACTTAAAACTGTTGGATTGGATAGAGATAAGTGAATGCCATTTGGGCAGATATGAGAAGAAATAGAAGAAGTTTAAAGGTTAAAAAGTAGTTAGAGGAAGTGAGAGGAACATACTTCCATATATTCCCAGAGACACATTATAAGTCAGACCTCCAGGGAGCAAGAAGCAAAAGGACAGAAGAGAGGATAATAAAAGTACATTATTGTAAAGAGTAAGTAGACTACAAGCTTGAATGAAACACAGTATATTAGGATAATTATGTTCACCTGGCAGGCTCCATAATCCAGACATTTCTAACGCTTTTAGTTTCTTCTCCAGCTCTGCTACTCGATTTCCAAGAATCCTGACAATAAAAAGGCACAAAAGCAATTATATTTGAACGTTTTGTCTGACATCCAAGTTATTGATATATACAACTCAGAGTGTACACAGAGAGAGAGGGAAGGATGAGATGGACTACTTGTTGATTTGGCGTTGGTGCTGAATCACCATGTTCTTCTCATGGATGGTTTCCAGCAGAGCTGTGGCGAGTGACTTGAGGTCTGAAATGGACTGAGGAGTCACCGGCAAACTGCAGCTGTTTTCTTCAGACAGCAACAGTTCCTTCACTGCACACAGATCGATGGTCAAAGTTTAACACAAAGTGCTGTCTTAAAATTATTAGTTTGTAAAAATGTCTTTTTCTTTAACCTGTTTTTTTGTGACATTGAACATACTCACTTCAGTATGTATGTTTTAAAACTAAATATTTGATCCTTCTGACCTTGTTTGGCAGAGAGCACCCCAGTCAGTGCACTACTGTTGGGTTTCCCACAGATCCTAGAGGTTTTCCTACAGTCCAGGGCACTCTGAAATCAGTGAAAAGCAATACTTAGCATGAGCGGTTTGTGCTTTTAACAGAAGAAAAAACATTTACAAAGAATTAAGAAACAATTAAAAATATTTAAAAGATAACTCTAGGAGTAAAACATTGAAGAAATAAGAATGATAAAACAACATGTAGTTACCTTGTACTTCACCAGGTTTGTTTTGAGCAAGTTGATTTCTTCTTGAAGTTGACAGAACCGTTCATGCAAATACCTAAAATATTATAGAGATCACATGTTCATCATTAAATCATTAAACCTCACCAGTTCTATCATCAACATCAACAGGTTTCAACAGCATGCTAAACTCGTGCAAAACTTAGAGGATGTCTCTTTAACTGTGGACTAATTGCTGCAGATGCTCTAATATTTTAGTGAAGCACCAAGAAAATATCTCTAACAAACCTGTTCTCCATGCAGAGCGCATCTATGTCCAACATGCGTATCTCATCGTTGCCCAAGATGTGGTTAATTTCCACATTGAGTCGATGGGCCTTCTGCTGAAAGACGTCACGCTCCGCTCGTACGTCCTGAAGCTCATCTGTGAGCGACTTCATGCTGTGCTCCAAAACCTCGTTCTACAGCGACACAAAACACAACTAGGATTTAATCTACTAATGATTCGGGCAGAATAGTTCATCCACTCCACAAAGTTGTGGGAAAAAAAAGTGCCTGGAATTAGGGCTGGGTGATATGGCCAAAATCTTCTACCACGATATGGGTCACTTCAGCCAAGACAGCCCGACAACGCCCAGAGCCTTCAACATTTCAGGGCGAATCTCATCCACCTCTGGCACCTTGCCACCTCAACAACCTCTACCAGGCATATGGATGAGTTGAAGACCTCGCGGACAGGGGCCTCAGCCAGACGTTCACAGTTCACCCTCACCACATGCTTGGGTTTACCAGGTCTGTCCGCAGAACATTTACTTGTAATGGAGTATTTTTACTGTGAGCACTTCCTCCACCACTGACTGTAGGTGTGTGCATGGTATAATTACTTCCAAGTCTCGCCATTCGTTTGACAGGATGTTGTTAAATATCACAATGCTGTCAACTACAAGCCAACAACAGAAAGTCACCGGTATAGTCGAATCTGTTCTCACCTGCTCTCCAGCTCTTTCCAACTGTTTGACCAGATCCTCTCGTTCATGAGCGGGAAAGTGTCGAGCACCGACCTCTTCGTCTCCCAGCCGTTGTTTGGTGATGGTCATTCGTAGAAGCTGTTGGGACAGAGAGACCACAGTCTTACTATATGTGATTCTTCTGCTTTATTTCTTTGCATTCAAATCAGCTTAATCGCTACTAACTTAAATCGGATAAAATAATTCATAACTGGAGATATATTCACAACACGCAAAAAGAAATAAAGACGTGATACCCCAATTTGATTTTACTGAAACTTTCGGTATAGTGCACAGTATGTCATGGTACCTTGTTGTCACCTTGAGCTTCCACCAGTCGTTGTTTCAGCTCCTTCACCTCCTCAGAAAGTTGACTGCTCTTTTCTCTGGAGTCTCTCAGTAGCTGGGCTAAATTTACCTGAAGACATGAACGTGAGGTCACATGAGCTAGATCATACAGGGTTAGTTCAGCAGTTACAGGAATGTTTCACAACTGACATTCAACTCTGTACAGAACAGGAATTTAACGTAAATATTTCCCCATTTTTTAACCACGGGGCAGCAGTGGTGAAGAGCATCCCAGTCGCCCTGGTAAACGTGCTCTTATCTAACTATGTACAAAGCAGGGTTGCTCCACGTAGAGACAGCTGGGTTGAATGCAGCGATTATTTTCCCCTTTAAATATTTTAGCATACAACCTCAGAGACCAGCCTCATCCATGAAAAAAAGCACAATGTGTGCAAATAACTGAATTCCACTTACTTCTAACAATCTGGAGCTTATGTGTAAAGCTGCAAAATGCCATCTTGATGAGCCATATCTAACGGCTTGTTTTTAAATCACATTATTCATTTTTGTTCGACAGAGATGCACAAAGAATGTCTGCAGGATAGAATTGCTTACTTGATTCCTTTTCTCAGGAGGCAGAGAGGGATCTCCATCCTATTAGTTATTAAAAACAAAAAGATCTGTTATTAAATGCAACATCGCCAAAATTCAATAGGGGATAATAACAATTTCTAATCTCCATTTTTATGCGTATTAAAACACTCATGATGCATCTTTACGACTGTTACTAGTTCAGCTTACAATGAGTTCCCTGTACTTCTTCTTGAGTCCTTGGTGTCGCTCACGTAGCTGGTTGGCCATCAGTTTGAACTGATCCCTCTCCTGCTGGCAGGTGTCCAGCTCTTTAGACAGAATCAGAAGAGCTTCTTTTTTACTCTCCAACTTACGCTTACAAATGAGGAACTACAGAGAGACAGAGAAAAAAGTTGAAGGCATTATATACCAGAATTTTGAATAATACTTGCTAGGGAGAAACATTAATATTTGAACTGTTTTTTTAATGAAGCAGCGCGGCCAATATGGAACAATTTATATCACAATAACCATTTAAAATCCCCTTTTTAGGTCTGTTTATTTTCATTATCAATTAATCTGTCAGTTATATTTTTGATTAACTGCCCAACTCAATATACCCAAAGACATTCAACTTGCAATATATAAAAGAAACAGAAGCAGCAGATCCTCACATTTGAGAAGCTAAAACACATGGATCATGTTTGGCATTTTTGCTTGATACATTCATTAAATGATTAATCAATTATCAGGGCTGTTGTCAATTCATTTCTGTTGATTGACTAATTGATTCATCGTTTGAGGCCCATACTTGGTAAAGTGGTGTTTCAGATGGATTATAATTTATTGAACAGAGTTTTGTATCATGCTTTACAATATGTAACAAAATAGAACAGTGATGTTAGTCATAACACACAGTACTATTTGCTTTTACTGCATTATGTATCTCTGTACTCACTGGGCTCTGCAGGTAAAAGGAAAAAACATTTACTTCCTTATCTCCAGGCTGAGAGAAACCAAAGCAGCTGACATTTAATCCTCTTTACTGTTTAATCTAAAACTCCTTTACTGTCTGCGGGTGATAACAGGAGGCAACACACATTTAAATACACACATTTCCCGCTAATGTGATAGTTTGGTGGTGCACAAACAAACACAGAGTGGAGGTTATTGAGTATTTACGTCCACGCTCCTCTCTGCGTCTTTCCTGTCTCACCTCGTTGACCAGCCCCTGCCAGTCGCTCTCGCTCCTCCTGGACGGATCCATCTCTCTCTGCGCTGCAGGAAAAAATATATGTATAGTGACGCAAGGTGAGTTTCATACAAGCATCACCATGTTGTGATCAGATCTAGAGACAGTTTGCATCATCAAGACGGATTAGCTGATCGAGGAACATGAGCTGCATCACTTCCGTCCGTCCCCGACGTCAGAGGAGCGTCACGACGCATTTGGTAACCCTCGTAAGTTTGGGAACTAACCCTTGGCACTGACTGATAACGGTATGGCGACTATACATTTTCAAAAATAATTAAGCTCATATGAAATTTTGATCATTTATATCATAATGCCTTATCCATCAATGTAATACCACACACGTTGGCTTCCCATCGTGTGTATTTTGTAGCATAAGTTACTTGAATACAACGTACTCTCAATGCACAACAAAGGCAAGACAATTATTGTAACCTGATGATTACTTTTTTTCAAAGTTTGAAAGGCAATACAAATATTCCATATTCAATCCTTTAATTTTTTCTAAATCAACAGAGTGACAAGCAATAAATGTGTTACGTGCAAAGGTTTAGGTACTTGATTTATTATTGTAGTTTAAGGTTTGGTGACTTTTATATGCAAACCAGACGTTTTAAATAAATAAAAACATCAATAAAACTGCAACTGTACCTGTAAATAAATCTGAGCGTTTACTATCCATACTACCATATAATTTAGTATGCCAGAAATGTTTTCGTATGTCTCAATAAATAGTCAATTCATGTCAAATACAATAGGCCTAAAATACCAGGATGTCCTACTGTATCCAGTCACATTTTAATATTGCAATTATCCTGTCTCATAGTGTGCACAAGAGGGAACCACATGCTGTGACATTTGGCTCTTTCATTAAATGAATTTTTAACAGAAACTCTATTTGTGCATAGCATATGTTCCTAATGTGGTGAAAGCACGCACCTCCAGGTTGTTCAGCTGTTGATAGTTCTGAACAGAAAACGTATAGGCTACTTGGCAGCAGTGCCTCGTACAGAACAACTCAACAAAGAATGACAAAAATACCAGATGATGATGATTACACACTCTGTCTATTCTTGTTCAGATCAGTAAACCGTATGGTTTTGACATTTGTCCGCTGTTGCAGTTGAAAGAAAAATGCCATCTCAGACGCCAGATGCTGACAGCACTATCAATTTCAAACATGCTGTCTCGGGCACTTTGTCTCTGCTTTATGGACACATTTCACAGTCTGTCCATCTGCAAAGAACGAAGAACACAAATACAATGCTTATGGTTAAATGTTTTTTTATTGCATTCACACAGCATTTACACAGCTGTAGCTTGAGCTTAGTAGAGTGGAAAATATACATCATTGCTAGTAAGGACATGAGGGGCAATAATGTTTTTTTCCCCAAGAAATCTGAAATGCTAACAAAAACACATTGCTTATGCTAGATCATGTTAACATTTTGTGACTTTAAGATGTTTGACAGTCTATAGAGACCATGGCCTAATTTGCACATCATGCCAGTGTTATGTGTGTGAAAACGTCAGCCAAACACACTTTAATTTCTGTACAATACATGAAAAATATCAAAAGATCTGTAAAGACACACGTGTGTGTCTTAGGACCATGTAAATATCATTTCAAGTCACATTGCAACACACAATTATCCTTGTGATTGTAATTGAGAGCAACACTCAGCATTATACATTTTGCATAGGAATCAGGATTAAATTATAATTAGTTCTGACACTAATCAGGCACTCTGTAAATACAGTAGCTTGTTATAACTGGTGTGCAGTATAGGCTTAAGCTCATAATATGTAGCTAATACATTCATCTGGATTTTTGGGTAAAAGATTTTGAAGAAAACCTTTATTTCATGCACATTTAAATCATGACAGTTACTGGGATGAGTGGCTTCAACATTTTGACTGACTGCTCCAATTGTTTCAAACAAATCACTTAGAGTATTTTAGCCCACTCCCAATTATTTTGTTGTTTTAGCTACATCCAACCATTTCTGTTATTTTCTAAAACAGACATTCCAACAAGCACACCCACTTCACAAGCAATTTGGGCAGGTGAGAGGAAGTGAGAATGTAAGGAGGGTTTGAGCTCTCTTTTTCCTTTTTAACAGTAACAATTACGTTACTGTTTTGTGTACAACTGAGTGCAATACCATTAATTAATACCTTACAGGAAAGAGTGTGCCATCATCTCAATTATTAAATGATTATTGCATCTCGCCCGTCTCTATGACAGAACCCTTTTCCCCCTACCATCAAGTGTGGCCAATCAGAAAAGCTTTAAACAGCTTTTCGACACCTTACATACTGACACCTTGAGTGTTCACTTTGAGGCACTCTGTGTTGTTTTCATTGTAGAGTAGTGCAGAGATTTATAGTCACTTTTGAATGAGCACTAACTTCACATGGTCTTTACATTTTATGCAACCATTAATGGATAAGTTTCTTACAAGCTGTGTGGGGGGGGACATTGGCGATTGTTTGCTTAAAAGAATTACGATTAAAGCCAACACCTCTTAAGATAATATCTTGTATGCCATAACAATATCTTCATGCTGTTTACATTTCAAATGGTTACAATTTTTTTGTATTCCTGTCAGAATTCAGTTTACTACTTTGGACCTGTCATATCTCCATAATTGTTAGAAATACATATGAACTTGCCAAAGATGTTTGTCTCAAATCAAGAAAGATATATCTAATTGCAGAAGAAAGATATACAGCATTTGAGACTCCTTTGTAGCATACACGCAAATATTGATCTGAGTGACCAACTCATACTGTGATAAGCCATTATTTTGCTAGACATTATAAGCTCAAATCTACAATAATATTCTCAAAAACCATAGATTTGCCCTTGAAGCTGGAGGAGAAGATGAAATTCCTCCGGTCAGTGGTCATTGCTGTAAAGGATCGGGGCGACTGCACATAAATGTCCTTAAACTTGTGGAACGTTTTGGTCTCAACATCCCAGAGGTAGATTTGTGTGAAAGAATAATCGCTGCCAAGAGCAAGGTAGTGCTTGTCTGTGAAGGTGAAAGGTTGGAGGATCATCGCTCCTCGAGAAGGTAGAGCCTGCACCTCAGTGAACTGCTTATTGGTCCACTTGAGGACTTTGGAGTCACCGATGTAGCAAGTCATGGCCAGATACAACTCATCCTCCACCCGGAAAGATTTTACTGCCACCACGTCATCGACATTTGTGATTTCACGATGAAATATGAACTTCAGGGTGCTCTTGTTCCACAGGTAGATGACAGGTGACTGAGAGCGACTGGTCAAGATAAGATAGGACTTCCTATCCAACTCGACAAACTCAGCATCTATATCACGAAACCACTCGTGTAGAAACTGGTAGGAGTAGAAACCAGTTTCATTGCGGTCTGGTTGGTCCGTCCACTTGTACAGAGTAGACAAACCTGCCTTGGAGCTGTCCACAATCACAAAGTACCACTCGCCGTCCATTTGGAAGACCTCGATATCATTTGGCTTCGAGATGTTGAAGACCTCAATTGTTTGAAACTTTGTGTACTTGTTTTGCCGATTGTCAAACTTGTAAATATGGGAGCCACCAAAGAGCTGGGTAACAATTATCAAGACGTGGTCGTCGATCAGAACCGACTTGCAGCCAACAACAGACTTCCCTGTGAGGATAAAAAAGATGAGTGGAAATACAACACAAAAAATGTTGTTTAAGTTGATCATAAACTGACAATAAAATGATAATTTCCTCATAAAGTTGTTCTCTTAAATTAACCTTAATATATATACACATATACACACACACATACATATATACACATACATACATACACACATATATATACACACATATATATTTATTTGTTATTGCCAACACATCCTGAGACCAAAAAACAGAAATGACTAGGCCGCTCAATACTTTTCGACTTCCCCGTCTGTCCTTGGCTCTCAGCCCCGAGGCCCATTAGTTCCTATTGTGTTAAAAACACGTGTTTTTAACACAATAAAAAGGAACAACCTGTATCAGGCTAAACCTGTTCATTCAATCAATTAATTATTGCTTTTGGTCTTATGAGATTTTCTGACTATAAGAAAAATACAGTCAAACCTGTTATATTGTCAAATTTCCTGAAATTCATTTCAATGTGATCCCACTCCATGACCACACAGCTGTTGTAGTTGGGGGCAGCCATCGCCACATAGATGTCCTCTTTAAAGGCGAAGATGTCCGCTGACATGGACTGAATGGGAATGGACTGATGACGCACAAAGTCTGTGAGATGCAGACAAAAACGAAACTCATCAAAATCTCATTATATCTTTATTTATTTTATTGTTCAATATTTTATTTTAATATAGCATGTTTTATATTAAAAGGAATTTATTTTTAGCCATGCTAGTGGCTCTATGGCAACGTTGGTTATTTTGGTCCAGACTGAAATATCTTGCCAACTTAAATGGATTCTCATGAAATTTGTTAAAGATACCCACAGTACCCAGACAACAAACCCTACTGACTTTAGTAATCCCCTGACTTTACCTATAATGCCTGCACAAGGTTGACATTTGGGGTTTTAAGTGAAATGTCTCAACAACTGTTGCACAGATTTAATTGAAACTGAACACATACGTTCATGTTCCTCACAGGATGAATTGTAATAACTTTGGTGATTCCCTAGATTTGTCCTTGAACATCTAGTCAAAATATAGCTAGAAACCTAATGAGATTCATCAGCCTCAGCCGTGCCTTCTGTTTAGTGCTAATTAGCTAATGTTATCATGCTAGCACACTAAACTAACCATTTTAATTAGAATGCTGACGTAAGCATTTAGCTCAAAGCACTGGTGTGCGTAGCTGTGGGTGTGTGTGTGCTTATGTGTGTACATGAGTGTTTTCAGAGGCACACATATTAATAGTCATGGAGTAATCATGTTTGTTTTTTAATGCAGTCCTGTTGAATTATTTAACAGTTTTATTGATTATTGTTCTTTCTTTTTGTTACCATTGCATCTTTAGCTGGGCCTGTGCCTGCTCATAAGAGCCATTGATAGTGTACTTGTCATTTTACCTGTGGAGATACACTCGCCCGGTGGAATAGGAAGGTCATTGAGCCGCTTGCCCTTCATGTCACCGGGGCCTGCGCAGAAGACATCTGATACTGTGGCATTTGTGTTTTTCAGCCACATCATCAGCCACTTGTTCTCACAAATACACTGGAAAGAGTTGCCTCTCAGATCCCTAATGTATGACATGACAAAATCAGTCTGGGTACATTTACTGAACAATACAATATGTTTTATATTCACAAGAGGAAAAGATTGAGATGCCTCAAAGGCTCAAGACATTGTAGTGAGTCATTTAAAATGGTCTTGTATGTGACAAAACTAAGTAAAATGCTAACGTATAATCTAATTCATGATAGTCCAAATAATAATGCTGCAGGATAAAAACATTGCATCCTTCCAAACTCAACTTTTCAGGAACAAGAATTCAGAGTAATTGGTTTAGCTTGATGAAGTCTTATATGACACTGGGTAACTGTTTGATACATACGTGAACCATTTTAGCTACAGTTTAAAACAAATAGGTTTGTTCACCGACAAGCATTTTTGCATCTGTGTAAGAACAATTTTTTACTCAAATGTATTTTAAAAGATGATTAAAAAGAAGCTACAAATGAAAGCCAACCTGAAACTGTAATGCACTATACAGGAGAACAGAGACAGAAAATCCAAATTTGAGCATTCCATATAATTATTGTAGAGTTTAATGCTGCTAAACACACAACACAGCCTGAGTCAGCTTCACTTAGGAGCGCAGTATGGAAAAAGACAACACACACACGCACACACACACACACACACACTGCTGACACCACAACTGCTTACTCACAGTTCCAGCAACGAATCCAAGTCAAAAAACAGATCCCTTGGCAGAAACCTCATCTTGTTATTGGCAAGCGATCTAAACCAGAAACACAGCGAGACCAGAAAAATGTTCATTGTTGTAATTGTGTCAGTCGTTCTCTGTTATAGGAAAGTGTTATTGCTGTAGATGCTGCATGGGTGGTTAAGAGAATAACAAGAGACTTACAGATGAGTCAAATCTCGCAGACCACGAAAGGCATTTTTGGTGATCATTTCAATCTTGTTCCCTTCAATGAATCTGTTCAACTCATCAAAACAGACGTTTATCAAAGCAAAGTCATGTATTATATCATGCCATATTGATAAATCTGCAAATGTCAATACACATGTCAGAATATTACAGAGGGGTAATTTATAGGGTTTTGGAGATTGAGGGGTGGGGCCGAAGGAGGAGAAATAATCTGCAGATGTATTTACACCATGATGTAATACAGTCCTTCACCATAATCATCAATTATTATGTGGTATATTCAAGTTAACTGTTATGCATCTATAAAATCACAAAGTCATTTGACATGGAACAGGAAGTTTATCAATTAGTACTCACAAATATTCGAGATGTGGAAGGCCAGAGAACGCATCATCTTTGATTGTTGTCAAAGAATTTGCATTTAGGAGTCTGCAGAGGAAAAATAAAAAACACCCAAACAAAAATAATTAATAATGAACAATTATTAATTATTAATCTGTCTACTTTTTTGTTTGTGTGTGTTGCACTGTTTGTACAATTAGCCTAAAATGTAAATTGCTGATCAATGAATACATTTTAGTTCCAGGTGAAAAAATAGCACTTACAACAGCTGGAGAGAAGGCATCAGTGAAAACATCCCTTCTGTGATTTCAGAAATAGATCCATTTACCATGCTCCTGTTGAAAGAAAACGCATACACAACAAAGTCGTAGTGAACAATCAGTGCCAGACACACCAGCAGCCAACTCCGCAGGGAAGCACCGAGTAGCAAGCAAATTGTCTCCTTGAACGCAACATTGATTGCCTCGTGCTTTACTGTAGAAATAATCCACAAATACGACGTGTTACTCACAGTGAGTTGATCTCATTGGGTATAGTCCGTGGGATCTGTAAAGTATTGACGCAAATGATGGTCTCCTTGGTGCAGGAGCATCCTGAAGGACATTTGAAATTCCTTTTACATTCAACTGCTCCATAAACACACAGAAGCGCAAAACTGGCCAGTAGCCACCGCTGAGTAGATGTCATGTTGCTTCTTGAATGTTAATAATAGTAAATGAGGCTGTGGTTGGTGCTAGCAGCAGCTTTAACCCGCCTGGGCGACATCAAAATGCTGCAGTAGTGGAAAGTCCTGACACAGACTGATACGGCTGCTGCTGCGTCCCGGAAGGCTGCTTCGGTTTCGGACAGTGTGTTTGCGGGGGGAGGGGGGAGTCGTAAGTCATCACAATGGTTGCCTAATTAGTGGAGAATAATTACTTTAACATTTTGAGTTTCTATATATTTCGTTGTTAAATGAATACATGTCATGAAACATATTTTTGATAATAAAGACGAGGACATCAATACACCACCAGAAGCGATACTAAAGCACACAAATGCAATATACTGATTATTTCAGCACCATGGAGAGCAATAACACATTTTACACGCAGACTTTATCACGTGAGACATTATGCATACCAGATTATTTTGACTTCATTAGTACAGAAAGTCCCATAAAGAGGAAAATGCATTACAATAGACAATAGATTACATACAAATCATGTTCTCTAATGTATGTGCCCAAAAACGTATCAAATAATGTCCTCTAAACTGTACAGTTATTAGTTTTCCAGCTCATTTTGATTGGGATAGACATAACCAAGAGCTCTACACTGTAGCAACTGCTGCAAATTCACACACATGCTGTTACGTCATCGTACCACTAGAGGGTAGCTGTCGATCACCAAACTCCAAGTCTGAAAAAGTTACAGATGTGTTAACAAAGGGGAAAAGTAATCAGCTGTCTTTGATAGTTTTTACATTTTATTCTATTGTATCAGTTGGAATTATTTTGAATTATATTTGATTGATTTTCTTCATGCTCAACCCTCACCAAGAGACCAAAAATACAGTTGCAGTGGTCGAACATTTCATAACATTTCATTACGGTCTTAAATGTTCTGCCTTCTCTCCCAACCTTGGCAAATAAAATTTGCTGCAAAACAAGGTTCCCTCCCGAAGCACAACTCAAGTTCAATAGTCATCCAGTAAAAAGAAGACATGAATAGTGGTAATTTTACAAAAAAATGCAACCCTTATATCCTTATTGTCCTAATAGATAGGAGAGTAAATGATCAATGATCAATCATTCAAAAAAAAAAAAAAAGGATTTCAACTCATACAAAACGTTTCAGATTGATGTCAATAAAGTATGGAAATTACAAAACAATAAATAATAAAGGTTTCATATTGAATCTTGCAAAAGAAAATTATGAAGACACAGTGGGATACACTTTGTTTCACTTGATACTTTGTGGTTTTGCAATCCACAATTATGACCCTTATGTGATACAATTAACTACATTATCTTTGAAAGCCACATAGTACCATTATTCATAGAAAGAAGTATTTACTACACAATAGGGTTGTTAGTTGTTGCAGCAGGCCCTAACAAGGTGCTGACCTTTGCTGGAGGACCAGTAGTTTATTAGCATGAGTGAAACCATACCCATCGCCAGAAGGGGGCAACCGTACATGTCTGCCATTGCTGGCATTGCTCATGACAGCTCTGCATCTAGCATTGCCGTTTTTAGGCGAGAGTATCCCTGAAACACCCAGGACACGTGCAAGCTGAAACCAGAGGACGCTAAAGCTCTTTGCTATTTCTTTCTAAACAACCATCACTGTAATATTGCATTTTGCTCATGTTCTGGATGTCTGTGATACTTAATGAACTCGGTTTTGTGTCAGATGAAACAGGACTCCTTGTAATGAAACATTTTTAATAAATGTAACAAGTGCTCCTACTGTAATATCTCTGGCATCTTTTCCTAAAGTTGTAAAACAAACAAAGGAATCCGACAGAAAAGACTACACACTCATCCACACTCGAGGATCGAACCATTGCTTTTTTTTGTCGTGTTTAACCTGTCATGTCACCCAATTAAGTTTAAATAAATTAAGTTATTAAGTTTTGTCTTGTCTCACATGTCCTGTCTTCACTGACACAAATATAACCTGCTTGATTTTGCATCATAGCATCATGTAGATCAAGTAAGACTAGTCTTTGTGTAAACTAATTCATTTTTTGCAGGTGAAAAATTAATTTGCAGGTCAATCTAGTTGTTTCACTCATAGGGACTTGTAGCATTACTGTTGTTTAGGTGTTAATGCAGGTGTATGAACCAATATCCCTTTAACAGACACAAGCCCACGCTTACTCTCACACACACACACATTTTCTTTCATTTCTTTTCTAAAGTATTGTTATTATTACATATCATATCTTGTAAAAAATACTTTGTTAATTAACAATATTATGTTGTCATATTTTTGTATATTAATTTTGTGTTCTCTATAATTTTGTCAAATTATAATAATATATAGGTGGAGGCTTAAAATAAGCCAAGTTCTCTTCCTGTAATATTATTTATCTCTGTTAAGTTTGAGTATTTTTTAAATTGTGCAAAATAAACTAAACTAAAAAACTAAAACTAAACTAAACAAAACATTGTTGATCATTTCGGTGGTGTAGGCTCTCTTCACCTTAACCTTGATTTTGGCTGAACAAAATGATCTCATCCAGTACTTACTTCCTACATGCTCCTACTACTTCACAATAGTATTGGAAAAGAGTAAATAAAAACTAAATCATTGTTCGTTGTTTGGGTGATACCTAAGAATATTGACTGGGTTTTGTAAACATATCTTATTTAGGAAAGACTGCACAATTTCTTGGGTTTTGAACAAATGCAGATTAACTTCAAACTAGATACTTTCCTTTAGATACAAATACATTTTTTTGTATTGCTAATATCACAGATTCAATTATACTACATTTTTGGCAGCTTTTTACAGTGTTCACAAAATAAATAAATAAGAATATAAAATAGTAAAAAAAAGTAAATATTGATATATTACCATTTGGTCTGTTGGTACAATACTCAGATTTAATGGTATTATTAGCAGTTGCATTTGCAGTTACTTTAAATTTAGCTACAGCACACATGTAGGATTTATATTGACTTTGATGCCATCCGATGGTCGTTTTGTGATTTATTTTGGTTTATCTGAATAAAATTGACTTTACTTAACGTGAAACAATATTGCTCTAACATAGTGGTATGAATGGGTTGCTTCTTCCAATTTGTGATATTTACAAATTGGTAAACCCTGATCACAGTGATCATTTATCCTCCTTAAGTGAATTGTCATCATCCGAGGTTTAGGGTAACGCTCTAATCCCTGACATCCAGTAAACTAGCTCACATATGACACTTTCAAATCCAAAGATGACCTTTCACCCTTTGAACCATGAAACCTTTTAGGGTTGGGAGGGGAAGCCTGGAGAAGTGCGCTGTCTGGCTGCTGGTGACTGCTTCACAGCAGGTGTTCAAGCTCTCAAACTTCTCCAGTTCCCACTCAGAAGCTGCAGAAGGCTCAGGAGTCGATAGAGAGTCACCAGCGCTGCTAGCGCGATCAGCAGGAAACACAAACATATCATACTAGGATTATGCATATTCAACAAGTCTGTGTTCACAATATATTACAAAATCAAGAGAAAGCCATCATAATGAAAATGTTTTTCTACTTGTTGTAAGGAAGCAACAATAATTAATCAACTCATTCACATACAGTTTTGGCAAGAAGCTTTAAGATTTAAGACAGTATTGCATATATATACATATATTCAGATATATTTTAGCTTGTTCCAAATCCTCTTTGAAGCTATGATGTTTACATCGAGTGAAATCTTCAAACTGAAGATAAACTCATGATTTGTATGGCTATACCATTTCATCAAATGGAAATATTATCCATGTTCGTGTGTCATGTTAGAATTAAAAATAAAGTTTTGTGGGTTTGAACAGACCGGTGATTCATTTACAGATTTTGTTTTCCTTATTTAAAAAGATATTTAGATGGCTTTTACTTTCTAGGAGACAGGGTTGTGTATTCCATCTCCTACTTTAACATTTACAGTTTCCATTTTGTGATTCATTTAATTTAAAGAGGTCTGGTCAGCTAACTTTTTTAGAATTAAACACCGTACAAGTCCAGCCTCCACACATGCAGTTTATCAAACACTTTCAAGCAGCCCACATAGGCCCACGTCTGCTCTGCGAGTGGATAAACAACTGTCTGACCAACACTTGTCAAACTCTGAAAATCTGTCACTCTAAAATCAACACTTGTTAACGTTGGAAGATTTGCTGTGTTCAACCTATCCTTCACACTCAAACGGTTACTTTTAGAGCAGGTACGTATTGTGTATTCTGTACCAACACCAGATGTGTTTCAGGGTGGAAGCGAGGCTTGAAATGGTCTTCACACGGACGGTTTGTGGCGTTGATAAATGGCGCTCATGATTTAACACCTGCTGTTTTAATGTAGCCACTGTAAGAAACTGATCTCAACATGCTTGCGTGACTGAGTGGTGTCCCCATTTTAAATAGCTGCCTAAATTTATCAGCTTTGTGGAGGTCAGTTCAAGCTGCATGCATGTGTTCATGTTTTGGCACAGGATTTGAAAATCAAATCTTTAATAGCTCTGAATTTGAGGACATACAGACTACACAAGCACTGTTTTACCACATGAGATTCATTATGAAAGTATATCCACTTTTATTATGTATAAAAGGTAGTACAATAATGACATGGTATTTGTGAAATTAGTTTATTTTAATTTGTTTTGTCAATATTAAAATTCCAACATTCGACTAAGAAGATTAACTGTAAACTGAATAAAAGATATATCAGTAATCAAGCACTGTGTGATTTAATAGCATTTATAGGTGTAATTTGTTGATGTGACACGTAAGCTTGAGTCATGACCTTTGCTGTTTGTCTTTGCAAAGCAGCAGAGGCACACATAAAGTCATGACAAATAAATTACCAATACACTCATGTAAAAATACTCTATCACAAGTAAAAGTCCTGGATTGAACTTGCATTTAATAAGTAAAGTATTCTTAGCTAAATGTACTAAAAATATCAACGTAAAGGTCTTTTTCCCAGTGAGTGATGTATTGTTATTACTGATGCATCAATATTTAAGCAGCATTTTACTGTTGTAACTAGTTTTAACATCATATACAGTTGAGTATTTTAGTCCAGCAGTTCCCAATCTATGAGTTGAGCCCCTCCAACGGGTCACAAGATGCCTCTGAGAAGTCAAGTGATGATTAATGGGAGAGGAAAGAAGGAAAAAAAGCTCTACTACACAAATTCATCTTTTAAAAAAAAAGAACTTTTCTTTATACATTGTTTAAAGGGGCCCAGAGAAGACACTGCCTTTTTGCGAAATTATGTGTATTATTTTATAAGAGTATCATGTAAAATCTCAAGTAAGAAGTAAAAAGTACAATATTTCTCTCTGAAAAGTGGAGTAACCCTAAGTATATTATAAGATCAAAATACTCAAGTAAAGCAAAAGTGCCTCAATTGTACTTTAAGTTGAGTAAATGTACGGAAAGTTATTACTATTATTACTATTATTGCACCACATTAATGACACTCTGGGTAAAAGTGTGATTTGACGGTGACAAAGGCTTTACACTAGTGGCCTCTGCCCTTGATATTGCTGTCAATGTACCCTCCATGGAGCAACTGTTGGCCCAACCCCTCCTTGCTGCATACCACCAATCTGGGGCCCTGTCCAGAAACAACACTTGTGTCTTCAACACTTAGACAGAGCCATAATGACTAGATCATTACTGTGACAGATTACATTATTCAGCTTTGTCCCCGACAGCGACATAAACTGAAATTATTATCAAACACCTTTCATCCACTTTTTGTCTGTAAGTCCTGCGTGACCCAATGGTGGGAGTGGGAAAAAGTTCTCAACAGATTAGACATGAATCTCATACATTTACACATGGCTGGATGAACTTGTAGTAAATTCTTTTAGCTGACTGGCACCAGCTGGCGGGGAATATTTTGCTCCATCAAGACAAGGCAGCTGTTCAGTGAGAGGGCAGAGCACTGATGGAGTTCTCCGCTTCACAAATATTATTAGTGCCAATATTAAGTAGCTTAGTGCATTTTTCATACAATATTTATTCCAGCGTTCTTTACACACCCAGACATCACTGGATCACAATACAGTAACAATTTGACCTCTGTGTATATATTCCTGCACATACAAACTTGGCACCATGTAAATATATGCTGAGAACAGGAGTGGAATGTGTTAAGTCAACATGATCTTCAAGAGAAGATCGGTAGAATGCACACTTGATAAAAGTAATCAACTGGGGGAAGCTTCACGGTTGACATCTTCATTCACCTGTGGTGTCTTGCAAAATGTAGATAATTTTACCTTTAAAGACTGTTTTCTCAAGATTAGTTTTTTCTCAACTTCACCAGGATTTACATACACCAAGCTTTATCTATAGTCAGAAGATTTCTACATGAGGAGTTGGTTCATATATCATTCATAGCCTGATTTATAGAACATCTTAAAAACATGACGACAATGGACTTTTTTATGGCTGTTTACAGTATTTTCTGATTTATGTTACAATAAAAAGACATTCAAAATTCCCTCTGTAAAAACCTTTGACTCTAATACGTCAACAAAATGAAACAAATATTTTGAACCTTGACTTTATCCAAGATTTATGTTCTGGGAATGTATGTACATTTGCACATATTTGATAACATAATAATCATAATTCATCAGAAAAAGCAAAACATTTTTTTGACTTAATGTAAGTGATCAACTGGGAAAGTTCCATGACGATATCTATTAATTAAATGTTTTAACCTATTCACCTGCTGTCTCCCCGTCATATGAGGGACAGCTGTTTTGTGCTATAAACTTTTCTGTAAAGTTTTGACAAATGCAACAATGTCTCAGAAAAATAGCTTGAGCATTTTTGAGAAACTGGTAGAGAGGAGCTGTTCTTCCTGGAAAGGTGCTGAATCTTGGCACTTTTTGGAGGCTAGTTTCATGAGGCCTCGTGCTTCATGTACAAAGTTCGAAAATGTCTAATTGTAAACGTTTTTAAATGGTACACAGCCTCCCAACACTGAGATTCACTTCAGAGAGAGAAATCATCGTGGGATTTTCCTTGGGACCCCCCCCCCCATCTCTCTCTCTCTCTCTCTCTCTCTCTCTCTCTCTCTCCCCCCCCCCTCATCTCTCTCTCTCTCTCTCTCTCTCTCTCTCTCTCTCTCTCTCTCTCTCTCTCTCACTCACTCACCCTTCTCGCTCTCAGTCCTCCTCGTCCCCCAGCCTGTAGAGTTTTCCGTCCTGTGTCGGGATAACATCGTAAACGAGGACCACCTGACGGTAGGACTAAATGGAAGCAGCGGAGGAAACTCTCACTTACCGAGATGACACCTTACTTCACAGGAAGCTGCTCCCAAAGGACAAGCATAAGGACAAGATGGACAGTAAGGGCCATGCCATCGAGACAGAACGCGAGGAGTCCAACTATGTGGACCTAGACATGAAACCCGACGGCGCAAAAACAGTGAAAGTGACTTTCACTGGCGAGGAGAACCAGCTGCCTGTTATCAAATGCGACAGTTCAAAGCAGTGGGAGCACGACGAGGAGGGTATAATCATTTCTGAGGATTTCGTGGAGGAGCAGTTCGAGGACGAGCGGGCCACCTTCCCCGGGCCCGTTTCGGGTGAGCCTCTTTTGGAAACTCTGACCAAACTTCCCAACACCGATCGGGAGTCGGAAAATGAGAAACAGCGCCAGGCCGAGCACGACTGCAGTGAACATGTGTGCAGTGAGAGTGATGAGCTCCAGTACACGGATATGTATCTAAACAGCAAGACGGAGTCGGATGATGGTGCCAGCGCGGTGATGTCCGACCACTGCGGCTCCGACACCGTGGAGGACGAGTCCCACTATATCACGACTCACGAAATCCAGCTGACCGAGCTCGACCACGATGTAGATTACGACCTGGGGCGAGGGACCTGTTGGGATTTTGAAGACGACAACTTGGTTTTTTCCTTTGTGGATTACGCGTCTTTCGAGAGCGACGAAACGCAGGAGGGGGCTTTGATACTGAAACGCAGGGGCCAGGCGAAAGTGCAGTCTAATCTTGGTGGAGAAGTTGTCAGCACCGAGCAGGAGGATAGTGATCTTTGCGACTCGGACAAATGCGCCAGCTCAGATGAAAGCCTGTGCAAAAACCACAGCGGAGACGCTAATAAAGGGAAAATTCATGTATCAATAAAAACATCCTCCAGGGCGGTGAACAAGCCAGTCAGTACCTCTGACAACAGCACGCGTGGGAACACAAAACACTTTGGAGACGGGAGCCACTTCTCTTTTGTGAGCTCTGGCGCCAGAGTGGGGCCCTTTACCGACAGAGCCCAATATTTCATCCCCGCTCCAGGCCGTCAGCACCTTGCATCCAAACTGAGACGTAAAGATATTAATGAGTATTCCAGCGGAGCGTCCAGCTCCATCAGTGAGCTGGACGATGCCGACAAAGAGGTGCGTAATTTAACCGCAAAGTCTTTCCGGAGCTTGGCATGTCCATACTTCGATGCCATTAATCTTAGCACCTCTAGTGAGTCCTCGATGTCGGAATATGGGATGAATAACTGGTCGGCTTATGTGGACTTGAAATATGGAAACATATCGCGGGGAAGGCAGCGAAGCGTAATTGAGACTTCGAGCACAACTTTGGAAATGAATAAGACTGTGGACAGTAAGAGGCATGGTAAGTCTATTACCGGTATGAAAGCTCCACAAACCAAAATGTACGCACTGAACAAGAGAACAACTTCTCAACAATCATCCTCATCTAACAAAAAGATCGAACTTAACGATCCCGATCAGCCAGAACAGCGTGGAGTCACGCTGAATTTCCGGTGTAATGTTGAAGCGCCTGAAGGCGCCAGACGTCCAAAATGCTCCAAGAAAGCACGATCCAATGAGCATACTGGGACTGTGTTGGCCCGGTCAGGGTGTGAGATGCAATATCTTCAAGATGGCACGGAGGGTACACACAAAAGAGCAGTTTTTGCATCAAGTCTATTGAAAAATGTGATTTCCAAAAAGATGCAGTTTGAACAGGAGCGCAAAATGGAGAGGGGTGAAATTTGTGACGCATTCCCAGCACTCTCCCCGAGTTTTCAATTTAAAGAGCACGACGGAATGAAAGACAGGGGTCAAGGAAGAGGCTTACAAAGACAGACATCAGAATCGGGCTCAGGTTTTACTGTTAGTTCTGCTGAGGATCTATGCCTGGAAGGCAGCAGACCCAGCTCCTGTGAGCCTGCAGAGGAGCAGAAAAGCAACAAAGCAACAGATGATTCAGAAAAGGGGAAACACAAGCCTCCAAAAGCTTCGCTCAGCCACAGTCAAAGCAGTGCATTTAATTCACTGAAAGAAGATGAGCCAGAACCCATAAAGGAGGCCGAACCCACATCTTTAACCAACACACAGACCACAACAAAGGGATTAGACACCAGCAGCATGCTGACAAAATTGCTGTTTGTCCCAAGCTGCCAGCTTCTTTCAAAAGAGAAGGATTGTACAGATGGCTTGGCAATCAGTGCACCTGTCGCAGGTGCACCTGCTGGCCCACAGAAATGTGAAAAAGAGTTAAAAACAGGCAACAATGGAAACATAGGCAAAGAAGAAAACGAGAAAGGGGGGAAAACCCCTGGGATAAAAATATGCCTGAGGAGTGTGAAGGAAAATAAAGGCTGTACACTGAATATCGCCAACCTGTTAACCCCTAAAATACGTTTGAACACTGTGAACACATTCAGGGCAGCAGGTGATGCCAAATGCCATGTGTTGTCTGCTTCAGATAAAATCCCAAACTTTACTGTTAGAGACATAAGAGACACCAAATGCAAGTTTCAAACACCAATATATCAAGTCAGAGATGTCCGCAAATTGGTAAAAAGTTCATATCGCTTTGTTTCATTGGATAATAGTGAGGGGAAATGTTCCACAGCAGCTGGAAAACTTGAGGTCACTAAGGCACCGGTTAAGCATGTACTACCATCTCCTATTGTGATTAAGTGTCACTCTGTAAAAACAAATGTTAAACAACAGACAGCTGAGGCAGGCATCTCATCTGAAACATCTCAAAGTGAAAATACACCATCACATTGCACAGCCAGTAGGGTGCCACTTGTTGCATCAAAGCAGCTATACCCTGACCAGTCAGATATTCAGCCAAATATTGAAACCAAACTGACAAAACAGAGGCAGGAAAAATTTGCATGTGAGACGTCTGAGTGGAGAAATGAGCCCAAAGTACCAAAACAGGCAGCATTAGAGAAGCTTAAAGCTGCAGTCAAAACAATGGAGCAGCTTTATGTGTTTGATAGAAACGAATGGAAGCGCAAAAGTCAAGCTCCACAACCAATCACAGACAGCCATGTGTTATCGCTTATTGCCAGTGAGGAGCAGGGAGCGGAGGAACTGGAGACAACAAACACTAACAGGGTTCCTCAGTCACAGGACGCTAAAGCAGCTCTGAATATCATACATGTTCCATATAACGATGACACGTTTAAAACACAATCACAGCAGAAAACGTTTAGTAACAAAAGCGTGCTTCATTTTGGCAACAAGGCACGTGTCAGCATTAGCTCAGTTAGTGATCCTATTTCACAAAGCTCCGCGCTGCAAACATCATCGACTATGAAAAGCTCCAGGACACCGGTGGCTCCACTGTCGGTGAAAATAGAGCCCCCGAAAGACGGCCAGGTGGAGCAGGGAAAGGTCAAAATCATTCCCACTAATCCTACTGTCGCACAGGCCTGCTCAGACTCTGAGAACTATTTAACCATACCGGGGTATACGAATGAAATCAAACTGCTGAATCCAGATCCCGTTTCCAGGGAGGTGAGTTCAAATGTTAGCCAAATCAAAACAGGTGACAGGAAGACACCTGAGCAGAAAAGCTCTCCGTTAATGATGGAGTACCCAGCTTCAAGCATCTATCATCAAACACAGCAGCAGGTGTTATGTTTCTCTCCATCTGTCCCGACTGTGTCCCCTATACCGTCTATCAGAGAGGCCGTAACACAGCGCAAGATGCTTTTGGACCCCACTACTGGACATTATTACCTGGTGGACACTCCTATACAGGCCACCACAAAGAGACTATTTGACCCTGAGACAGGCCAGTATGTGGACGTGCCCATGTCCCGTTCTCCTGTGGCACCTGTCACCCCTGTCACCCCTGTGCCACTCTCGTTGTCCCCCATGGCCCTGAGCCCAGGAGCGTACGCCCCCACCTACATGATCTACCCAGGCTTCATCCCCTCGCCCACTCTGCCAGCCCAGGCGGTGTTGTGTCAGTCGCCGTGTCACTCTGCGGAGGCAGGTGGAGAAAAGGTAAAATACGCCAGAAGTCCTAAGCCTGACACGAATGCAACAGGCGCAGAGAGTGCGTATTACAGTGCAACAGGTGAGGCAATACAAGGGCCACTGCAGCTTCCTGTTAGTTTGGGACATGTGACCTCCAGAGGAGGTGCAGCGAGCTCTGACAGGAAGCCAGTAATCAGCATCACAACGCAACAAGGTCCAAGAATCATCGCACCACCTTCCTTCGACGGCACAACAATGAGCTTTGTAGTGGAGCATCGGTGACCATAGAAACATCTCATCATACATGTAAGTCAGCACCTATTCACATGTCCCCTCTACTCTGAATGTAAATGTGTTTTCATTTATTTACTATTGGAATACATTTGATCGAAAAATATCTAAAGACAATAGTTTTTGAAATGTTGCATAAAGTTCAGTGTCAACTTTACTGAATCCATTAAAACCGTAAAGTTAAATTGCCTAGTTCTGTAAAGTACAGAGGGCCCGGAGAAAGTACTGAGTACATCAAAGTTGAAATGTTACTCTGTTTAAATATTTCTTTATGTTCTATATAGAGTTTGGCAGGGGCGGAGCCTGACGTTGTAAACATTGGGAGCTCAGCCAAAAACAAGGGGGGGTCTGAGGGCATGCTCCCCCCGGGTAGATTTTTTTCCCCACTGAGATAAAATAATGCCCAAAAAAATCTGTGTTTATCATTTGGGAAACACATGATAGTAATAATCGTCCTTGAGAGCCTTCATCCTATTTTGTATCTAATTTTTCAGTAACTGTCGTCATCATCCTGGATGACAAATTTTCACTCCTGCCACTTAAAAAGAGGCAAAAACTATTGCTATTTTTATGTTACGTAACTTACATAGGTAGGGGAGGAATTTGGCGTAAACAGCATGACTAATCTTAAAACTAATCTTTTTTTTGTTACACTATGCTGGAGTAAAGTTCACAGAATAAATGTTTAGCGAACAAATCTGCTAAATTCGCAATGATCTGTGCAGCTCAAATTGCAAATAAAGGATCCCATGTACTTAATTACATTAGATTTGTTAGGGAATAGCATAGTAGCAGCAGCAGTAGTAGTAGTGGTAGCAGAGAACAACCCCACTTTACAATGTTAGGGGGACATAGATGGCAGTATTTCTCCAGTAATACCACTTTTGCTCCATTTATTTGCTGGTCCAGTCAGAGAGACTGAAGGGAAATTACACAAAATGTAAGGTATTTTAACACGCCCCTTCCTCTCCTCCTCTGGAGTTTAGTATTTTGAGGTTGCTGATGCTGAACCATGTGCTCTCATTGTACAGCAGTGCAACACTCACATTGTCATTGAGTAAAGTTCCTGATTTACTACATGAGTTTTTTTCTCACTCTTGGGTTGTAAATGTTGGTAAAGCCGCAGTCCATGTTGGCTGCTTCAGCAGTGGCATGTCAGTGTTAATAGACATGCAGTAGCTTCATGACAGGTAACCTGACTCCACTGGCCATGCTGGGTTTTTCAGCCTCGGCCCGGAGCAAGTCGGTTGAGTTCCCTTTTCTCTGCATTACACATCGTCGGGCTATTTTGATAGTGTGTGAGACGAGTTTGTTTACATGGTTTATTCTCAGGGTTGGAAAGTGTCACAGGAAAGCATTCCAGTCAGTGAAACCGTACAACCAGTTATTCTTATTCACTCACTGTCAGAAATGCTTAAATTACTCAGATTACATTACAGTTCATTAATGTGTGTGTTTGTTGTTCGTGACAATTCATGAAAGCTTCCCCCTGGCTGAATGAGTTGGAACAATCCATCTTGCATTATTATACTAACAAGGTACAAAAGAATAAGCTAAATATGTAGCTTAAAAGTTCAGTTCACACAAATAATGACAAACAAATGTTTCCACTGACCCTCATCTAGCAGACGGTTTCAGTTTTTTTGAAGGTTTTTCAAAACACAACAGTAGTAGTTGACAGTTTACAAGTTATTGCTGTCAATAGATTTCTTTTGCATAATTCACGAGAAGCACAGCGATCTCTGTTGATTATTGAGTGGCCAGGAAATTGTTTCTCAAAAGACAAGCTGGAGTTTTTTTAATCCAATTCAACTGCAATTCAACTATACTTAAAATGTAGATATTAGCATAAGTATTAGTGTCAGAGATCTCAAAACCTCGGTAAATACAACCAAAAACGATGCGTGCACCGTGGTCACATCACAGACGTGTCAAGCTCATGTTGTCAGTCTAAGCTGTACTCTTTCAGGGTTAGTTTAACATCCATCAGCTTCAGCTTGACCTTTAGCTGCACTGTGTCAACCAGACAGGGGTTAGCAGGTAATGCGTAGCACATTTACATATATCACATTTTCAAAGCTTGCTTCAGTATTTCAGTCTAATGTAGTTTTCACTTGTTTATAATATACTACTACTACACCATATAATGCACATTTGATGTATATAAATGTACAACTGAAAACTCAAAATCTCTTTTTCAACTTGTTTAGCTGTCAAAAGTAGACTAAATAAATGAAATGCTAACATTATGTTTAAATATCCATTCACACTTATTTAACATTTAGTATTCCACCACAGTGTCTGTGTGTAATCTCCAGATCCAGGTCAAACTCAAAAGGCCTTTGTCACAGCCAACATTTCGACTTGTCATAGGAGGAAAAGCACACGTGTATCGAGTGACAGTAATTAGGTGTCCTGCATGCATAGTGCAACTGAAAAACCAATGTGAAGTAAAAACCATTATGAATCTTATAAATTACACCTGTGGCTTTCTCTGTATGACATGAGTTAATATTAAAATGTGCACCATTATCAAATACATGTACTTTACATACAAAATGAAAACACATGACATTATTTTAGAGACAATGAGAAGGAAAATAGATTGAAATATAAGTGCAGTGGAGACAATGAATCAATCAAATGGACCAAAGTCCCCAAATCATAAAAAGTATTTTATTTAGAGGTTAGCTCCATGTCTGCAGTGTGAAGTGTTGATAATGTTGTTTTGCTATTGTCTCACTCTAGGCAGTACTAGTTGACTGCTTAAGGCAGCAACAAAGCCTTCTGTGTTTATTTAAACAAACAAATTAGATTTGAAAATAAGAATAATGTGCTCAGTTCTCCTGGCTCTGAATTTGCTATCCAGTAGACATTTTTGGGAAGGTCTGACAGGAGACAACTTCAATAATCCATCCAGTTGGAGATAAAGTCATAAATTAGGCCCGAATTACAGAAAGAAAGAAAGAAATGCAAAAATATAGAAATACATTTAAAAACACATGTAATTCCCTTTTTAGTCACACTGTTGAATGCTGTAGCCCAAAAAAAACTTACAATTAATTCTAGTTTCTCATACACTCATATAGACACTTACAACTAGTCACAGTCCATTCTCAGCGAATGTGTCAGAGCAATAATACAACTGCATGAGCATGAGGGATACATGTCAGCTGGGTGCGTGGCAGGCAGGGGCCTTGCATGGGGTTGAGTAGGGGTGTGAAGAGGAACACAGGGTGTGTGTCTGTGTGTGTGTGTGTGTGTGTGTGTGTGTGTGTGTGTGTGTGTGTGTGTGTGTGTGTGTGTAACGGGTGGTGGTGGAGGGGGTGTGTGCTGCAGAGAGACGCGGGGGCATGGCTCAGATAGTGATGCAGGAGGAAAAGGTCAGGCAATGTAAAGTATTTGTTGTGCTGATGCAGAGGACAGCTGCTTGGAGAGATCAGATGCTGCTGCAGCTCCAGCTTGGAAGCGAGTCTGCAGGGCTGAGATGGGGTCAACTTTTTATAGCCCCCTCCCCCTCTACTTTTTCCTAAACGGGGAGAAGGAGGTGGAGAGCGCTGCTGACCTCCAGCACTCCTACATAAACAAATTGAGTAATGTGCCCTCTGCAGTGATTCGGCTGAATCTGGTCAGCTGGTTCAGAACCAGGAACTACAGGCAGAGAAGTCTTAAGGCTTAATGGCTTAAGACAACGACTTCTATCATAAACTTGACTAATACAAAATAATTCTTTCTCCTCAATTATCTCACCTTATTTTCATAGCCTCCATCAGAGTTTAACTCCCATTCTATGTCTTCTTTTCCGTCACTCTAGACATCTCCACTGAAGAATGTGCCTTCATTCATCCCAAGTGCAGTTTTCTACCCTCCCAACTGATCTACTCCCCAAGACAAACTTCCACCAACAACCAACCATTTGTATCCCCACTCTGTTGTGTTGTTTATCCTTGCAGCAGACCTTACTGTAATATGTATGCATTGCAGCACTTTGTAGGGTAAACGCATTAAGCCACATCCTCTGGCTGATGTTCTGCCATGTTGCTATATGAATCTGCTTTGTAATACTTTCCATTCAGCTGCTGTCTAGAACTTTTAAAATGCTGTTTGGGCCCTGCAACATGTCTATTCAAAAGGAAACAAGGCAGGTCTTCTATTACAGTTCAGTGTTATTGGCCAAGCCACAATTTTATTATCAAGAATCTAATGTTACCATATCTTTAACTTTGTAATTTTTGATTGGCAAAAAACACATCTTTCTTTTATAAATGAAAAGTTGACCTCTTAAGCAATAAATCACAACCTTGGTGAATCCAATACACAATCCGTAATGTCAGCAAACTTGATAGTATTGTGTAACTGACATCACCGAGTCAGTTTGCTGACATTATCTCTCCAGTTGTGCTGCTGAAACATTTTAGAATGTCACAGATAAAAGTTTCAATAGGTTTACCGCAAACAAAATAAAATTGCTGCCAGTTTATCCCAATGAGGTACTGCAACCAAAACATCCCTTTAATCCCCAGAAGTATTTTCCGCATAATCTGCATTGTCAAGAGGCATCGGTAAAAATCTAATTTCCCATAGATTGTATTTCCTGCATACAAAGCTGCAAAGCTTGTGAAATGCACAGGACTGCACGGAGTTGTGGCAAAAAGGTTGACTGTGCTTGCTGTGGAGTCAACCAAAGAACCCGCCTGTGGGGAAGGAGGCCACAAACTGAAAAAGTTTGTGGCCTCAGGAGGACTGGAGCTTCTGTGGTCACAAATGCATAAACTGTGTGGGAGGAGTTTGAGGAGGCCATGAGAATGACTTTTGATAAGCCTCAAAGAGATTGTGCCAAATTGTCAGATGACTCTAGAGGGCGAGGCAGGGCTTAGCTCAGGCTGTTTTCAGCATGGGGTTAGAAATGATGACCCAGACTAACAATATTGTTGGACAGTTGAAGGAACCCTTTGAGGAACTCCCTAACTCCCTAACATCCTCCATAGAGGACGTGTAGCTGGAAAGCTCGGCGAAAGCCTTGTCCATTTCACTAGCGAAGGTCACTGAGATAGTCAAAAAGCTCCCCAGTAGCAAGGCGCCGGGGGTGGATGATATTGGCACTGAGACACAGAAGGTTCTGGTCATTGTGAGGCTGACTTGATCGACATGCCTCCTCAATATCATGTGAGGATCAGGGCCTGTGGACTGGCAGACCAGGATGGTGGTTCCCATTTTTTTTAAAAGGAGACTGCAGGATGTGTTCCAACGATTAGGCTATCACAATGCTCAAACATCCTGGGAAAACTTATACCAGGGCACTGGAAAGATGGCTCCAACTTATTGTCAAACCTCCAGGAGGAACAACGCTGAATCCATCCTATTGTGAAACATTGGACCTGCTCTTTACCCTTGCAAAAATACGGGGGGGGGGGGGGGGGGGGGGTCAAGGGAGTTTGCCCATCTAATCTGCTTGTGGCCACTGTTGTTCAAAAGTTACACAGTCTTGTTTTAATTTACACAATGAGACAATTACTTACGGTGAATACAACCTTCAATATGTTACACTGTTTTCTGAGGACAGGGACCATTTGTCTGCACTGAATTATTAAAATGCAGATTAAGGGGTAGTGTTGAATCATACCAAATTCAGCCAGATGATTAAAATAAATTTAAATTATTGTATTTCAAAATAACATGTTTTTAAAGATGTCCCAAGTAAATGGTAAATATATGATATTGCTATGTATCATATCACTATTCTCCAACACTAATGTTCCACATTCACAATAACATTTCCATCTTTTTTAGGATGTTCTACTTGACGTATGTGTAACCTCTGTGCTATGACTCACAACATGCTGCTAATACCTGCACAACTGATATGCTGTATAAAGTAGTGTATGTTTATATTTTAATAGCACGCTCCTTGTGTGTTAGAGTGAGAAAAAAAAGAAAAACACACTAAGTGTGCGGCTCACATGAAGTGGAGCTGGGACTATGGTTTAACTGTGTACTGAAATCAGTATTTCCTAAGTAGTGTTGGGCCTAAATGAGTCAGAGCCAGCTGAGAAATTTACGGGATAACTTCCTCTGTGTTGGTTTATTTGACACTTTTGTGTGTAATGAGATGGGAGTTAGTGCGTGTGCATCTGAATGTGTCCGTGTTCATGGCAGTGAGTTATGTACGGCATTTCAGTATTCTGTGAGCGTACAACAAGGAGTCGTGTTACTTCAGACTGTAGACGGCAGCGTACAGACTCCATGTGTTGGGTGTGTCGCCACACTTTACACACAGCAATGTTTCTCTTTTTTAACCCCCTTGACCTCTTAGTTTATATGTGTATGAATTTGAGTTTTCATTAAAGGGACATATCAACTAATGACATCCATACGATTGCTTTCTGTGGAGAGAAGTTCTGAGGTCATGTTTTGATCTGTTTTGTTTCCTTTTGAATAAATACAGTGGGGTCATCATAGGTCATTATGCTATACTTGACTCAGTTATACCAGCATCCCATGCAGAACTAACTGTAGATTGCTATTTTTTAGCATGTTTCAAATCCAAACACACATTAAAGGTATTTGGAGCTGCTGGTCAGTCTATGTACCTTAATTCTGTAAAATAAATGTTATTAAGCCTCTGTGACAACAGACTTTATATACATTGCTCTATGAGTTGACTTAATTTCAAGTGATATAAATTCATGTAGTAATTTGAAAGACTTGTTGCTGATTGTGCAGTAGATTGGACATAATTTGCTCTTTAGAGCAAGTTGATGTTAGAACATTTAATGCATTTGAGGTGAAATTTAACTTAAATTTGTACATTTAATTCAAAACACTTATTAATGATAAACTATAATATTCTTTTTATAATTATAATGTTTAAACACATGTGTCCCTGAGGCAGTTGAGTGCAATGCAAACTGTTATTTATTTTAAGTTTTGCCAAGTATCCAAAAGAAAAATAAACAGGTACTATGAACAAGAATTGAGAGATATGTTTTTTTACTTCCTACCAGAGAGTTTTAAAAGTATGGTTTTGATCAGCATAATAAATAAAGACCTATAGATAAATAAGATCATTTGTAAGCTCCAGTAAACCAACTTTTCTAATGTCATAAACATAAAACTCTAAAAACAAAAAAACGTTTCTCCCACATGAATTTCATTAGTTTCTTGTAAGACCTTTATCTGTGAATAATAATGTACTTAATGCACTTGGATTGTCACTCTTTTGTCACCACACTGATAGCAACAAATGACTGTAAACATCGGTAATAGCAGGAGTACTATATGGACTTGTTAATTGTAAAATGAAACATTGTAAATTGTTTCTGATGAATTTTTCCCAAATTTGCACTGTAACATTGAATGATATGTTTTATTTAAAACATTCTTCCATATGTCCCTCATCAAACCTGCTGACTTTGAGGTTAAATGTTTGAAACTGATCGTATCAAAGCTTGCTTTTGTATGAGGAAAGAGGGTAAACGGAAAGTGAGATGGTCTGAGATAAGTGTATTTATGAATGTTCAAAGAAAAAGGGGACATGTTTGAATGAAATGCCTTAATGGCTGTACTGTCATACATATTTCATGCCTGATGTCAACTGTGACTGCCCTAGAAAAAGACAGAGGTCAGGATGACAGCGGAGAGATGCCTTGAAAGGAGAAGTGAGTTCTACGTTTGCACTTATGAGCTTGAATGTAATAAAATGATGAATGAGTGTAATGTAGACTGTAAAGCCTTCATATGTTCGCAATAAATTCAAAATCAAGCTACTGAACATGTATGTGTCCATGCATTTAAATCACGTTAAGGTCTAGTTGTGTTTGTATGAAATACATTTTTATGTTGTCTGTATCTTAAGTGACTCCTGAAAAACCCAGGTGAACTCTTTGTTCGAGTGAGAAATTAATAAGTAAACATATTCAAATCACTCTTTTGGAATGTGTAATTCCTCAGATACAGGGATGTGAGAATAGTAAAGAATATTTTAAGAAAGGGGTATACTGTCTAATGACTCTTTTTAACGGTTTATACATTGTAACTAATGGCTTTATTAAACATTTATTTATTCCTCAGATCACTGGTGAGAACACTTTAGGGATGCCATGTTGTGAACATTACCTTTTGCTGGTCAAACATTGAGTGCTTGATGAACTGAAGAACTAAAGTTGTTGTTTTTTACAACCTGGCAACCCAAAAGTTGTTCTTATTAATGGGCTATAATAGGTCTTTGACATATTAATAAATGCTTAATTAATCATTAATACTTGCAACTTGCAAATGATAAACTTGTGAATTGTAAATCTATAAGAAAGCAGTACCTAAAAAGTAAATAGATTGAATTTACCAGAAGAAAAATACATTTAATTGAAAACAAATGATCTTGTTCTTCAGTAGAACTAAAAATCTGGCTGCAATAACGGGTTAAAATAACAAACTTCCTCAAATATGTTTGTGTATTTAGACTTTTTGATAGATTGTTTCTGAACATTAGTAGCAACTTTTATTCTGAGATATTCTGTGTTGACTATTACACTTTATTTCCCTCCATGTACCTGACCTGATTATCATGACTTTCTGTAGTTTCATACTTGCCTGATAAATTCCCTCTATTAAAAACCTAGAGAAAAAATAAATGACAAGGGTCAAAGAGAATCAATCAGATTTATGCCAACAGAAGAGCACTTTTAGCATCTGTCAGCGTGTAAGGTTAGCTTTCTGGTGACACTGAAACATCACCCGGGCCGAGGCTTAAGTTTAACCTGACAGTTTGCTGCTGTGTTTACTTGGTTGCCGTGGATGCAGTGAGACTGGCAGACACTGGTTTACCCCCAGCTGCTCTCGGTGGTTTCTAAAGAATCTACTTAAGGCCCAGTTGTTGTGTTTGGATGCCAGGAGGGGCTCTGATGTCACAGCTGTGACACAAGAAAAGTCAAGATTTATTGCCTCACCTGGATCAACAAGTGTGTGTTTTAGGCCACGAAGGTACATTTGTCTCCTTGGACACAACTATTAATACAAATGAGGGCTATTGGTTTAGTGCAGCTAACAAAAATACATGCTAGGGGAAAACGTTATCTACAAATTTGCCATAACCGATACAGGTTCAAATTTGGAGTTTGCCATCTTGAAATGATCTGATTGCCAGAAACGACCAAGATGCAAGATCTTCACTAGGATCACTGGTTTCTAAGAGGCTACAGCTACACCAGGGACTCTGAGAGGCTGTACTTAGCGCAGCAATGATTTTAGCTAAATGTAATGTCAGCATGCTAACACAATGGCAGTCCAATCATGCTGACGTTCAGCAGATGTAATCTTTACAATGTTCATCATCTTAGCTTAGCGTATTAGCTTGCTAGCATTTGCTAATTAGCTCAAAGTATTGGGGAACTGTAGGCTACTTTGTGGTGATTTACTTAATCCTTAATACATAAGGGGATGTGTGCTATTAAAGTACACAAACTCACACTAAACATTGAGGCCATGTGTTATGGTGTTATGCTTAATTGCATAAAATCTTTTTCAGTTTAATCAATTGTCCACAATCTAACTGACACACAATAACCAAGGGGAAAATAGGATAGTATCCCAGAACAGGAGTAGGCCTACCATTTGGTCTCCGTGTTGGGCTATGAGCAGAATTTTATGAATATGCCAAGATTAGTTGCCATGACCTCTGTAACTGTTAGTACTTACATAAATTTGGGGGACTTACAAAAAAAAGTCAGCAGACAGAGTTATCCTGACTTAATGGTGTCTTTTAAATGCAATGCTCTGATTTTGTAACCCAGGCTGTCTATTGTAAATTTTTAGTCAATTGAGCATCTTACTCAGACTTTATACAACTGTTTTCACAGGCTAATGACAAATAAACTGACTGTGACTAGTGCAATTGGTGGACTGCCCCTTTAAAGGCAAAATGAACAAAGTCCCACAGCGTAATTTTACCCCTGGGGCCCCCAGAGGGTTGTTCCAGTCATGCATATTGCACAATTACACATACACTTTGTTTTTGCTGCATCTAAATCCATAAGCCAAGTCAAAAGGCAAAGTGTTTCCACTGCACATTTATTGTCAGCCAATTACAAATCTAACAAATTGATCCTTAAGTATGAAAACACAACTTGAAAGTAGCTCAAACATCTTAAAACTACCAGAATGTTTTCAGACAAACAAGAGCAATTACAAAAAATATTTTCAAGTGTTAATAGATTCACTATTGGAGATTCAATTTCCCCCTCAAATCTTGCAAGTACAAAGTAAAGATGAAGCACACACATTGTCTCTGAAGAAATTAAATAGTACCATCATGATTATAAACATGGAATTAATTCATATTACTCTGCTAAATAAGTTATTTCAGGTGATTGACATAAAACAATAAATTACTCCTCAGTAAACATATTTAATTAAAAAACAAAAGGAATGTTGACAGAGAGGAGCATTTCTATTCATGGGGGAGAGTCAATACACTGTCTACAGTGTGATATTTACATGTACATTTATACTGTATCTGGGTTGGGATAATTACAGTGGTATTATACCCATCAAATAACACATGCATCCCGTGTGTGCCCATCATAAATACATTTTTGAGGAAATCCATAAAAAGACAATGCAAGAATTCCTGATTTCAAACAAAACATCTTAAATACTCACAGGAATGTAAACATTGCATGTGTTGTTAAAAAGATAAAAACATTCACCCCTCTTCTCTCTTGCATGCTTTCGCTGCATGAGGCTGAGGTGCGATAGCTGTCCCTGAATGCAATAAGTGACAATATTTGCCCCTGGATAGTTCATGGTATCTCTACCAACTGGAGTCAAAAACCTTCTTGCACATGTTTGAGTTCTCCTGGTGAAGAGGGAATTCAGAACCGGGGACGAGCTGCTTCTTGCCCTTATGCGACATAACGCTCTTCCCTGATGACACACTCTCATATTTGGTCAGGTATTCACTGAAAGCAGAACATCAAGAATAGACCATGACGTTTTTGCATGAGATGATTCAACAATAAAATCAGAAAGAGTATTGACATTTTCTGTGCAAAGAGGGGTCTCACAATACCTGACGGGGAAGGTACTCTTGTCCATCTGCATGCACACCAGGAAGGGATATTCGGAAAACTGGACAGTAGTGATAAAGTCCAAAGATGCTTCTGTTTCAAAGCTGACCTCCACACCCGCTCTCATGAAGTCCATGTCCACTGTAACGTTGCCAGTGACCACTAACGCTCCGCTGAAACCAAAAAGGAAAAAACGTGTGAATCTGACAAAGAACAGTATGTGAAACTAATGCATTCCCTTTGTTTCCTTAAAGTTCATATCATTTACATGGTAAATGTCAAAAAAAAAAAACAGTAATTTAATAGAGTTAAACATGTGATATTAAACGTGAAATATTTAAAAATCACATGTGTGAGAGAGGTCATATAGATTTATTACATGGGAACATTTGTGAATATTTCACATATAAAATAAACATACAACTTGTTTGTGAAATATGTTTGCCTTGTAAGGCCCAGGAGGGGTAAAGACTGTTACTTATTTTTTTATTGTAAGAGTCCATTATTTTCTATATTGGGAGAATTTAGAGTGTAGTGTTGTTTGTCACACCACAGTCACACACAAAATGAATACAATTAATTCTGTTTTTAATCTTTTTTCAACCAGCAGTTACCACTTAACCAGAAAGCATAATGTGAAACAAAACAATCAGAAACGATTATTATATTTAGCCTTGTCCCAACTACATTGGAATGGTCCTTGTTTGTGACCATTTAGTTGTATCATACAGTTTGTATCAGCAGCTTAAAAGCACAGTAGAGCTCAGACACTAACAAGTAGAGTTTGACTACCATATAACAACTTTCTTTCATGTTTCAAATCAAAGTGTGTGCAGTGTACCAGTTGAAGATCCAACCTCTGTAACGAGGCCAGTGGAGACATGCCTTGGCAAAGATGCCAATGTGGTTTGTTCTGCATCTATAGATAGCCTACCAGTCTATTATCAGAGTGGAAGAGGTACAACTATGCTGATCCATTCACCTGCCTCTGCCCTTCCCCTGCACACACTGGTCAAATCATCCTGAAGTTCAAATGCAAGATGTGGCCCCAAACAGTGGTCAAAAAGTGGGACGGAAATCCCAAAACAAAAATAAATGTTTGTTCCACAGGATGCTGTTCCAAAAAAAAAAGTTATCAATTCCACAGCATCGTGTGTTTTCTGTCCGTTGATATAGATCCACATTACAATTACCTTCTTTTCCATCCTTTCTAAGTTATTCTTAGTGGAAATTTACATATAATCACAATCACTAAAGCAAGTGAGATTATGAGGCACTAGGGCACGGTATCGTTTACATTTTGATGCAGTACAAAACCCAAGTTTAAGTCCGGCGTCTTTTTGATAATTTAATTTGCTATATTAAGTAAAAATATATTTTTGTGCAAAGAACTTTTTCCATTTAGCTAAATACTCTTAAAATGCATTAAAAAAAATCAGAGAATATCGGCCCAAAAAACAAGTGAACAGGATGAAGAATCTGATCAAACACAGTTTGGTTTGGGTTCTTAAAAAACACTTAAGTGTAAATGCAGAACTGTCTGTCTACTGAGGAAAATCACACCCTATTTGAATGTTAAAAATCAGTGGCGTTGCCCTTTAAACCCCATTTCATCACCAGATGCCGCGAGCTATACAATACCGGCACGAAGATGTGCGTTGACAGTAATGTTTTAAAATAGAGAACCAGACAGAGCTGACGTCATATCCACACAGACCTAGAAATGAGACAGACATGAAGCACAATGCTGGAGCATGTCCAACAGGCCGGTGGAACAAATGAATCAGACAACACTTATAGACCATCTAAAGTTCACATGAATCCAACATCAATAGAAACCTATTTGCAGTGTGGTGACACGGCTCAACCTTAACCTCTAAAACAACTTTCCTTTCAGTCAGGAAGGTTGTTTCTACGAGTTGTCCGTCTATCACAAAGGCCTTTGCCCTGCAAGTGTGCGACATCATACTGTACGTACAGTACTTCACAAACACTCAGTGAGATCATTTATCACTCCAAGGCTGTACTCAAGGCTGTGACCCTATAAACAGGGTACACAACTGTATTTAAAAGCTTTGCTGATGCCCCGATACGGCTACAGGACAAAAACACCTTCAACAGTAGTTTTATCGTTTCGTCTCTGGACTGTACCGGTTGTTGACGCTGGTCTTGGACTCCCTGTACCACAGGCTGATCTCCATGCCTCCAGAGATGTCAATGGCTAACCCTCCTTGGAACTCTGCACTCGCCTTCAGACCGGACTGCAGCTGGATCACCTGGAGGGCCGAAGATGAGTGGGGGAAAACAAAACAAAAATGGAAGACTCCATTATGTCTGACTCCACTGATAATTAAGATTCCTTTTATCATTGATCATGTGTTAAAAGGACTGTAAAAGCAAGTTCAAAGTAGCACAGCATAAGGGATAAGAAATGCCACACCCTTGTATCAGCTGTACACATTTAGACCCTGTTCATTCATCATCACTAAGCTCAATAACTGAAGTAATGACCTGGAGTCGTTCACCATCTGTGCCTGTAACGGTCAGTGCCTACCGAAATGAACCTGTCTTGCTGGTTAATTTACTGTACATGTTTATAAAACTAAAAAGGTTAGAGTAAGAAAGAATGAAATCAGTGTTGACTGCTGGGATGCAAACCTCACCACAAAGTCTATGCATTGTATGCCCGATCATCCACATGTTCTCTTTTTGTGGCAAAATAACGTGGCAACATCACTTCTGTTAAGAAACTGAACATAAGTCTTTTCAAGCTCATTTAAAATATGACCAATTTCCTCGAGATGACCTCAACCAAGCTGAAAAACAACCAGCAAATCTGACTTTGTTTTGAAGCGGAATTAAGATTTGGGGGAGCATTGCACAGCTCAACAATGGGCATCAAATACCAGCCGTTATGGTCATTTACCAAGGGCGTAGAGTCAACTAGCTACCTGTCACTACCGGTTGCATGGATGACTACATTCAGTATGGTTATGAACAAGAGTGAAATTCAGTAAACTTGAAACACTGAGATCGAGTTCAACTACTACATTCAGGTCTGGTGCAAATGGGGCATTGATGTGGTACACAGTTGTAGCTGCTTACCTCAGAATGATCAGTCAGCAGGATGAGACCCTTCACGACATTCATCGGCTCCCCGGACATGGAGAACATTTTGGACATGAGGTCACTGTAACCCTTGAAGAAGGTGACGGGCCGCAGCTGCACGTCGAACAACAGAGCCGACATCCCAGCGAACGACTCCAGGTCCTTCTCTCCCTCATCGGGTGTGGCAGCAATCAGTGACTCCAAACCTTGGGCCTCAATTGCCACCTGGAAGAATATCCAAATCAGTCTAAATTAGCAGAAGGAGATAACTGGTTGCTCTGTGTACTCAAATGTAGATCAAAATGCTTTAAGTGCTCTTGGAAAACGGGGTAAGAAATCAGGACGAACATGAAGGCAATCCAGCGTTAAATTCCCTGAAGAAGACCTACAGGGGTCAAAATATTTGCTCTTTTAATCATTTGGTCATTGTAATAATGGCTATCAAATAATTCCTTCTCTGTTGGTCTTTGATTTCGGAGTTCCTGGATCGCTTTCTTGTTTATCTGTTATCGAAATCAGCAATTCGATTTTTCTTTTCTTCTCCGATATTTCACATACTCTACATGAACATTTATATTTCATCAGAAAAGGAAAGACAAGAGTACGTGTGTGTATATATATATATATATATAATTATTTTACATACTAAAAACATTGCATGCATACAGTATATTCAAAATTCCTGTTCCTGCAACAGTGTTCCTGCATTCAGGTAATTATTTAATTTCCTTTACAAGGTTTCCTTACCTGTAGACCATGTAGCATCGCTCCTTTATTAGCACCATAAATATTCATGTTGCTTCTCCTCAGGATCCCAGAGCCTGAATACAGGATGTCCAAACTGTATGTGGAGGTCACATCAGCAGATCCTGAAGGAAGAGGATTTGAAAGTGCTAAGTCATCATGAACGAACCTGTTGTAATGTTAGCCTCAAAATGATGAGTTTTAAGGAGCAATATCCAGCTTAAATGTGCAACCACCCATAAGGTCAATATGTAACTTGGTTGACTTGTACAATTTTATACTGCACTACTTTGCAGTTTAATTTTATTAGAATATTTTTAAATGTTAGAACGTTGTATTGAGTATTTTTTTTTAGGCTTAGAGATGAGGGTTGATTACTTACTTGCCATGAATCCTGAGAATGCAGATGACGACCCAACTTTTGCAAAACGGTCGTAGTTATGAGAAACCATGTCCTTCATAGCTTGTTGTAAAATTTTGCTAAAAAATGAAGAAAAAATAAATATTATTTCATAAATGGCTGCAATATGCATTGATAAAACACACAAAATGCTTTTTTTTTGTTTGGATTCAGCTCAGAAGCCTTTTTAAAAAAGTTTTAATTTTCATTGTTGGTCCATTGGATCACCCATTACACACCTGGCTGGCATCTGGAAGCGGATGATGTCCTGGATCTTGGACAGCATGTACTTGTTCATTTCATGAGGTAGGTTTCCAACAGACAGAAGCAGATTCTTGACCTCCATGTATGAAGGGTTGCTACTGAGGATGACATCGGCAGCGGCAGCTCTCACGTTTTTCTCATAGATCTGTCGATTCTGGTGGTAAACTCTGCCGACTGTCCGCTTCACCTACAAATGAGATTAAATGCTGGGTTTCAGTTTCTGTTGTATGCTAATCAATTCCACATAACACTCATAAACAACAGAAGTGGTATGTACATTATGTCTCACCTCATCAGTCATGAGATGGACATCGTATCTCTGCAGGGCAGTGAGGGCGATGGTGCTGTAAGCTCCCACCTCTGACTCTGCATATTTGGTAAAGATGGGGATGGCTTCGGGCAGCAGAGAGTTCTTTAGAGCCAGAAGATACATCTGGACCTCGGACTCTACCTGCGCGCTGCCAGCACCGTCTAAAATCAGCTTCTTCACCTGCACCACTGTCTGAGAGGTAAATACACCGCAGAAGATCATCAGTCAGCTCTGGGATTTATTCAAATTTGGTTCGTTGGTTAGTTTGACGTGTTTTACGTTGTCATTTAGTATCTTCTTGGAAGCTCACCGGTAAGTTGCACCCTCCTTTCTGACACAGTCGATGGACCAGGGCTCCCATAATGATCACCACTGACTCTTTAATGTCTGAGCTGCCAATCTTTCCCTTTGAAATATCCTGAAAAGGAAACAATTCTCATAAAACTTCACAAAAGTATAATATGACTTGGTTTTCAAAACTCTTTCTCAGGACTACATTTTTAAGACTTATCATTTTAAATATTACATTTTTCATGTTTCTCTTCACTGATATCTACTAGATGATGGCAGGTCTTATTGTTTCCTTTGATAAGCAAGAAAAGGTGCCAATTCTGTTATTGGAAACATGATGCTCACCAGCAGAACCTGGAGCATTCTCTCGTTGGGATGTGAAGCAAAGCCACATGCGTAGAGAAACCTCTCCTGCAGAACCAAACCTTTGGCATCGGTGAAGTTAAGGAATTCCAACATGGCATCCAGAGATGCAACGGTCTGGGAGGAGGTCACAGCATCCACCGCCTGAGGTCTGAGCAGGAAGAAAGTAAACACATCGATGGTAAGTTGATAAAGTCAGACTAAATCAAAGAAACAGCCGAGTGATGGAGTCAGTAAGCAAATTAAGACGTAAGAGAGAAGGAGGAGCCTGTTTACAGAGATGTCTTGCTGGCACTCTTCAGCACTTTGAGGATCTCGTCCTTGGACGCCTTCCTAATGCTCTGGATGAGGGCCAGGAAGCTGCGAGGAGCCGTGGCTTTGGACAGGCTCGCTGGCTCCAGCAGCTTCTGTTGAGTCTGCCAATGTTCAAAAAGCTAAGAGGGAGAACACAGGGGAGAGGGGATTAGAAGAGAGATCACCTTCAGTCAGTAATTACCTTACAAAAAACTACAGTAACTATTTACTAATACAGTGTTATTCAGGAGTTGTTCTGTAATAATGACTCGAACAACCCAGAACTTCATACTCTGAGGAAGGTCTGTAGGCACCAATGTGTTCGTTGTTCTAACTAAATGAAAACATTGTGTGAGGATCTTATTGCAACTGTATAAGAAATACTGGATGTTCAAGTGTTTTTCCTGTCCTGCCTCCTTGCAATAATGACTTGCTCAAGTTCATGAATACAAGTAAATAACATCATTTGATAATTGAACTGGTTACCAAGACATTATAGTATACTCAAACTCAAAATGAAGAGGAGGCCCTGGAGCTGTGGCCTCATAAATATATTAATAGCACCAGCTGGTCATTTTTACAATAACAAATGGGCCACAATAATAGGAACTTGAAAATAGAATAAACAATAATTCCAGTTTGTTACAACTTCAGTTGTATTTTCTTAGTTTGGGTCATTGTTCCCGTCATAAGTCTCAACATTGCTAATGAATGTTATCTGGACAATGCAATGACATCGCATAGGGTGAGAAACAAAAGCAGTCAGATGATCATATGGGTTTCAAACAAACCCCAGTCTTGTAAAACTTAGTAGGAAGCTCTGTAATGCTGTAGCAAATGCTAACAATAGCAACAATGAGAGTGCAAACATGGTCATGTGTAGCAGTTATAATAATTAACATGTTCACCATCCTAGTTTAGCATGTTAGAATGCTAACATTAGCTAATTAGCACTAAAAGTAAAGCTGACTAAACACCTGAAAAATTATGACATTTTTCATCAAACACCAAAAAAAAAAGGACAAATTAAAAATTGACCTGCTGATGGCACTAGTGAAAAAGTCAAAGAATCACAAAAGTTAATAAGGATTTATCCTCAGCGTGGCATGAAATTCTGCACCAATGTCATGGCAATGAATCCAATATTTGTCATGACGTTTCACACAAAACCACAAATTTCAACCTCATGGTGGCTCTAGAGGATAATGCGTTCAAATGCAGCCTCTAGAGGCCAGGAATGTCTATCCAAAATGGCAATCTATTCAACACTGATATTTGAGTCTGAATCAAAGCGTCGGGCCGACATTGCCATCCATGGAGCTGTGTTTGTGTAAGTAAATATTTGTTGTGTGAAAGTGTACAGGTACTCACTGATGGACAGCCCTTGCACTTGGATTTGACCTTTTCTGCAATGATACCAACAGCTGCCAGTTTGGCATCGATTGACTTGACAACCCCAGCCACATCTTTCCCAGCTGCCTCCAGCGGTCCAGCCTCTGTCCCAACCAATGTGAAAATTTGCCTGGGAAGCAACAAATTACATTTTTTAAATGTTCCTGCATTTAAAATGGCTGTTGACGCCAATTCTTTGTAGAGGCATTTACCTGGACAGGACTTTAGCTCCAGCAGATCTGCGGGTATTAACAGCTAGCGAGTGCGTTTCTTCAGCCACAGCCGAGCGTATGAAACCATCTTCAAGTGTAAACGTTGTAACGGAACTGGACTTCCTGCTCACACCCAACACCTGAAGGGGGACATATCAAGGCAGAATTTATTCGTGATTCTATATCGTTTGTATTTCAACACGGTGATCCGGTCTGGATGCTGACATACCTGACTGTGTGTGGTGAATCCGGTCTCCACGGTCTTACACGCCTCCAGGTTCTTGGTTCTCGTCACTTGACCTTTTACTGCCCTGTACTCGATCGTGCACCTTCCAGACACGTCATTCTATTCCCAGACAATAAGTTTGTTCACATTAGCAGCATGCAATGAAATAAGAAACACATGAATAGATGGGATGGGAGCATTATCGTGTTGTTTACCTCTATAACCTTCCCAGTGTTGAGCTGTACTTGCAGTAAGCTGGCCAGCCCTCTTTTTAGGTTCTTGATGGTTGCAGGTTCGGCCCGGTAGGAATAAAATGCTTTTGCCTGGAAAGAAAGCAATACATTACAAACAGAGTGTTATGCTTTTGAACAATAGATACAAAGGCATTTTGTCAAGCAGATAAAGAGGGAAGTGACCCACAGCGCTGTATATGCTACACCTCACAAAGGCTTTCAGGGTGTCAGTTTTCCATTGCACACGTGTGTATAGAAATGCCTGCTCGTGACATCAGCGACTATTTACATTACATGCAGAAATAAGATATTCTTTTAAGTGCAGATCAAAAACAAGGCCAGGATACTTTGTTGTTAGCACTTTAAAAAAGAAGTTCTGTCTCAACCTCTAATTATACTCTGAATGCACATCGGTACTCAACACTGACCAGCATGAAAGGCGAGTCATTCTTATGTTTGCCTATGTTGCTGATATCATATTAAAATAATGGAACCAAAGCTCAGTTAAATGGGCTTCGTTAATCTTGGGAAATATCATATCACATCACACAGTTCAGTTTTCCAGTGAGGGTTCAGCTCGGCTCAATAATGGACTCCGTGTCCCGCTCATGAGTGGAGAAAGCAGTCTATTACATCATCCTACAGTGTCTCCTATACAGCATGTTATTTATTTGTGGCGCTCGACCACAATATCAGCTAGGACCAACATAAATAGACTGTCCACTGCTACTCTGTGGAACTTTCCTGTCCAAGTCTACCATCAGTATAAACAAAACAACAAGACAGACACTGATCTATCACAACCTTTACCCCACACTGAACCAGTTTTAATCCTAAAACTTTTCAGTTGCACATCTGTGACTATGCAATTTACAGAATAAGAAACAATACATACAGTATGCTGTTGAAGTATCTCTTCTATATTTACTCTGCTTCATACTAGAAATATTAGTACTTATTAAATGGTTCATAAATTGAAAACAATTGTTTTATTCACGGATAGTAAAGCATTTAATAATGACTTATAGATCAGTTACAAGCCATTAATAACAAAAAAACATTTTAGACCCATTTTTTAACACATTTCTGTTTGGTAATATATAACGCAATTATAATAAATGTTCAAATAAATTAAAACATGCTTAAAATGTTGTTAACACACTGATTTTGAGGGCTCCAGATCCTCAGCAGCCCTTTTCTGTTGTTAATTGGTCATACAGTCCAATTACTCAAATGGATTTCTTATTAGTGATCTACAAAAAAATTGAAAATTATTAATTAAGCATTAATAGAGCTCATAATTACAATTTACAAACCCTTTATAAAGTGGTATCCAAGCCTTTACTGTATGAACCAACATGTACTCCAGAAAAAAAGACATTGATCATTGTGTAATGGGATTATTACTCTTGCTAGAGTGTTTAACTGTAAACTATATTTACCATATCATTTTTCCCCTGAGCCTTTAAATGAGATATCTACCAGTCAGCTTGCTATAATTCTTTCGGTGGCAATTATGCATTATTGGATACAGCATACAGTGATAATGACTTGATAACAGTTTGGCTTGAACTGAAACATCTCGCAGCCAGTAAGACATGCAAGGCATGAAGCTTATCCACCAACCCAGAGGCTTGACTCTTCAAGTCAAGCTTGCTCATTCATTCTTTGACCCTCTGAACCTGCCGACCTTTGCACACACACACACACACACACATCTGCCTGGTCTTTCCCCTGCCAGCATCATCACTCCAGCACAATGAAATAATAAAAAGTTCTTAAATTCACAGCGTTTGCCGTTTCAAGTTGTGAAAGCAGACACATAGCTCAAGTTGTGAAAGCAGACACATAGCTCACTGATTCTCTGAAGACAACTACAGTGGAGTGTATCATGATTTAATGAAGCATACGATTATAAATCTGCCAAAAACAACAATTTATATAATCTCCACGAATTGCTGCTGTTCTTCACCTCGAATGATAATAAACTATGTTGATATTTGTCAAAAACATTCACTCTTTATGTTAAAAGATGTTTTATTTCAATGCTAAAAAAAGGAAAACCACTTAAAATACTATGAGGTTGTACAGATAATAGCAGCAATAACTGATGTAGCAAGGACTATTTTCTTTATACACATATTATTTTATACCAAGGATCTAAACTCTCGCAATGTGAACTGCTAAAACAAAATCCCTGACAAAAGAAGGATTAAAGGCTCTCTTACCTTTCCATTCTTCAGATGCAATAAGAAAGGTTTAGTCAGAGCTGCCAGTTTGGTCTTCCCCAAAACGCTTTCTGCAGTGGATCCATGGAGGACATTCTTCTTCTCTGATCGTTGGGACGCAGGACCGATTCTCACATTAGAGATCTAAGAATGAGAGATGAATTAATCTGAGCAAAAGCCTGCACTTCATTTGCTGCGATGCATTTCTTCTCCGAAGGAAAGGAAACATGCAGACTTTTACCAGTTGAATCAAACGTGTATTTGTCGTGAGAAATAAGTGGATGATTCTAACTCTCAAAATGACATCATGTCCCGTCTCAACATATATTGGACCGACATACCGCCAGTTGGATCAGTTGATCGTCTTTGCTGCTGGGGTCTCTCCACACTAGGTTGACGTCCACATCGCTTGAGATCTTGTAGCCAGCACTGCCCTCTTTTGACCCCCGGGTCCTGTCCACCAGCACCTCAGTGGTGTAGCTGAATTTGTACAGCTGGTTGTTGTTCAGCCGGGGTCCAGCAGCACCTGAAGAAACACAGGAAACACAGCTGGTGAGCAAAGAGTGAAGAGAGTGAGTTTGATCTGCTAAAAGACCACTCTCATATTGTGGTGTGTTAAGATATTGTAGGTCTGTTAATATACTGCCGACTTAAAAGGTGTTTTTTAGACATGTTTCATATCCATCCAATGGTTTCATTTTGTGTCTGTACCGTAAGTGTATCAGCTAGTAGAAACCTGAAACCTGACATAGTAATCCAACATCAACAACATTCAGCCATTGTTTGTCGCTGTAGTTGTGACTATTTTAAAAACTGTTTTGGTGGTGTGTTCAAGCTCTAAAATCTGTTGAGCAATGGCTGTGTTGTCAGAAAAATAAACCTGGGAAACAAACAATAAGCAAACATGAATATTGTGTGAAAGATAAAAAGGTATTTTCGTATTTTCTTACAATTTAAAAAAATTGCTGTTTGGGAGCAAACTTTCAAATCTCAGACTTATTAGCTCAAATAAGTGCACTACTAAGGATACTTTTTAAAACAAGCCGAACTTTTAACTGGCTTACCATCAATAAAAATGTAAATTTGATAAACAACGATGACCAACTGTTCGCTCTGATGAATTAACTCAAACCAGACGACTAAAATGCTGTAGTCTTTGTCTTTAATTCTGGCAATTGTTAATAATAAAGCATTCTGAAACTCTCTGTTGAAAAGGCCTTTTTAGCTAGTTGTTTTCCAACATCAAACATGCTGTTGCTTATCTTAAAACTTATTCCAGGTATCTTTTACTTGTGGCCACACAACCTCTGAAATGTAATGTTTTTAGCTTCCAAAATACACTTCAGGTATTTCTCAATAAAAAAACTGCCACTGAAAAAACAGCTCCTTTTCTTTCATTTTTTGTTTTAAAGAAATACTATCTGTGAATAGCGTTCAGATGATTCATCAGAGGCCATTTAACAAGGTGTGTTCAACCTGAGAGGAGATAAAAATATCTCCACTGCTCTCCCAATGACAAGCTTTCCATTAGATATGACATTAGGCCACGAGGGAAGGCAGACTGACGTGTCAGTACTTGATTTCATCACTGGTCTTTGACGAACGTGGAGCTGAAATTCAACAAATAAAAATGTCTGTTCTGTCTTTTATCAACCGACTGAGATTCTTAGACATCAGAAGCAAAACACAAACAGAAATAAAGTGTTTTTTGTTTCGTAATGTTGCGTTTTATCTTTCTTGACTCCTTCACCTCTTATCGATTAGTGATGTCACAAAGCAGCACTATGTGAATGAAGCGAGTCCATTGACAATAAATAGGAGACTGACATTGTGGTCTCTGTAAGATCACCCAGTGTGATTTCCTGCCAGGATTCATTCATTTGGGGTATTTTTCATTCTCTATGGTAGAATAAAATTAGGCTCGACACCTTGGATCATCCATGACTTTCTCTCTATGAAGAAGCCTCCAAAGCACAACAAAGTGTCATTTTGAGGACCAAATAAATCCTCTTGCCACATTTCTACTGATTGAGCATGAAGTATATCCTCTTTTCCCAAATACATACATTCAACCTTTTATATAATCTACTAAACTTTACTGTTGGCCCCAAACAACACACTACTTCTTCTCACAGAAAAAAAAAAAACTCACCTTTGGCAGACGCTGAGACAGAGCAGGCTGCACAAAGCAATAACACTAGAGTTAACATTGTGTGTCGTCTCGCTGTAGCCAGAATAACCAAAACCGAGAGTCTGTGTGGCACTAAAGGGCCAAAAAGAAAGGCAAAGCGAGTCCGAGCTTCTCCTATTATGTTTTATCGGAGGGGAGGGCAGACTCCAAACTCCACGCTCAAGTACTAAGTACGAGATAACCAGCAAATCATTAACCGGACGTGCACAGATTTGACAGGAACTTCTGCAATTGACAGACGCAGCCATGAGTCCCGTTTTAATTGAGCGAGGCCGTGAATGTGACTGCGTCTGCGCGCGACCATGTGATTAATTAATGAATACAAATGTGATCATCTGATTGCTTGAAGTGAGACTCGGCGGTTAAGTTTCTACTGCAAGCCCTGCTTAATCGACAAACAATTAAGTTATAAATACAAGTCATACAATTTGTCAAAACATATCTAAGAGCATATTTACCAGGAGGTCGCAGAGAGACGTCGTCATGTTAGACACCATTCACCTATTTTTTTCTTTTTGGGAAGAACAGTTGGTACTTTGTCAGCGTGTCCTTCGTTGGAGGAAATGGGCAGTCTGTCGGTGAAACCAGCCCTCTAGCTCAAATTACAGCGTATCAGTGGACCCCAAAGTTTGGCTTACGCTTTGAGTAAATTAAGGACACTGTTGATTTATCCGATTGTAGACGTAATTAATCTAAAAATTAGTGTTACGGGTAATTATAAAAGTTGCAACGTCAGTTTTTGAAATGAAAAATGGGTGTATTCGGTAAATCTGCAGTGTGTGTGTGTTGTGTAATTTCAAAGCCTCTCCTTAGCTACAGGTCAAACTTTCTGTCTCCTCTCATTCAGAAATTCACACAAATGTCCTGCATTCATCATCTTACTGAAGTAAAAGAGAGGAATTGTACTATTGTACTATAGTAAAAATGTAAAGTGAAATGTGGAATACTTTGTATACTGTTATATAGTTAACAAATGATTGCATGTTTGTAAACTCATCATACGTTTTATATGTAAAATGAAGCTGTCAGATGGAGTAAGAAGCATGATAAAGCAAATGTTAGCTCAAGTAAAAATGAAAGTTATCTCAAGTTCGTATTAAGCGCTTGAGTAAATGTTTTTTCCATCACTGAACTCTTGAAAATAAAGATAATTGAGATTGAAGCACAGAAGCACTGACAACAGTGAATGTGAGTTTAACTGAGCAGCCAGTGGGTGTCAGTGTTTGTCTGCTGGTGTTGATGGTTACCAGTTTAAAGTTTCTGAATGTGAATCTAAATCCAGAACAGAACACAGAAATATGATCACTTAAGTCTTTGCACAAATTGCCTTCAGGTTGAGATTATGTTATCCCACCTCTAGAACACAGACATCATCTCAGCTCTCCTTATCTGATGATGCCTTCACTGTCCTGAAACTAGACGATTCCCAAAGTTAGGAAGCTGTTTTTGTCAGTAGATAATAGTGTTAATGTCCCGCTTTAGGAGCTCAGTACCTCTCACAGATCACCTTACAGATTAAGTACCAGGATGTACTGTATATGATGACTCATGCCCTGTAGCACACTGCAGGAGTATTGTTGCTTTTTGTTATTGAAGGGATGGATAGGTTATCCTTCCTTTTTTATATTATCTTAAAACTACAAACACGACTGGTCATAGTAAAAAAAACTACTGTATATCATCACATAATCACACAACTGGATGAAAGTTTGATATATATTCGAAAGGTACAAACAGAACAAAACAATTACTGTAGATACATTGCTGTACAATACATTTAAAACATAATAGGTAACTTCTTAAGAATTAAAGTATGTTTTTCGTCCCCACTTTCGAATGAAAGGGAGCTAAAATAAGAGTAACAAAGAAACCCTTTATCTCTTACTGTTTCTGAATCACCTGAAGTAATCAGCAAACTTGATTAAGTTGATGAACTTGCATAATTCTTTTAGTTTTTGGGTTGTAATCTACATGGTTGAATGAATGCACTTATTGTAAGTCGCTTTGCGTAAAAGAGTCAGCTCTATAAATGTAATGTCCAAATTTATAGTGAAAAAATGAATGAGTAAAGTACACAAAGGGACTAGCAGTGACCCTGGTTGTATGCTAATCAGTAGAAATCATCTAAAATTACAGAAGGGATGTGATTTTGACAATTCTTTGACAGAAAACACACAAAAAAAGTTCCGCTGTCCCTCAAATATATGGAGAATAAAAAGATCAGAAGGAGGGTACTTAGTTGACTGTTGATTAAATTTATATTTAGTGAGTTGTGGACGTGTTTAAGAGGAAGGTTGATTACATCAAGTCTGTTGTTGTTCTCTAATGAGTCTAGAAAATGGCCGGAAGTAACACAGGCATCTGGCCAAAGGTCAGATCATAGGTTCAATCAATTGCCTGATAACACCACAAACACGTAACTTATCAAAGCTGGGTATCTAAATTGCAAATTATCAGGGTTGTGTTGAAAGAATAGTGTGTGTGTGTGTGTGTAATCTCTGTAGATAATATAAGGTTTAAGAATAAGGTTTATTTTAAGCAAAAAACAGCAATATGGCCATGCAGACGACTTCACCTCAATCTAATCAACCGATGACAATTAAGGAACTGAAAACAATCTGAGACAACACATGAGTAGCATGAGAGACGAAGCCAGGCTCTGACTTTCAAAAGTAATAGCTGTTGCATGTATTTACCATGTTTGTTTTTTCAACAACTTTTCAGAAACTCTGTTGCACCTGAGAGTTTTATTTTTTAAATCAAACTTTCTGTAGAGATTTAATAGGGACAGCACTCTTGAATGGATGCCTAGTGGTATTCTTCAAGTGAGCATCTCTTCTCATAATAGGATAATCATCGTAATAATATAAAAATTGAGTGGCAGTGCCTTACTTTTTTTCCCAATTAAATACCAAAGCTGGTATCCATCACTACCTAGAGGTTGTAAAACATGTGTAAATGTGTGTGTGTGTGCTTTCCTTGTAAGGACCTTTATGTCCCAACTAAAATAATTTTAAAAGACAGTAAAAAAAAAAATGGTTTAGAATGAATTAGCTACGCACAACAGCATCCTCTGGTCATGGCTTCTGGATTCTTTCATGCTTCCAAAGATGAGCAATATATCTTTTGCTAGGAAAAGCACAGGTGTGAATAGTAATATTAACAATGGTTGAGCTGCTTCAGAGTCATTGCGCATGCTGGCTCATTGTCACAGTCATCATTATTGTTATTAGTAACATAGTAACCATGCTTTTCCTTAACTGTTGACAAGTTAAACTTCTTCTTAAAGCAATGTGATTTATCATCAAGTGAAACACCAGAAAGAAAGGTTACAGAAGATGGATACATTTAAAATAATTATCATGTTGCAGAGAATCTCAGTTAATTTGAGTAAAAGAGATTTTACATTTCAAACAAACATTAAGTTAACTGAATATATATTTTTTATTTAATATTAACTTTTTCAAAATATTACATTTACATTTAGCATTTTAAAGTACTCAAACATTTTGAGTACTTTGAACTTATTTGGTTTTATAGTGTATATCTTTTTACCAATAACAGACATTTTCTTGTAAAGTCCAATAACTGAATCACTTGCTCTGAGTAAGTTGCAGTTATCATTATTTTTTTCTATGTTTAAAATGTATTAATAACTGTGGCCAAACTCAAACCTCAACCCATGCAGGATCTATCTACAGTGTTTATGCACAGACAAACGTTTACAAAGACCCACATTTATTCAGATATATATTTACAACCAGCTATTTACAAAGAATCAGGAGTACACATGAAACAAAGGTTATAATCAGGGGTATGTAGAAATCTCAAATATGGCACTGAGTGGTAGGAAAAAGTGTGATCAGTTAAAACAATCATATGAAGCTTTTAGTGGAAAAAGGATATTTAACCCCATTGCAGCTGCATTACATTTAGAAGATTTCAAAATGCAGAAATGCATTTATTCCATATATTTTGTGTAAGGATGTTCAGTTCATCAAGGCTGCAGAAGATGTGACTGCAAAACAAAAGAAGCTCTGTGTAACATACTGCAGGCTCACAGCACCTCAATATAAAATGGCTGCTTTTACTTTTCATGCTGTGCAGTTCTATTAAAAGGTCGACATGAAGTGATGTCTAGAAAGAAAAACATATATACGTTGTATCTCAGTTTGCATTTAAAATAATGCTGGTGAGAGAGCCTGTGTGCTCCACTTTCAAGTAACGCATGTATGTAGACTATAAATCATTACTACGTTCAGTTCAGTTCCACCAAGCAGCATGCCATTCATGATGCGCATTGGAAATAGCTTGTATCCTAATTTTCCAGTGAAAACTTACAGATCAAAATATCTAAACACAACAAACAAAAAGGTATCTAATCAATTAGGCAGATTCCATGAAAGAAACATATCAGCAACAATAAAAAAAAATGTTTAGGAAAATGACTGAATGAACACGGACAGTAAGGTAATGTGCAAGGAACGGCATATATATATATATATATATATATGACATTATGGAGCACCATGAAGTAACAGATGCAGTTTGCAAGTGTTTAAGGAAAAGGGCCCCCTCCAGTGGCTGCTGCTAAAATAACAGTCCGTTGCGACAGAAATCACTTGTATGAAGATTAAAGTGCTTAAGGCTGAGTAGTTGGGATGTCACCTATTATGGTTCCTTTCCGTATATTTAGACATTATTTAATGTCACTGCCAAAAACTCTCAGCGAACTGCAACTTCACAAAGCCTACAATATCAATCGCATCCCTTCGTGATACTTTACATCCACCTCAGCTCCACAAAACTCTGCTTACAAACTGTATCTGAAGAATACGAGCATAATGTCACAGATGGAAAAAAAATATGTATATTCTCTGTTGCTTTAAGAAGAGTCCATTAAACATTCAACAAAGTGCTAACCAGCCGCTTCACTCTTAACTATAGAGACTATTTTACAAATATTTTTAAAATACTTAACATTGATGAAATACATTTAGGAAAGCCGATGTCCTACCAGTAGACAATAGGCATGCAGTGCATTTCCAGAATCACTTTAATCTTTGTACACAACCCTTACACGCAGTGTTAAAAACTGCAGCTGTGAGACATATAAAACCAAGCCCCTTCACTGAATGAAGCGCCACCTCTGATTAAAAACACCAAATCTAAGAGGTAACTCGTAGTTATGACACCCTCCGGTCTTCATTTGCAGGCTTACGAACTAAATTCATCTGAACTGGGAGTTATCCTTTGAGCCACTTCAGCATCATATCTGCTTGTAGTGTAAAACACTGACATTGCATTTGTTTAATTTGTACTGTATGAAAGCTACAATACACTTTAGAGGTTGTGCTTCATTCAGAAATAGGGCCACAAATAACTTTAAAAATAACTCTACATTTACTATTTACACGTCAATGAGACTCTACGCTGTGGACACGTTAGCTGATTAATTTATTTCCCTTCATTGCTGGCGTCCAAACTGCAGAGTCCTGTGGAAACAAACTAAATATTTCAGTGCAAAGAGACACGGGGCAATCAATGGACTCAATCAATATGAATATAAATATTTATATGCTCCAACGTTAGTGGTGAATCCAATAGTGCTTACCTGGTACATCCTTCTTGCCTTTGGAGATTCTGTGGAGGTCTTAGGTAAACAAACTGCACAAAGACAAAGGAAGATTTAAGTACAGATAAAACGCATAACAAGACTCACAAGCAGCTCTATGAGGCTGTGCTTGGTAGACAACAGAATCTGGCATAAGTTTATATATATATATTTATATATATATATATATGAATATATATAGTATCTATTTAGTTTTATGAATGTTGGTATCATATTTCTGTACCATCAAATAGTTGAGGGGATATTTCATGGCTCCTGAACTTCTACAGCTAAAGTAAAAGTTATTCTTTATCAATTTCACAAACTGTATAATTAATACATCACTGTTCCCAGCCTGAGTGAAATTGTGCTTGAATGAACACAAAGCTGCCACCTACCAACTCTCTCTCACGGCATCAATGTCGCTCACGAGATTCTGCGCTAAACAGATGCCAAAAATCTAAAAACGAAAACAAGAAATATTTTTCATGAGGTAAATTGAAAGTCAACAGAGATGAGCTAATAAAGTAAACCGTTCACATTGGTCCTCACCTGTAGTAATGCAATCCCAATAAAGATGCCTGCCACCACTGTCAAGTTGTCTTGAAGCCACTTCTCAAACTGAGGAACGCATCCTTTGATATAGATGAAGGTCCGCTGCTCAGAGTCCTGACAGAACATAGAAACCAGTAATAAAGCCGAACAGGCAAGTGCATACACAGGATTTGGTTTTTACATTGTTTATCCTTTTAAAAGTTTGAAATCTTATGAGTAACCAGAGGCAATTATGTTGGGATTTACTTTGCAGCACTTGAAAACATGGTAAATGGTAAATCCTTTTAATGGTGCCACATGATTCTACTGGTCATCTTGTGGTCTTCTCAAAAGCCCTTCACAATAAAGTCCTTCTGAACTAATGTTGCCCGGTTGTTAACACACACTCAGCCCACTTTTTTTTTCTACTCTGACTCTTGTAAAAAAAAAAACTAGCCCACTTTGCTTTTTTCCTCACATTTCAAGTCAATAAAACAAACACAGCCTTTTCCTTACACAATGCTACTGTGGAGTAAGGCCAAAGCTAATGATGGGGGAGGGGATTCAATTCCCAGTGCATTGCTGCAGCATGAGTAATACCACCCGGCCCAAAGTGCTGATGGGGAGCCAGCTGCTGTATTCCGAAGACTGTGCAGTTGGGAAACATACTGAAAGGGGAATATTGTGCACAGGGTGGAGTACCTGAAGCATGACCTCATGCAGCCAAATAAACCTGTACTGTTTTAAGGCACTGGCTTACTTTGAGATGAGTTTCTGTTAAGCCACTCACCGCTTTTGCTCGAATGTCGTAGCCACACTGCGTGTTGATGACATCCTCCTATGAAGAGAAGATGGTTCATGCTTAAAAAATTTTCAAAAGGTAAAGTCAAGATATTTAGAGACATATACTGGGAAGATGTAAGGACGGTAATGCTGCTGGTTTTCTACCTGGACTTAATTTTCATATTTGCCACTGCCGAGATTCACATATCGTTCTAATATATTATCAGGAAGGTTGCTGTGAACTAAACCTGCACAGATCTAGACTTGGATTTGAGTCAGATTTAAGTCACAAATATTGGGACTTTAGATCTGAGTGGTTTGAGAGTTTACCTGGTAAAAGCCCTGAAACATTAAAAATCAAACAGCCACAGGGCAGACTTGCATAGACAAAAATCTGGCGATGCTATATTTTTTCTTTTTGTCAACAAAATCCATGCAAAGATTTAAAACCAGCAATTTCACACTTTAACAAGTATTGTGTGTGTAGCCAAAGCCGGATATATCTTATTATTCTGTGCCACAGAGCTCCGTTGTTTCCACTATTGAGGTAATGCACTCATTATTCCAGATTGAGTTTGCAAAGAACTACATAACACAGCTTTTTGGGGGAAATTACAACGTCTTGTTTTGAAAATGACACTACATTTATGACCCCGGCCAGAGGAACTAAGTAAATATTGAGAGAAGAGCAAGTTATATTTAGTCTTTTTATGGTCTTTGAAGAAAAATTAAGAAAAATGTAATTCTTTAAATGCCGTGTCATTTTAATGGTCCGCAATCGGAGATCTTAAAGACTTGGAATTGACTTGCATTTCATTTATTTAAAAAAATTGTGACTTGCCTCAAAAGACTTAAACATACGACTGCTTAGAGCTTTAGAGCGCTTTCATGTCGAATCGTGTGTTGAAGACGTTATATTCATGCTAGTTGTTATGAAGTGCTGCTCTCAAAGAGGATGGCCTTGGTGGAATAGTGGAATGTCTTTCAGTCAGCAAATAAAAAAGACTCACTGCAATCTTACAGTGAAGCACTGTCACTGCTCTCCACAGAGACCAGCAGTTCGAGCATTTTTCCTGCCCCAAAAAAAAGTCTCGGTCGAGATAACTCCTCCCAGTCGCTTTCAGACTTTGCTGTGCTGGCAGGGTCTGAGAGGACTAAACGCTGAGAGGCCTTGACGTCCTGTTGGAAGCACGCCATGATAATTTGACAGCCAGCCTTCTGGAGGACGCAGATAACCGAGCTATGAGTCACAGGGAGGACCTTCTAAATGTTCCCTCAAACTAAAAGGTTCAACATGTTAGAAAGTGACCTCCTCAATTTGTACTCCAACTTCCAGACACAAAAACACCACATTCCACCCAAAGGCTTGTTGTGTTTTACCGTAAATGGGAATGAATTGGCTGTGGATTAGAAAGACTGATGTGTGGTGAGTTTATGTGTTGACATACCGCTGGATCTTTGGTGCAGCAGGAGAAGGGCACTCCACACTTCTCACGACTCGGGTTTGAATCAGTGCAGTTGAAGTAGATGTTCAAGTTCCAGTCGTCAGCTCCGAACGCTCCACAGCACTCCCACTACGAGGTTAAACAGACACAAAGAAAAACTCACATATATGTCAACAATGTCCCAGAGAAATGGTAAAAACAACACGGGAGTGTAATAAGTACAGTGGATAAAGAAACATAGTGCTCACATATTCCTGGGTGAAGTCTATCAGGTTCTGCAGATCAATGTCGTCTCTATAGGCCCGAATGTTGTTGTTAATGAAAAAATTGAGCTGGTCCTTGATCCAGTCTTTGAAGACGAAGGCCAGGACTCCTGCAGTCAGCTCCAGGAAGAAGATGATACCCAGGAACACGGAGAACTGAAATACATTGGACCAATATTATTATAAGACCAAGGAGATTGGGGGGGGGGGGGGGGGAAAGGTTTTCTCATTTCTTCACAAGTTGTTTGACAAGCGAACGTACAAATTTGAGCAAGAAAGAGTTTTCTCGCAGCGCTCCGATGCAGCCAGCGAATCCCAGGATGAACATCACGCCACCCACCACCAAGAAGAGCCAGACCGGGTCGAAGCCCCCCAAGTCTGTGATGGATGAGATGTTGGAGAGAACACCCTGGAAAAGCAGAGTGAGGGGTTAGAGGCTTAAATCATCGAGTCCACCGTCTCCATGAGTTGATAGTGTCCACAATCAAAAAACCTTTAAATTATGCGATGAGCTGAAATAGCTAGTCCGTTGTCAACTAGTTTGATAATCACTTTAAAGGAATAGTGCCGAGAGTCAGATGAGAAGATTGATACCAGTCAAATACGGTAAACACGAAGCTGGAGGAGCGGCTGGTTAGCTTAGCTTAGCATAAAGACTGAAATCAGGGGGAAACAGTTAGCCTGTCCAAAGGACAACAAAATCTGCCTACCAGCACCTCTAAAGTTCACTGATCAACACCGTATATCCTGTGTGTTTGATCCATATAAATAAAACTACGTAAAAACGACAAGTTGTGGTTTTATGGGAGTTATGAGCTAAACTATTTCTTGGCCAGAATAGTGACTTTCTTACTTACACGAAAAACAGCAAATTGTCTTTTTTTACACTTCAGTTTGTGTACGGATGTAAAAAAAAGAGGTATATTGTGTTAATTAGTGCTAAACTAAGTTAACCAACTGCTGGTTCCAGCTTTATACTTAACAAACAGACAAGAGAAAAGTATCAATCTTCTCTTCTAACTCTTTGCGAGACATAATATTGGCCTCTTTTCATATAATGTTAAACTGTTAGACTGTCCGTCCCCCTTTATAGACCCCCAGAGCTGGACAGTGAATGAATCTATGAAGTGCATCAGATCATTTCTTGTGTGCATTGTTCAAGAGGGGAGTCCCACCGGAAAGCATGACATTCCTTTCTGACTCAGTCTAGCCACTGCCCTTAGATGGGCGTGAGCAACAGGAGACGAATTGAAATGATCTGCTTAGTTTATGGATTATTTGCACACAACACATTGATTTAGCTTATTGTTTACACAGAGAGATAAGTGGTGAAATCACCTTTTCGCTCCATGCCCACAGCCCGATGCCGAGGAACGCCAATCCAAGGAACTAACAGACAGAAAGAGACAAGAGAGAAGGGTTACTTTTTGCTGCGACTGCAACACGTAGCCGTCACACAGAAGAGAAACCACAGAGAGATTTTCCTGGCAGTGATCCATTAACTTAAAATATCTCTGGTGTCAGTCTGCTCTGCAGTATCGGGAGATTCCCACATTAGAAAGCATCTCCTGACAGCCTGGAAGCTTCATGATTTAAGTTTCGGGCTACAGTGTAAAAGTTCTAAACCACATTTCAGGATTTGGAGAGTTATGAACGAAGGCATCGCCGGCATTAGAAACAGTTGATATTAAAGCAGCCATTAAAAATTTGAATTCATTTGAGAACAGTTACATTTTCACAAGTGCTTGTTTTCATATCATTAAATGAATATTTAGATTTTCATCTTAGCTTCTGGCTACTGGTCGGACCAAAGAAAGAACTTTGGGCTGCGGCACAATTAGACTCACTTACAGACTGGACCCTATAGTTATGTTTTTTTCCCTTTATAAGATATAAAGCACTTTGTAAATGAGCTTGTGAAGGGATTCTTTGTGAAACCGTTTTAGAGGAAGAAGGCAGGAACGATACTTTTGACGCAGCCAACTTCCTCTGATGATATATGAATGTGAAGGGATCACAGAGGTCACCGACAGCAGGCATAAACCCTCAGCAGGGCCTGACAGGCGGCCTTCCTCTTCATCACTCTGAGGTCCATGAAGGCTACATTTATGGCCCAAGGAGACATGAAGAGATATATGTTGTGGGGGCAATATAACGTTTTTTACGAGCAGGACTGCAGTTTGACTATGTTAGATTTTGATGCACATGATTTAAAAGGTATTTAATCTACTGGATTAGCCTACAATTGACAGTCCCATCCGGTTAGTTCATCCATTAATATTTATTGTATCACAAACAATACATACTGATATCATGAATAGAGCAGCCTGCAACAGCCGATTCAATTATTCAAATTAACTAGCAACAATTCTGATAATTAATTCATCACTGCAGTCAAGTATAAAGCCAAAATGCAAAACATTTCCTGGGTCTGGCTTCTCAAACGTGAGGACTTTACTGCTTCTATTTCTGTTCTGTCATTGTAAGTTGAACACCTTTGGGTTGAACACTATTGGTCAGAACTAGAAAACGTCAGCTTGGAATTTACGACGTTTTAAACATAGCAATTAATCAAGAAAACGATTTATAGATGCATCAATAACGACAAAGATAATGTTTAGCTGCCACCTAATCAGTTTAAGATATTCATATTCATGTTGTAAAGTTTATGAAAATGCTCCAAATAATTATATTTACTATAATTTAATGTTGGCCATCTTTAAACAATTAATCATGTTAAGATTTCTGTCAATCGATGAAACAACTAGTCACATAATCAATGCAGCTCTAATCCATAACTCCTCCTTTCAGGTAAGGCATAGTACTTCCATTAATACGGCATTTACATATATTATTTTATTTATACTTGTTATATATTGTAGCATTATGTACATAATTTACATTTTATCTTACATGGCCCTTTATTTATATCCGTTTCTTATATAACGGCAACTGTAACAAACACATTGCCCCCCAGGTATCAATAAAGTATCCTGATCTGATTTTTATTACTAATGTCTGACATCACTAAAGCCATTTGTTATCCCTACAACAATAAAGAATATATACCTTAACCTATTCTAACCAGCTTCTGCTAAGTGGAGGCCCAAAGTGGGACATCCAGAAGTCTCTGATGGGGTTACTGGTGGTGGGTTTCAAAGCACAACAGCAGGTTTCTCAGTCTCGTGAAGGGGCTGGATGCCTGGGTGGACTGTGGTCTCAACAAAGTATAAAATGCATTTCTCCTTCTAAAACAAAACAATAATGTGTGTGTACATCTCTGACACCACCGATAAACAAAGTGTCCTCAGATGATGCAGCCAAAGCAAAGTGATGGTGGCAGCAGAGCCCTCACACGGACGCTGTCTGCACAACAACAAAGGCTGAGAGGTGACACTAGTACCGAGCAAGTGCACGGGGAGCAGTGAGCTGATAGCCGGGGACGAAATGAGCCAAATGTCCTCCTGTACAAAAAAACAACGGGGAGACAGAAAACGGCTCCGGGGGGGGGGGGGGTCAAAAACACGTACCGGCAGTGTGTATTAAGCAGAGGATAAACCAGGCCTGAAGTCCTAACACAACAAACAAGGGGACTTACCCAGAATATGATGTTGAATCCGAAGATGAAGTACTTGATGCAGCAGCTCACTTCGTGAGCCTTGAAATGCTTTCCGGACATCATTTGGATGTTTTTGTTTTAAACGCCGCCCACAGTGGGAAAAGGACTCACATCTATCCTCTTGTGTTTGACAGCCCGGCTGTGGAAACACCTTTCTTTCTTCTTTTTTTTTTTTTTTTAAAAGGCTTCGACAAAACGCGTCGTCAATTATTTCCGCGTCTAATGATAAACATCCTCCTGTACCGTTAACTGTTTCCGCTGACTAAAGGCGCAGGTGAAGCCGCAGAGGAGCGTCAAGTGTGTCGGTGTCAGTAAAGATGTGCGTTTATTCCCGATATGGATCTAAAGAGGTATAACGGTACAAATAAATCCACTGAAGTCAACCAGATTAAAGCCGATGGTCTTCTATCTGACCCATAATGTAGACATGGCCGTTATTTGATTGGCATCTGTGGGAGCCAATGAGAGCCTTTGGTGGTCACGGGAGGCGGGACGTCCTTCAGAAGAGGTCGCCATTGCCGTCGCGTGACCATGAAATATATTATGATATTAATCACTTTAGAGTATCATTTATTCATCTATCCATCCCTCAACTAATTAATTTGGCTCATAATAGAAATTACGACTGTAAAATTAAAGTTGTATTATGTATTAAACCTATTGAGCTATTGGGACAGAGTGCATTATGTAATGAATAATCATATAAATAAATACAAGCAACAAATAGAACAAAAAAGTGGTGTAATAATGAATAATAGCCTTTTCTTCATAATTAATGAGTAACATTACATCTGTCATCTCTTGTAATGTATTTCTAAAAATATGCTTCACCATGATATTCAGAATGAACCCCAGAATAGATTTAAAGCAGAAGTGTATTCATGTTTTAGTTCATATTTACACATCTGCAAATAACGAGTTCAGATTTTGCTATATTAAAGTTGGAGCTTTTTGTTATTTGGTTCCACAAACTGCCTGATGACCTGAAAATCATCAAATCTGTGTTCATGTTAACTCAATAAAAGGATATTTTCAGGCGTAAACTGTTATTAATCTGTGTATGTGGTTTGTGTCTGAGGTGGATGTGCAGTTTGCGAGTTTATTTTGGAAGGTGTGTGTTTTGGTTTTCTAGACACATACTGTACGTCTACTGTACATCCAAACATACAGTATGTTAATCTGTATATTTGAATGTACAGTAAATACAATAATCAGTCTGCAGTGGCTCTGTATATTAATTTAATCAAATATTTTGAATATTCTATTTTTCTTATACTAACAACTAAAGGTTGTTCTGGAATTATCACCTGAAAGTAATAAAATAAATTGGATGTGGAGAAACGTTGCCCCCTGGTGGCAAAACGTGTCGTCTGGGTCATCTCGAGTCTCGGTCCAAAGAACAGATCTGTTCACGTAAGAGACATAAAGCTGCAAAATGAATAATTAGATGCGAGCAATACTTTTGATTCATGCATTAAATCAACATGATACTGTCTGTAAAATAAACACCAGCAATCATTTTGAGTATTGGCTTGGTTTATTGAATATAATAAAATATACTAATGTTCTAGTCTATTACAAATATTTGTTTACAAAACAGGATAAATTATGAAAATAAATACTTCTGTGTAGTTCGTCTGTATTGTCAATGTAGGCAGAGAAAAACTGAGATTTGCATACACATGTTAGACCATAAAAATAACACAACTCATTGTTATGAGATCATAATCACACCTCATGCCAAGACAAACATTAGGATGCAGAGGGCAGCATTTCCCAGGCTATCCTGTTCACACAAACTCCTTAATCCGAGGGTGATTCATACAAACGACCCACCATCGTGGATCACATGTAGGACTCAATATCATTTGCAGCGCAGTGAAAGTGTGCTTGGGCCCACAACAGCTTTGTTCACATTGTTAATACTGTCCCCAAAGATTCTCCTTAAGAAAAAAATACAAAAAATTACAATGGCAATACAAAGGTTGTAATTATGCAATATCAAAAATCATTCATCCATAAAATTCGGCTACACATCACTTTGAAAAATATATTTTTGGGGGGATTTAACCTCATGAAAAGTTATTTTTTACTCTTTAAATCATGATTCTTTATTTGACCCTTCATGTGTGCACAAGATATTTTAGTAGGTCGAGTTCCCAGAAGCCTCTGCAGGAGGACGGGAGTAAAATAACATCAGTTAAAACAGCTTGAGGCAGTTTCCAAGAACATTTAAAACCATTTGTTTGTGGTGAAAAGCTTTGGTGAAACTTGTTTTGTAGGGTTAGCGTTTAGCTGTAGAACCCAACATTCTTCCCTTTTATATTCTACACACAGAATTTCTATTAATTTCTGTCAAATGAACACGTTAAAACAAGTAAGACTATGTTATCTGTCCCACAAATTCTCCTGCTATAACCTAAACCTCATTTCCTTTTGTTATCCAACACATTCATCACACTGCATTTCCTCTTTTAGAGCAAACAGCTTCAGATACATCACACAAGGACACAGTGTACCTTCATTTGCTTCTGTAGTCTGTTATCCTGTTTGATTAAGGCTTTTTGCACAGTTTCCATAGTTTTGATTATATTTAGCACACAGTCTAAAATACTGAGCCTGAAATAAATAACCCTGAAGAGAAGTTTAAGAGTTGAGATGCTTGGATGAAAACTTCAGCATTAAAAGCTGTCGCGTGCAAGCAAAGTTTTGAGTACATAATTATCATTGCAGTGTGCATTAAGCCAAAGGCTTTGAGAACCATTCTTCATTTTGTGCAAAATATATAATTATTTCCTTGAATAGTCAATCTTATTTCAATACATTTTGATTTCACATTCAGTTTTATTTGTTCTACTTTGGGTTTTGGCCAATATCAAAGGGTACCTATTCATTCAATAATATACAAATGATATGCTTTTCCGAGGAAAATAACTGCATATCACATTGTTAGTTAAGAAAATATATACAGGAGTACAATAAACACATTTCTCATGTACTATCTTGAACAATCACAATGGCATGCTGGCAGCAAAACATCGTACACCCATAACGGAACGAAGCTTGCGTTTCTGGCGTTTTAAGTAAAAATGGCCGTCCACAAAGAGGGCAGGTCTAACAGCCTGAATCCATTATGTATTTAAAACACATAAGGCTTTGTCTGAAACACTTCTGTAACATCTTATGAACCAACTTGTTGATTCATTGAGCGTAATAGGATCGGCTGAGCAATATAATATGAAGCTTTAATGCATTATGCATCAATCACAGTTAAAGGATCCAGTGCTTTATTGTTTCTAAATATGCTTTCATGATGGCCAGACTGCACCTATGAGATGCTATACGTGTCTTTATAAAGGCAATACAATGCTTTACAATGAGGTTTTTTGAGTTACTATAAAATGTACAAAATCTTCTTTTTAAAGAAACCAGAAATGCATAATACTAATACTTACATGATACCATAAAGCCTGAGATTAGGTTTGGAACACTGTAAAGGTTTCTTGGCTTTGATACTGTTTTTGTTTGAAAAGTTCCTCTTTTGGCATCATGTTAGACTAATTTGTAACACCTTTTGTTCTTTGACAGAGTTGCATAAACACTGCTGTGTAATGAAACCAGACAGGGATGGACCGTTGGGCCTTAATGTGCATCACCTACATCACCCAGTCACAGCAGAGCAGCGGTGTCGTTTGAATGCATCTTGGCGAGAAAGTGTTAAAGCAGAGCTGCACACTCGCATCACCTTAAGTCACCTTGACAGCAGACTTCTTGTGGACACAGAGGAAGTAAATGTAGGGCACGCCAATGAAGGCCCATTTCTCGTTGGGCCAGAACATGATGACGGGTCCTCGCTCTGGGGCCTCAGTCGCAACGTCAAAGTAGGCAAAGCAAACGCAACCCAAGTAGGAAGCCAGACAAATGAGGATGTGCCTGTGAAAGCAAAGTTTGAATGAACCAAACTGCTGGAGAAAAGACTCGAAATATATCACGGTGTTGTCACAAACTCATGTGGAGTAAGATTATTTCTACTTGTTTTCAATTCAAAATCACCTTGTTTATGGTGTTTTGCTTAAATTTCATTTTTCCTGATTCTAATACAGGACTCTGCACTTATTCTTGATTCAAAATCCAGACCCTAATGTATGGCTTTTTCACTTTTCTTCAAAGGACCGTAACTTAATTATAGACAGAAAAAAAACTTGATAAGATGGAGATCTTGTGTAGAAATATGCGTTTTAATTATAATAATTTGTGTATAATGAGTAGATAGATTTTATGACCTTAATAATAGTTAATAACAACTTTGAGCTCACCAAGCACAGTGCAAGTAGGGGAAGTTGACAGACGACCACATCTCACAGAATATCCTATCGCTGATCCAGCAAAGCAGAGCCAGTGCCCACCAGATCCCTGAGACCAGACCCAACTTGAACACACGTGGGTTTTCACACCTGCAATGACCAAAGAGAGCACTGAGAAATGTGTATAACGGTGAAAACGGTGAAAACAATATGTACTTAGTTTGGTGTATGCAACACTTAGTGCATACGATCCGTCTATTCAGGTACACAAAATACAAAAACATCTTTTTTGGCATCTTTGATGAGCAAGACAAAAGCAAAAAGAAATAATTTAAATTAAAAGAAAAAATACATAAAATTTTCCTATTCCGACTTGCTTTTGCCAATTTGGCTTTTTTTGGCCACTATGTGGCAGTGGCACAATATTGACAAAGTGTCACCTTTTCATTTGATATGGTGAACTTGTTCGCAAACAGTTGCCTCAACATTAGCATCCACTCAGAGCCGTGTATGTTTTTACTTGATGATTGTAAGTAAGTCTCCTTTAAGCTCTGTTTGATGTCTCCTATGACTCCATTCAACAAACATGTGATTCTTTAGCTGCTAAATACTCCACTGTATTCACCAGCGAGTTGGTTTACGCATTTTGGGCAGATACGGTACATTTTTTGTTAAAGCTTTGTTGGTACAAACTGCTGCCAGCTACGGCTAAAACTGAGACTGGACCAAAACTATTATTATTAGTTATGGGACAGAAAACCGAAACAGTGAGCTGAAAGATGTTCAAACACTTTGAAGGGCTGAGGGGATGTAAATACTTTTTCTTTTACCTGAGGCTTCTTAATCCTCCAAGAGGATTAAGTCATTCATACAGGACTCATTTTACTGTCTGTGTAGCTTGGGTGCTGTTATATTTACAACTGAGATGTCCATACCAAGATGTAGAGTTGTAGGTTAGCACATTTATTTTTAGATGCGGCGATTATCTTTTTTTTTTTTTTGGGGGGGGGGGGGGGGGGGGTGCTGACAGAAGTAGCAAGTATTCTGGTCTCTGCACAAATATCTGCTAGTGGACAGAGCACTGACCTACAGAGACGCATGCCACTGCTCAAACTATTCTTAGTCTTGTCCTCCTTTAGATAACACCAGTTACACCCCCGCTGCCGCTGGCTGGGGCAAAACAAAGACAAAGGCAAGGAAGCGCGATTAAACGGTGTTGATGATGCAACTGTTTAGTCACTGTGACACAGTTCATCCCCTTCCCCTAAGACAGAGCGTTTGATGAGGTCATATCATTTCACGAGCCTTTAAATTTGAGTTACCATTGTTGCAAGGAGAGAGGAATGTTGGGGTGACACAAAGACAAGTAACTGAAAAATGTAAGTGCTTGTCTTAAGTTAACGTAGTACAAGAGTCATAAAGTCTCGTACATTTTAGCAAATGTTAGAAAGGTATTTCCGCTTCAGAAACATTAACCGTCATGAGCTCCTGGTCACAGCAGTGTAAGCAGCAAAACTTCAGGAATAAGTTGAACTGAGGAAGGGTGCGTTGGTGTCACGGCTACTCATCAGCAACAGGATGTACAAAAATAGATGGCCAATGATACGACTTCCCAAAGGGAAATAGGCCATTAAATTGCCATCAATATTCTATTCTACTGTTCGATCGATTATATGCTCAGCTGAGCTGTGCATCAGAGACGGCACTAAGCCAGCTCACTGCCTTTACATACATGCAGTACAACTGCCATAAGTAGGCAAAACACCCCTTCCTGATAACAAACACTGACACAACCATCACCACACAGCTGGGTATCAGGAACACTGTGCCTATCAGCTCAAACAGACGCTTGTAAGATAAGAAACATGACATGATACCAGGACTTCTGCTTGGAGACGTGAGCGTCAGCGTGATGGAGAGTTTGAGTGTTGGAGGCAAAGATAAGTGAAGGAAAGGCCAGTCTGTCTATCTGGGGTGGAGCACTGTTGAGAGGCTTCTCTCACTCGGGGTAACAGAAAGGAAGAGGCCGCATAGGATGAGTGCAACAAGGCCTGATATTTATCAAAGACGCTGGAGGTCTTCCTGCTTTGCTTTTAATGGTGTAAAGGCTTCACTTTAATATTAGATGTCAAACTCCACTGTGTGACAATATGTATTTTGACTTTCAAAATAAGTCAAACATGTTTTTTGTACAAATTTAGTCTTATTTCCAAATATGTTCAAAATGATGATAAAAAATATAAGTCAAGAAAACAGAAGTGATTAGACACTTCTGTTTTCTTGACTTATTTTTTAAGACATCAGCAACAACTTGATGGGTAAGAGTGATGTTTTTACAGAAAGGAAGCGATGACAAAACTACAAAAATAAGACGCCAGATGTATAAACCAGAATCATCCTTTACGTGGTGAAAAAATATGAGAAAAATCTACTTTTTAAAACCTGGGCAGATTAAATTGACGGTATTTAAAGAGATGGTGCATCGTTTTTATCTGCACATATGTATATTTAATAATATTAGTCTTTTTTAATTCTTATTTGTTTGAACTTCGGGGCTATGCCTTTTTCAACACGTGCTTCTTTAACATTTAATTTACAAACTACATCTGTTGTTTCAATCAAAAATACTAAATACCTGGTATCATACCACACACCCGTTATCTTGGCAATGTGCGAATGAACTTAGCTCTCACAAGCCAAAACTATCCTTTCATACAAAGTCCCTTTTGTACTATCCTTTATGAATAACTCAGCTATTATTGCACAGCTGGTATTATTGCTTCAGCACTAATACAATATTTGAAGAGGATGTCCTATACACTGGACACGTTGTTCTTGTCCAACTGGAAGTGACTTGAATAGAGGCCAGCAGTCGTATTGTAAAACAAGCAAACAACTACAAAACTATCGGTCGTTTCCGAGGGCAGAAGTGCATCAGCCACGGCCACAGGAATTATCTCCCACTTAGCAGAACAAAGGCAAGCGACCTCAACAGATGACTGGCACTTGCAGTAATGTCAGGAACAACCAACAGGTTGAACAATGGATGACTTAGGGTTACAAGAGTGACGGTGGCGAGAAAGGGATGTAGGAAACGGAAACAATAGAGCAACTGCACATTGCTGTGACGGAGAAAAGCAATACAAACACACACAAAAGGGCATGAGTGGCTTGTTTTGCATTTTCAGGGACATTCTTTCACATCATAATGTCCCAACAACATGCCATTAGACAATGTCAGTATAAAAAGCCAAAGGTGACATGTTAGCAGACTAAAGAAACTACATCTTGAGACCGTTTCCCTTTCATCCACTGAACTACTTTACATTAATGCAGCTGATTTCACTAGACAACTTAAAAACACCGACATGGTCACTGATATCTGCTGCTGTGGTACTCTAAAGTTCAAACTTAGCTTAGTTAGAGCAAGTGGTCATTTATTTATTCAACCTAATTAAGTTGAGTCGTGAGTGAGTGATATCCTGTGGATGGTGCTAAGTTATACATGCATGCTATGATTTTCCCACACCTGTCATATTGTATTACCACTTGGTCCAAGCTAGGAAAAAAACAAACATTATATACATAAGAACGCTCAAAACATAGACAGAGCACAACACTTCATACTCTTAAAACCAACCCCACTTCGAGCAGTCAGCTGAACAATTTGCAACCGAGGGCTGAAAGGCAAAAGATGCCTGTAACTAGATAAAAACATACGATTTCAGCATGTGAGATATGATTTAAGCACCCTGTCTACCAGGGGTGCAGTTAACGAATACTCTCCATATTATATACGTTTAGTAATATAATGACGGGACAAGTTGGGAAGCTAATGTTAGCAAGCCAACTTACTGCAGTAAGCTCAAGCACTTGAAAACATAATACTGCATATCTTTCTGATGTATCCACATTCAACCATAACACAAGTTGTTTACTGTCAGTGTAACTTACAGAAATATATTCAGCCTAAAACTGACATTTAGGAAAAAGAAATTGGTGCAAACATAACATTAGACGTACTGAGAGTCAAGATCCCACCGTTTCCCCATTCTTCCTGCTGATGTTTCCTCAGTTTTTCCGTTCGGCAACGTAGTTCTGGGTTCTTTACACTCTTGTTCACCACACAGCGAAGGTATTTTTTGGTTGTTTGCTAACACACAAAAGTGAAAAGGAGGCCCCTTCACGTGATATAAAAGTCAATGAAGAGTGAGACATTGTTTTCCCTTCCGGGCTGGACTCAATTGCGCTCCGTCTCTGTTCGGTCATATAATTACAAAGTACAACATTTTGACCTCGTATAATTTTGTCTGCCTCCTCCGCCTCCTACAACTTCCTGCTTCGTGTACAAAATGACCCACATTCTTGCTCCTTCCCCACTGACAGAGTTTGTTTCACTGTGTTCAGTCGACATCAGGCAAACAAGAGCATCTGCTGTACCAGAGGCAAGTTTCTCGTACAGCCATAGACGGTATACAAGAACCGGTCAGCTTTCTCCATTAGCGCTACAGACTTCTGGAACTATCGGACAATGCTCCACTCTCTCTAAAGTATAATCATGGCTGAACCACAACCAATCACGTGTCCATGAACCACAAAGAGCTCAACATAAGAGTTATCTGATTTATTGTATGATGCTTTTACTAACCTTTTAAGCTCAGTAATGAGGAGTACGGTGCAGGGGATGCCCAGAGTCATGAGTGACAATGAGTTGACGACAGGTTTCACGAAGGCCAGCCCAGTGGTGATCCCCGACAAGATGCCGATGACCACTTTGAACCTTGAGCTATATTGAAAAAGCAAAACAAACAACAAAAAATTGCAGCAACTTTACTCTATGAACAGCATTGTGCAATTCAGAGAGGGAGCTCTTCCCAGAAAGCACCGTGACACACTAACACTCGGTAAACAAGAATCACTCAGCTCCAAGAGGGATCTGAAGGGAATGAGCAGCCATGATGGCTCTGTGACAATGGAAAGAGAAGTAAAGACATGTGATGCAGCTTTTACTGGCGTCAGCTATCTCGGACAGGCCTATTATTAAACTGGGAGTCATAGCAGAGAAGACACACCATGCCACTGCTCTAACTGCTGTAGGTCTACCCGAAATGTGAGCTGAACGTGACCTTTGCCTCGTTGTGAAACTGATTTAATGTGAACACAAAGTCTAATTGGAAACTGTGATCTCTTTTTTGTTGTTGTTGTGTATGTAACACAACGAATACCCTATCAGACACTGTCATGTGTGTGTACACACAGTTACACTAGCCAACCTACCGATCCCTCCTGAACATCCTGGGTAGGTATCTCTTGGGAAACCACATGGCAATGGCACACATGAGCACCCACAAGATGGCCAGCTCGTCCAGCATCTGGCCGAGAAAGCTGAGCGTGGCGTGAAAATATGTCGATCCAATACCTGAAAGAAGATGGACAGGCAAACACACAAATGAGACGTCGTCTGAAGATTGATGAGATTGTGTCTCTTAAAAAAAACAAAAAACATTTGACATCATGTCGAAAAGAAAGGAAAGTCAAAGAGATGCACGAGTTAAGACTAAAACAGTTCATTTCAGGAGATATAAAACTTTCTTTTGTGTTTTGTACAGCTGACATGTTCCCATTTCAATCTATCAAAAAAGTATTAAAAAAAACTGATACAAAGTTGCAAAATGTCACCTCTAAATGAGATTACTTTAAACAGAAAATAATTATAGTGACATTAAATGCTTTAGGCAGACAAGTGACGGAACACTGGAATAAACAAGTTAACTCGAAGAAGCAACTTGTAAACCAGCGTTAATATTACTGGGAGTTTTGAAACTCTGTGGAAGGATGGATCAGTCAGTGCCCCTTTGTTATCACGGCCCAACAGACCTTATCAGAATAATCTGTTTTCATAACAGGAGATTCCTACAGTTCCACGAACTTCTTATCCAGAAAGGGAGCACTGCTGTCAGTCAGAAGTTACTAATCATGACAACCCGTCGGCGTACTCGTACAGAGAGCTGAAACATTTATGTGATTAATTCATTAGTTGGTCTCGCGAGAAAATTATTTCAATGATCAAATGGAACGGTTTAGGTTTCTTCTGTCTTCTATCGTAGTAAACTGAATATTTTTTTTGGAGTTTTGAGTTAGTTGGACAAAACGAGACATTTGAAGTCGTCACATTGGACTGGATTTGGAAATTATCACCCACATTTTCACTTTTTTCTTCCTTCACTTTTTTCTTCCTTCACTTTCTATTAACAAAACGATCAATCAAGAAATAAAATCAGAAACTTAACCAATAATTAAAACAATCCAATACTGTATATGTCCTAGTAGCAGGCAATGCAGTCAACCCTAAACTACATGTACGACTCCTACCAAACACGGCTGAGGCCAAAACCAGAGAAAATCAGCTGAAAGTTGTTTTCATACTAGAACCTATAGGGTTGTTTTTTTACTACAGAGACAGCTGTAGAGATGAAACCATGTAACTGCCTTCTCTGCTGTGTAACTTTTAACAGCCTCCAGATTCCGAACAATGGATACAGTCAGAGCTACTAGCCCACTGAAAAAAACCAAACTGGATATAATTTGATCACTGGTTTGGAAGGCAGGTGTTGGACAGGGTTTGATAGGAGACACGGGACTACTCTGATAGCAAAAGAAAAGATTCACACAAAAGTTACACAATCTGAGCATACATGGCCGATAGTTAACATTCAGTTATGCAAATCGTATTCAACAGCTCCTCAGTTATCAGCCAGTGAAGTCACATCTCAGGAACATTGGGAGGTCTGTCAGGTTGTTGTTTTTTGCTGACAGTGCAACCAGAGTGTTTTCATAGCAGCTGTAAGGGAACTGGGCAGTGTAATCTCTTAACTGTGCTGTTATGTACATACAGTGGCACCATTTAGGACTCGAATACTGTGTCAAAGGAAATTGAGGCAGTAGGCTTATTCATCCCACCAATGAATAAGCCTAGTCATAAAGTGTTTGTCTTAGAGGGTAAAATGATTCAGGACGGCCTGAAGCTAGAAACGTGTACAGAGACAGAGGCCACGGCTGAGGAAACCTGCATACAAACAGTGCTGTTTAATAATGTGGGCGCCTACATACAACTCATACATGTTGCACAATGTTTAATGTACTTTGTATATGTACTCATAATGTTTGTGTATTTTGTCTGACTAACAGTCCAAACACCCAAATATTCTGTTTATCAAGCAGTTTATTATTCGGATCATTTTCATTTTTGGTTTATTTGTTGATTTTCTTTCTTGATCAATCATTTTGTCTATAAAATGTCAGAAAATAGTAAAAATGCCGGTGGTAATTTCCAAATACAGTCCATTGAAACATCTTCAAATGTCTTGTTCAGTCCAACTAACACTCTAAAACACCAAAAATATTCAGCTTACTAATAGAAGACGAGAAAAAACAGCAAATATTCATAATAAAAGAGCCGGAACCACTGACTTTTTGCTTATAAAACAACTTATTTATTAATTGTCAAAACTGTTAATTTTCTGTTAAATTAATTAATTGGCTAATTGTTTAAGAAGCAGTGTAATTTCACACTCAAAAATCAAAAAAATATTTAGCAATCTAGATTGCTTTGGTGTGAGTAACTTAGTTTTGGAGACATGTTAGACCTTGTTGAGAGGAACTATGTTCTTTCCACCAGAGTTCCTGAATGAAACTGCTCACAACCAGGTCTGTGGATTATGTACTCAACATAATCCACAGGTTTTAAGAGACATTTCAAATGTATTTTTTTTTGTTTTTTTTTGGGGGCACTTTGAGCACCACAAGTCTGAGTGTAACCCAGAACAATCCAAATTGATAAATAAGAACTACAGGCAAGAGGTATTTCTGTATTTAGGGGTTAACTGTTACTTTAAGCATTACCTACAGAAGATTTAATTTAAAAAGTAAATGAAATACTTGCCTGGCCCTTTACAAAATGTATAAATAAAGGAATAGTTGTATGGTTTGTTAGCTGAGGGAAGTTTAAGCGTGATTAAGGCGATGAAGGTCTCCCACAAAGCAGAACAGACATGAAAGGTTAGGTCATCATCATCACACAGAGTGTAGACATTAATGTCAGCTCAGACAACTTACCGACCACAACTAGTAGACTCCATATGAGGTAAATCCCACTGTTGAAATGTGTTGCATATTGGCGGAACAAGCACATTAATATGGGCGGCAAAACAAAAAACAAAATGTTGCTGATCTGAAATGATAAACAAAAGGGAAAAAAAAAAAGCTATGAGCAAAAATAAAATCACAGTCGACTACTGATCGTGTCAATGACAACATGCGTGTCAAAAGTTGATCAGTGCGCGAGCCTCGCTGGCCTTTAACAAACTTGACAGCCAGTGGGAATGAGAAAAGGAACATTTAAAACCTGATGCTAACAGTAAACAACGTGATGCTGAAGCTAAAAAAGCATAATATTAGAGGATCATATTAAAAGACAGCAGTGCAATACAAGGAAAAACAAAAAGACAGACAAGCTGTGCACTAGAGTTAGTTAGCTGTAACTTATATAAAACTGTATTATGCAAGAAAACAAACATCACACATCGTTAAGCTAACGTTAGAACCGACCGTGTTGTAAAATTCAGCAATGCTGGGGTAAATTAGGTAATTGCCTTCACACCAGTCCACATCGGAGCTGCCAGCCTGCAACTGGTCCCAAAAAATGAGATTGACGTTACTCATGTCTGAACTAGTCCTGTCGGATGGACAGAGCAGACAACAGTCGACAGGAATGGACCAAAAAAAAAAAACAGCACACTTGAGGAAACTGTCTCAATTTCTCAGCTCCGTTGTTCACCGATAGATTTCAACGTTTTGAGACCTGACTCGACGATGTGGGAAACTACAGAAATCGTCGCTGAGCTGCATTTTTAAGCCGCTGTCCTTCCACAAAGCTTGTCGTGACACTCCGCACTGTGCATTGACAGCTGCTCGGTCTGTGGCCAAAGAGTGTTCAAGCGGTGCAAGAGAGTTCACCCCTATCTGCTTCCTTGTTCAGTGACACGTGACAACACAGCAGCATTGAGTCCGGAAGCAGCCGGTCTAAATAGATTTCAAGCAACTTTACATTTTCAGATGTGCTTTTTTTACTTTGATATGTCACATTTGTTGTCTGGTATTGTGGGCATGCTGACTCACTGGCATGTCTTACTGGTATGAATCAGAGCCACTATAGTCCATGATCGATAATATTGTTGAAGTGCAAAACAAGTCTGTATTATTAACTGCTGAATATCGACGAACTTGGAGACAGTTATTTCATCCAGGTGCTAAATTAACCAAACTGCATTACTTATAAAGTCTTAGTTAGGACATTTACAACTCCTTATCTACTCTCTGGCTCCCTCTGGCCGAGGCATGCTCAGTGACTCTATAACATAATTTTAATATAATATTTAAATAATATACTTACATGGTCATAACCATTAATTGATACGATTGATTAGTTGATGTTATTTGTTCATCTTGCTGTGAGTTGTGGGAAAACATTTTTACGTTTCTTAACCTTCACATATTTTGTCTCATATATTTACAGTTTATAAAAAATTAGATAGGCCCTACGAATTTTGAGCTAGGCTACCAATTATGTGTACACCACTCTTGGTATGTGGTTGCTTTTACATGAAACATACATTTTAAATAATCAAGATAAATAAATTAACAGATAATTACCTATATGCTCTATTCATATAATCAGTTTAATGCAGTTGTGTAGGTCGGCATTACCGTTTTATTATGTATTTTTGTGTGTGAAATTATTTTAATAACCTTCAGCTTGAGGCCAATTGGAAAACTACAGCGGTTCAGTTATCGCGAGAACATTTCAGGCCTATGTGAGACCACGAAGCGGATATCCTGCCTCTTTTCCGTGGCGGACCGTTGTAGGGCCGGTTTAGCAAAATGAAGGTACATTGCTTTCCTAACTCTAAATTTCTGCGTAAAAGCTATTTTCCTGTAAATACTTCACTGTGGTTGATGCCATGTTTCTGAACTTTAAAGCAGAGCAGTTTAATGTAGTTATCGCGGCTCTGACTCTTCGGATGATGTTTGATTACGATGAGAGTCAGCGCTGACGATCCTGTCGGCAAGGGGAGCTGTAGAAACATGTCGGCACACTGAGCGAAATGTGCAGCCTGTTCAAGTTCCCTGCAATAAAAAGTTCTCCGACTTTTGCTGCCTACGTTATCTAAATCAGCAGTGTTACCCGAGTTGTCAGTTTACAACGTTATCCGTTAAACTGTTTGTGTTAGTTAGCATTGTCGAGAATGCTAACATTAGCTAGTTGACATAGAAGCTAACAGGCCTCCGAGCCGCGGCGTCTCCTTCTGAACTTTAGCTCAGATGCGCTATCGTTAATGTGACTGCAGGGTGTTTTCCCCCGGTGTCAGGTTCCCACCAGTAACTCCAGTTGTCTCATTTACCTGCTAAACCTATCTGCATTAGGACTCTTAGTAATCTGTCGTGACCCATGAGGAACCAAAGTGCATGTGGTAACAACTACATTGCAACTCTCTCCTTCTCTTTCAGCTGAACATCTCGTTCCCCGCTACTGGCTGCCAGAAGCTGATTGAAGTTGATGATGAGCGCAAGCTGAGAACTTTCTATGAGAAGCGTATGGCCACCGAGGTGCCCGCTGACCCTCTGGGAGATGAGTGGAAGGTAAAGTGTTGTTTGACCTCATAATGTTGTTGTAAGTACTCTGTATAACATGTTGCTGAGTGTATGTGTTGGTTTAACTTGGTGGAAAGATGTATAGATCTATTAAACCTGATGTGGCACACCAGTAGACCCTTTCTGACTGATCTATAGTTATTAAGGGGGGACAGCGTGTTGCAAGAGTAACTGTGGAGCCGCTTACCAGATACGACCAGGTCCAGGATCAGTAGATGGTTGACTGGTATTGCTCTCTCATTGTGTCTTGCGTACACCATCATCAGAAAGATTCTAATGCTGCTGCTCTTATTATAGCCGTATATCCATGGCTGATTGAAACGGCGTCACTAGTTCAATTCCCTCGCATTCTCGAAGCAACTACGAGTTAACTCAGTAACCCTAAATGGAAGAGCGGAGCCGTAACGGCTTGTTTTCTCTACTTCTGCAGGGCTATGTGGTGCGCATCAGCGGAGGCAACGACAGGCAGGGCTTCCCCATGAAGCAGGGTGTGCTGACCCATGGTCGTGTGCGCCTGCTGCTCAGCAAGGGCCACTCCTGCTACCGTCCCCGCAGGACTGGCGAACGCAAGCGCAAGTCTGTCCGTGGTTGCATCGTTGACGCCAACCTCAGCGTTCTCAACTTGGTCATCGTCAAGAAAGGTAATACGAGCGTGGAAATGATACAGCAAAATAAGCACAGGCTTGTTTTGAAATGTATGTTAATATCGCTTGTAAATTATGTTTATGGCACACCAGTAGACCCTTTTTGATTGGTCTATAGTCATTAAGGGGGGACAGCGTGTTGCTAGAGTGACTGTGGAGCCGCTTACCAGATACGACCAGGTCCAGGATCCATGGACGGTTGAACTGTAATGCTCTCTCATTGCGTCTCATGTACACTATAGTCAGAATGACACTAAAGCTGATGCTCTACTAAATGCAGCAGTGTGTTTGTCTTTGATATTGGGGTAGTTTCACTGTCACACTGATGAGAACTGTCCACAAAGTCTCGATTGTCTTAATTTGTTTCCATTGATTGTTGAAACTCCTGCAAGTACTTAAGCTGTAGGAAGTGCAATTTGTAAGTGAACTTGACTTTAATCAAGTTGATCCTTTGTTAACCTCAGGTGAGAAGGACATTCCCGGCCTGACCGACAGCACCGTCCCTCGCCGTCTGGGTCCCAAGAGGGCTAGCAAGATCCGCAAGCTCTTCAACCTGGCTAAGGAGGATGATGTGAGGCAGTATGTTGTGAGGAGACCTCTCTCCAAAGAAGGTAAGACGGGAGAGTTTTCACTTTAGTCGACAAGTGCTGTTGGGATCACTGAATGTAGCTTTTTATGGATTTGGCTTCACTTGAAGCTTGAAATCAATTGAGCTTGTTGTAATATGTAAGGATGACTGAAATGTGAATTTGAAATACTTCCACTATGAAAGCACAGTGGGAATGTTAAACAACTTGGTTTTAAGGGTAACATTGCAGGTGTTTGTATTGAAGCTTTGTCTGGAAATTTGAAATACAGTTGATCAGTGGTGGGTATGCTGTCACTTACATTTTTGACAATTATATATTGTAAGATTATAATTTATTTGTCGTGTATCAAGCCTAAGTGTTAAATATATTGTAAAACTCAATACTACAGATTTTAAGGACCACTGTACATTTTCAGCCTAATCCTTTTTACAGTGTGAGATCTATACAAACTTCATTCTTCCACTTGTCAGTATTCAGTCTTTTGAATCTTCTATGGCTGAACAGCAAGAAAGTTATCAAGGCCGATGATGCGTTTCTTTGCCAGATAAGACTTTAAAAACAAAGTAACTTAATCATTCTTGCGACTTTTGTACATGTAAGTGTCTTGCTAAGCTTTCTCTACAAAATTGCAGCGACACAGGATGGTGGAAATTAGTTTCGGTCCCAGTTTCAGAATTGTTTCACCCACAACAGCTGGCAGAAATGAACAAAGTCTAATGAGCGCAATTCTTGTCAGTTAGATCTTCGCACCTCACCTGCATCTATAAAATCACTTCAGCTGTTGGAGTGAGGGTGGCCAGTTCACCATCGCCCAACCCTCTTTACCACCGTGGTCAACATTAAATTATCCCTTCTCTTTTGGTAGGCAAGAAGCCCAGAACTAAGGCTCCCAGGATCCAGAGACTGGTGACGCCCCGTGTGCTGCAGCACAAGCGCCGCCGCATCTCCCTCAAGAGACAGCGCACCCTGAAGAACAAGGAGGAGGCGTCCGAGTACGCCAAGCTGCTGGCCAAGAGGATGAAGGTAATGTTTAGTCTTTTTCCTTCTCCCTATGTCTTGACATCTTCAATTTTACTTGTATTACTATTATGGCGGGATCAGGTCTTAAAGTTGGGACATTTTGTGGTTATGGTTTAAACCTAAAACACTTATAAGGACAATGCACAACATTTGTTAGTGTACCTGTGTTTGCCAGCTGGATAATTTCTAACAAGCCCATTTGACTTTACTGTGTTTTGGGGGAATTATCTTGTTTGCAATTTGCTGCTTTTTGGATGTGTTGAAACATTGTACTCACACATGTTCCTGCTAACAGGAGGCCAAGGAGAAGCGCCAGGAACAGATCGCTAAGAGGCGTCGCCTTTCTTCTCTGAGAGCATCCACATCCAAGTCAGAGTCCAGCCAAAAGTGAAATCACAAAGTCAAATAAAGTCATGTTTTGCTGAAAAATAAGCCTGTGTGATGTCTTCAGTACCTTGATATAGAGCAGGGGTCCCTAATAGGCGGACCGGACCCAGGACCTAAAACCGATAGATAATTGAGAATTATTAAATTGTGACGGAGCGCTTCTAATTTAACTGGCACAGCTTTTTCAGCCTTTACGGCACCTGTTCAGCGGTGCAAATCACATCACGTGATGCAGCTCAGCCAATCAAATATGGGTATTCTGACAAGTTTCCTGATTCGAGTGAGATGTACACACACCGTGACACGGGGGAGAGACCGAAGAGTAGAATAATGACGTGAGTCAGTTATTTCACATGAAGTTTTCTGAAGAGAGAAAAGTGGTCAGAGATCAGAGTCTTTAACCAATAATGAACACTTATAGGTTAATTCTTCCCACGGACAGTTTAAAACCAGTGTCTCATATGTTCAGAGACCGTGGCGATTATTAAAAGCAGTAATATGAAGCACCACTACGAGACAAAGCATAACTGTTTTGAGCAAACTTACCATCTCACATCTGAAATAAAGACACAGAAAATAAACCTAAGAGCCCAATATGATCAGAATCCTAACGTATGAATTCACTTCACAATGAGAATAGAGCTGAAATAAATGGATTAACTACAGATAAAGTCCATGCACACATTTCTCTAGATGAGAAAAATATATCGTGGCTTTGATTATCACTTCACACCTGAATTTAAAGCTGCAGGACAATTCAGTGAAATTCCTTTTTCTAAAATTAAGAACTTATTTTAAGATGCACATTTTTCAAAAGTTTGTCAGTTCTTTAATCCAGCCTTTATTTTACTTGAAATGAGAACATGTATTTATAATCCATCCAGTTAAATTTGAAAACTGAGAATATAATTGTGTACTTTCTTTGATTTGACAGTTGACTACACAGATGTTAATACTAGGCTTCTTGAATATATATATATATTTGAATATGGCACAAAAATAGCACAAGTTAAATATTATTGTAATGTTCCAGACCTTTGCCCGAGGAGATTCTCAATCTAATAGAGTATTAAAAATGTCTAATTGCAGGTTTGCCAGTTGAATTATGGAAGGCAATTAAAACCGAAATTGAGAAATCACTGAATATACTATACTGTTGGGTAACTAAAATATTTAGCCTTTGGTTGCCATTTCAATATTTGTCTTTTCAGAAACAAGTGCCATTTTAATAGTTCAGTTTAAATGATTTAAAGAGCTCTGTAGCCATCAAAAACATGTTTCAAGCAGCAAAATAATACCTCCCATATTTACTTAACATGGGAGGTGTTTTAAAGTAACTACATGATGAACTGCCCATGCTACAAGTTCTGCATGTGATATGTCCATATGTACCGGTTACAGGACACCTTGTCTGCCAGAACAGCTGCTAGTCTTAAAAGAACAAGAAGGAACACGTTTCTTCAATGTTCAACTTTAATAAGTGGTTGCACCTGTCTGGGAGCAACCGACTTTAGCACACATACCCAAATAGTTACATTATAAATCACAGATCACATCACACCCATTTTCAAACACAGGCGTCTTGGTTAGCCGCCTCATGTAGGAACACTTGGCTTGTGGGTGAACCTGGACCACGGCCTTCTGAGTCGAGCAGCTCTCTGCAGCATTGAGGAATCTTCGATCCTGATAAAACCTGTGGCGGTGGGGTTTAGGGCAGCTGAGGTTGTACATCTGGGAAATGAAGAAGCACACAGACACGAGCTGATGCTGCAAGAACTGAGGCAGCACCTGGGCACTCCAGGATAAGGTCAGCCAGCTGGTCTGAAGGTCCTGAACCCGACCTATAGACCTGGACAATTTCACCCTGACCTGTTGGGAAGAAAAGGTACTTATTTAACCATGCAAGCTAAAATGACAGTGGGTGCAACAGGCCTTTTTCAATAAAGACGTAGGAAAAGCACAGGTGTAAATTAAAGTAATGACACCTAAATTTCATTTAGCTGCTTTGATTTCAGGGTCCTGTATCGTGCGCGTTGGCTCACTGAAACAGAGCCAATAAGGTTATTAATAACACCTGTGCTGCTCCTGCTGTGAAAGAGACGTATGGCCAACTGATTCAAAACAAAAGCAGCCGAATTGAGTTGAAGTATTGAAAAAAAAAAAAGTCAACTTCCTTTATTTAATTACTGTCACCTTGAACTTCTGTAAAAGTTAAATTGCCTTAAGAAAAAACCTTAACAGCCATGTCATAAATATTTATGCATTAATAAGTTAGTATCTTTTGGAATGCATGCGCAGCCTCCTGTTAAAAGAATAGTGTGACATTTTGGAAAATGCGCTCATTTGCAGAGTTCAATAAACTCACCCAAAAGTCAAGTACTGCACAGAATTCACCATAAATTCACAATTTATTGGTTCCAACTCTTTGGTTTTGGTCATAAATTATGATAGTTTCCAACCTTTACTCTAACCGTGGGTAGCTTCATATTTAATAGATATTAAAAAAGGATTAATCCTCATCCAACTCTTGACAAGAAAGCAAATAAGCATATTTTCCAGATTGTGAAACCATTCCTTTTACACTGTACTCACAGCACACCTGAACAGACTGCATCTTGGAGCCGGCCATGTGGTACATCCTCCTACACAGCTTGGCGGCGAGTGAAACCAGTCGCACAGGGTATCGTCTCCCGAGTGTGGCAGCCTCAAAACCCTGGACCAAATGTGCTTCTTCCTCTAGAAAGTCAGCAAGAAGATAAAGTAAGGGTAAATTCTAAATGTGACTTCCAGCTGTTTCACATCAGTAACTCATACGTGACGCCATCAGTATACCTTTATCTTCCTCGGTGGCAGGAAGCCCTCGGTCCATCAGAGCCTCGGAGGCGATCAGAGCGGAGTCCAGCCCCACACTGGCCACAGCGATGGCTCTCTCCACAAGTGACTGGCCAGCCTGGTCATCAGCCAGCTGTATGCCGCCCATCACCCATGCGACCGTGTGCTCCACACGGTCCATAGTACCGTAAGCTGCGATGCTCACCACATCCTGGATCTCATGCATCTTGTTCTTGGCAGTGGCCACGATCTGGGTGAAACGGGCAAAACCAGGAAAAGACTGTTGTAGTTTCTTGTGCCTTTTTGAGGAGTGTGTGTGTGTGTGTGTGTGTGTATCATTGAGATTTGGAAGAAGGGAAAGAAAATGACCTGCTCCGTTGGTGTGTGAATTACTGGGAATGCACTCTCCAGCCAGTCAAGACTTCTACATGCAACGTCATTTGCAATGGAAACTAGAAATATTCAAGACAGTGAAGTCAATAAATCAAACAACATCTGCATCATCTTTTTTCTCCACACAGCAACCGAAAAAATGTATTTCCTACTATATACATTATTCCATTACATACACATATGATGTTAATTTATTATTAGTTTAGATTTTATTAATAGTTTTTGGAAAGCTTGTCCTGTGATAGATCCCCAATAAACCTTTTACGTAAACCTGAAACACGGACTCAATTGAAACAGTCAATCGACAGAAAGTAATCAACAATTTTGACGATGAAGTACTCGTTTAAAGGAAAGTTTCCAAATATTTTCTGGTTCAAACTTCTCAAATGGGAGAATTTGATGTGCTTTTGTATGATTCCAATTTATAATCCAATCCAAAGTTATTCAACATAGAATGTCTAAATTAAATATCTTTGGATTCTGAGCTGAACAAAACAAGAAACTTGGACATCAGCTTAGTCTCTGGGAACTTCTGTTGGTGTCTTTCGCAAATTTCTTACATTTTATAATTATTTAATTAACTGATTGATCAACGGTAAAAAAAAAAAAAAAAAAGTGTTAGTTGCAACCTTATTGTAAATTCCCTGACAGTTTCCTTCAATCTCAACCACAGTCACAAGCAGGCAGTCTAAACAAGTATTGCTGGCCCCAACAGTAGCCCACTTACTCTGAGGCTCCAGCTTAACAACCACAGGAGAAACTACGGCTGTCACGCTGCTCTCCAGCACTTCACACACAGACCTCAGACTCGGGTGGCTGCATTTAGTGTCAATGTACAAGACTGAAAGCGTGATGCAAGCCGAGCGAACCACGGGCAGCTTGGCCAGTCTGGCAGCTGCACTCTGCACCTTCTGCAAGAAAAGAAAACAGCACACACACAGTCCACATGCAGTCCTCGGGGGTTTACAGTGACGTAAATGATTTAATTGACAAATTGGGCATCAAAATGGAAGCCCTCGTTCCCATTAAGATGGGGACATCTAATTGAAACATAAGAACCTCTAGCTGTCCTGTAAGAAACTATTCAACACCACATTTAAACAGAATACATTTTTAAGAACTCCCTCTGTACTAAAACGAGAACGACTTGTTGGCAGGTGTTGATGCCGAGTGGATACAGGTAACGAGGGTTAATCTACCTCAATTGTACTCACCTGGTTGTTGTTCGTCGGCATGTTTCTTGATAGGAGGAGAAATGAGTTAATGTCTGAAATGTAACCTTCTTTGTAGACTTTATTGGTTAAAAGGGGTGTTCAAGAAATTACAACACTCACCCAAGAAAGTGCGGCTTCATTTGAGAAAACTGTTGCTCACATCGCCTGGTCGCGTACTGAACTAGCGCTCACCTGCTTAATGCTGAAGTACTTTGTCAGTTCTCGCGACATGTCAACGCAGCTGTGACGAGATGATACAACGCAAATATTTCAGTTTGCATCAGAGGCTACTCAGCTAATAAAATACGTTATTTATTGTTTTTATTCTAATCTAATCTTCATCATCATGAACAGTTGTATTTATTGGTTTATTTGATACGGGACAGTGCACATTAATAAAAACATTTCTGCAAATGTGCCAGAGTTAATTAGCCAAAAGGCTATTTTTCATGTGTAGTCCCAAGAGGCAGATGTTACAAAATAAACTTAAAAACAGAAGATAAGATTAAAGTTAAAAGGTTATACAATATTGACACTTTACAATGCATGCACAAACAATGAAAAAAGTGAGAATAAAACTCTTATGCATTGTCAAGTACAAACAAGACATGCAACACAGAGGCTCTCAAAGTCAACACACACAACGCAAATAAAATGAGGGATGACAATGTTAAAATAGAAACATGGACTAAAGACAATATTATGCTGTAGTTGTTTAGACACTAAAAAACATCCATGTCAGAGGCACAAAACATAAAAGCATGCAGAGTATGTGAAATACATAAATCAGTCAGACACAGCTAAACAACAATAAAAGACATGCATGCAGGTAGATGAGGGTCGACCGGCAATTTCAAGAAAGACAGACAGGTGACGACAGACAGATCGAGGGAAGTTCAACACAGACAGAGGTGCAGTTACATTCTAGTGCTGACAGAGCTGGGTACTAACTAACCATTTCTTTAATTGAGATTTAAATGAACTGTATGTTTGTAGCTCTCTAATGGTCACTGGGATGGAGTTCCATTGTAGTGCACCTTGTACTGAAAATGCAGACTGACTGAAAGCACTTTTCCTGAGCGGGATAATGCAACCCCCTCTTGCTGCTCCTCTTGTGAGCCAATATCCAGTTGTTCTTATGATAACAAATTGTTTTAGCGGAGGAGAGGTCAAGCCATGTATAATCTTGTACACGAGACAGACATTCACATATTTAATCATGTTCTCCCAACTATACAAGTTATATTTTTTTAGTACAGGGCAATGATGAGAAAGAACAGATTTTTTATCAAGGATTTTGAATGTTCGTTTATACAATGACTGTAGTGGTTTCAGAGTAGTGGCGCTAGCCTGTGACCAGGTTGTTAAACAGTAAGTGATATGGGAAACAACCATAGAAAGCATGTATGTCTTAGCTGCCTCTGTTGACATGTAGTTTACAACAGTTGACAACAGTTACATTGCACAGTTTCAGGGATGTTCAGGAGCTTTGACTCGATATCCAGTTTTTAGCATATTATTATAATTATCTTTGGACGAATTTAAAATAATGCACATTTAGCTGCACAGGTGTTGCACTGACTAAGATTACTTAATTAATTGGAAGTGTCATCGCCCTTTATTTGATAAATCACACCACGAGAGCTGGTTATTTATATTATCGGTGATGGCAACGTGTGTTTCCACCACAGGTATGGAGATCTACTTAAAGTGGGCACTATTGGCCTCATTAATCGAAGGCCAACGCTGTGAGTAGGATTTGAACCTCAACGGGGATACCCCATTGGATTTCGAATCCAACGCCTTAAACACTCTGCTATCACAGCTGATTGATGCTTGACAATATTAATTTAAATCTTTGAGCGAATACCGAAAAAACTGAGGTCAATCTGGCAGTTTTCTTAATCCTGAATGCTATGAACAAATCAAACACCACCTGATACCTGGAGCACACCACCGAGGTGAGCCGGCCGTTTTGTTCCAGACCTTTGAGAAGTGATCCACAACGGATGCTGATTCTGATGCAGAGAACATAAAATAATCTGGAGGCCTCAGTGGAACACAAGGGGTCAAATAAAATCCTCCTTTACGCATTGCTCCTGCTGCTGCCTGTCTGGGAACAGAGGCTTAGATGCAGACAGTGTGTCCACGATTGATATCTGACACTACTATGAGGACTGTCAGAGAGAGAAACCCACCCAGGTACAAGGACTAATAGAATGGTAGTAATGTGAAATAGGGGGTAATGGGTATGTGAAGTGACAAAGTCAGGGGCAGTCATGATCACAGTGCACGGTGGTTATGGTGCCAAAGGAAAAAATGTCATACCCTTTATGTTAAAGAACATGTTGCCCAATCATTGTAATACCACTCTATGTATGTAGGGGTAAAAACAAACACAAAAGGTTACCAGTGTAGTTAAATGTCGAGATGGCATTTGTTCAAGTGGGGGAGAGTGTGAGATAAATGGATTTTTGACTAACTAATTTTATATTGTAATGTGTGTTATAGTTAAAACGGCCAGCAGGTGTCGCCATCTCACCACTAGGGGGGTTGTCTGTGCATGGTATTCACACTTCCTTGTAAATTTTCTCAGAAGAACAGCAAGAGAAGAGTGTAACTAGAGAACAGGCACCCTCAATAAAACATTTGTTTAAACTGTATTCAAGGTGATATTTCGATTTTAAAGGCACACATGGTTTAGGTAAACTGTTACGCTTGTTAGCTAAGGCTAGTAAGATGTTTTAAGTCGTTGTTTGGTAGAAAACTGTTGATAGGGCCGTTATTAGCATTAGCCTAACAAGCTAACCCGTTGGTAAATGTGACCGCATGGTTATTGTGGTATTGTTGCTTAGTTTGGACATTACTAAAGTTTCTCAGAAGAAGAACAGCAAGAGAAGAGTGTAACGTAGAGCAGGGGTTCTTAACCTTTTTGACCTCGGGGCCCAACTTTTCAAGTACAAAGTGTCCCGGGGCCCATTCAAATATTAACACTATTAGTTTAACTAATTGATCTCACTCTTGGTTTGATTTGTATTCAATAACTACATTGTTACCTGTTCAACTCCACCCCTATTTTGGAGCAAAACCGCCTAAAATGACATACCCAAATTAAAATGGCTGTAGCTTCTGAACCACTGTGACTATATGCATCAAAAGTGTCAGAAGACCTGTAGGTCATATAGAAACAGAGCAGTGGGCCTTTGGAGTCAGTAAAAATTGAAGATTTGTGTTTAAAAAAAAAGTATCTTTCAGTATAAATAACTGTCTGTGGCTGTATCTGTACAGGTAAATGACAGTATAGGGCTGTAACTACACTATCAGTGAACAACTGCCTCAAATTTGAAGACGATTGGACAAAGTATGACGATTCTACAGTGTTTCTCCCATGAAGAGATCCAGGCGGAGCTCTAAAAGGATATTTGGAGACCCAAATGGACACATGGTAACCAAATGATATTCTGACACACTAAAGGTGTTTCTCCCTTTATATTTTGATATTATATTATTTTCCTTTTATTTTTAGCCTTTGCAAATTGCAAAAACTATATTTATATGGTCAAAGACGTTAGCCTTTGCAAATTGCAAAAACTATATTTATATGGTCAAAGACGTGGTATGTAAGTAGCGGACTTAATGTGCGTAATGGCTGGGTCTGAGCGCACGATCGAGTATGAGGGTAGCTCAGTTACGCAAGGTTATACGTTGGTTGACGGCTTACAAAAGACAAAGATAAGGTTTGTTATACGTTGGTTGACGGCTTACAAAAGACAAAGATAAGGTTTGTACTTTAAGTACTAGCGTTTTCTGAAGCTACTAGCTCCATGGTAACATCTGCTAGCACATTGTTGGGTCTGTAATGTGTCTTTTTCCGTCGAAATGCTGCAAGATCCGACTTGCAGCTGTTATGGCGACTTTGGACAGTGTGTGTTTGGGCTCCTTTTGTGAAAAATCCATGAGAAATGAAAGGCAATCGATGATTTCTTTGCAAAGATGAGGGTTTTGGGCATGCTGGGATACCAAACACGGCCATGTTTTGTGACGTAGTTTGCGCAAGCAAGCCGTAGAAACGGAACGGAAGGGGAGGGGATCGAGGACGCCGGTGTCCTCGCGGAGTTGAACAGGCAAAACCCTTGTCAAATAAATGAGATGATACAATGTGATGATCACAAATACATTTATTTATCATGTGTATGTAAACCTGCATACACAACAAGAAGCCCAACAGGCTTTCCCACGACCGTTGGATGTTTCGTCGCTAGGTGTCGCTTTATTTTTGAAGGCTTCAGTGCTTCGTTTGATAGCATTAGCCCACATTCCACACACTGAAAGTGTTAAGAAAGTCAGGATTGTACTTGCGCACACATTTAGACTTTTTTTGGGGGGGGGGGTATGGCCCCACTGTCGTCTTCATTTTTTCTACCACTACAGTGTAGTGGTTAAATCGTGTAATGTTTATAATTCATTAAATTATTTAACACTGCTGCCCTCTAGTGGTTAAATCGTGTAATGTTTATTACTCATTAAATTATTTAACACTGCTGCCCTCTAGTGGTTAAATCGTGTAATGTTTATTACTCATTAAATGATTTAACACTGCTGCCCTCTAGTGGTTAAATCGTGTAATGTTCATGATTCATTAAATGATTTAACACTGCTGCCCTCTAGTGGTTAAATCGTGTAATGTTGATGATTCATTAAATGATTTAACACTGCTGCCCTCTAGTGGTTAAATCGTGTAATGTTTATTACTCATTAAATGATTTAACACTGCTGCCCTCTAGTGGTTAAATCGTGTAATGTTCATGATTCATTAAATGATTTAACACTGCTGCCCTCTAGTGGTTAAATCGTGTAATGTTCATGATTCATTAAATGATTTAACACTGCTGCCCTCTAGTGGTTAAATCGTGTAATGTTCATGATTCATTAAATGATTTAACACTGCTGCCCTCTAGTGGTTAAATCGTGTAATGTTTATGATTCATTAAATGATGTAACACTGATGTAATTGTTACTGTAGTAGTAACAAGTAATTGTAGTTGTGGGTTGTTAATTGTTGTGTTATAAAGATATGACCATGACTAGGGTTCCCTCTCAATATATATAAGACAACTAGCGCTGACCGCTGTGCATTAGCAGCAAAGAATACATTTAGCTGCCTGTTGAAAGCAGACAGCAGTTGTTTTGGCTATGCACCGATATAATGGTGTGTGAAGAATTCATATCATACGGGAAATTAAAATCGGTATACTGCCCAGCTCTAGTCTTTATTATAGTTTGGACAATTTTGTACTAATATTTGATGGTCCGGATTAAAAAGCCCAACGGCCGTAGTTTGCCCATGCCTGGGCTAGCAGCAAGCTGAGTGTCTTCTTCTGCTTATTGTAGCTTGTTAAACAACTGACTGACGCATTACCGCCACCAGGTGGTGGGAAGCTATATTGTAACTGAGCGTCTCATGGAGAACAGTAATATCTCTGGTGTCTTCAATTGATAACCTATGCGGTCCCGCGGCCCTCGCGGCCCACAGGTGCAAAACTGAAAGTTTTTTGCGGCCCTCTAGGTGGCGTTCGCGGCCCCATCACTGACGTAGAGAACATGCACCCTCAATCAAACATTTGTTTAAACTGTATTCAATGTGTCTGCTGCTGTTCTTTGGTGCGCCCGTCATCATACACTGTCGGGAGGGTAACGTGTGTGGGTGTGTGGGTGTGTGTGTGTAGAGGGTGGATCAGGGTGATCGTAGAGATCACCAGAGATCGTTTAGACTTCAGAGCTCCGAGGAGCTGTCCACTCACCTCTCCTCGTTCTTCACTGAGGACCAAATCTACCTAGCTAGATCACTATCTGGGCAAGGAAATGGTGCAGAACCTCATGGTGCTCAGGTGAGACAAGCATCGTCCGATAAGGACGCTTCATTGCGTGCATTTCCTTATTGAATGGGATATCGTGAACATGTGTGGAGGAAGAAAGTCTCAACCCGTTGAAGATTGTTTATGCGTGTTGTCACGAACGGCAGTCTTTTCCCAAACATTACGGGTAAAGGTGGTGTTGATATTATTAATATTTACCCATAGTGTTAATACTTAGTATACTAAGTAAGTACTATAGTACTCCCTGTGTTATTTCTAGCCCATAGTATTATAATATAGTATAGGATACCTACAGTACGAGATATTGAGTTTTGGGGTCCACTCAAGTGAATTTGTAGGCTTTTGACAAAAAACGACTATAGTTAAACCCTAAAAGCTTAACAAGAAAATTAACATCCTTTATCTAAGCATTTAATTATTCTGATGAAGTTTGTACCATAATTCTTTAATTTAAAATATTCAGAAAACTAAATAATAAAATAATGTTGAGGTTCACAATAAAACACTGTTGCTGCAACGTTTGATCTTGAATCACCCAGAGAACCTGATATGTAGAGGGGAGAAAGGAGCACCTACATATAGTGACAAGTGTCGGTGACCAAGTAAAAAGTCACTTTACGCCAAAGAGTAAAATGTACAAGTGGTACTGCGTTCTGGAAAGTACCGGCCCACTTCAAGCTATATCAGTGATTCACATTTAGAAAGATAAGATATTAAAGTAGTTTACAACTGTCTGTTTATTATTTAATTACCAGGGAAAAATGTTTACTATTACAAATATTCATATGCCTGTTAGGGGTGATTGTCACCTGTTTGTTATTATTGTTTATTAGCCAATCAGCACCTTATTAACCAGCTCCTAAAATACAATTTGTAACATATTTGTAACTTTGTTTGCTTTATTGATCAGCTTCAGTGTTGTTTAAATCACAATTTAAAAAGATACCAGCACTTCTACATTACATTCACCAAAACACCAAAGATATGTATTTATACTGTATATATTCATTCAGAAAAGCCAATACAGTCAACTTAATTTAGATTATTTATTTGATTCCAGGTGAAAAACACACACGGATATGAAGGCAAATCAAAATCTTTTTTTTCTTCAAGTACATCTTAGTGATTATAACATACTAAACTAAGGTTTTGAATGCAGGACTTTTACTCGTCGTGGATTGTTTCATCAGTATGGTATTAGTACTTTTACTGCAGTGAAGGATCTGAATAATTTTTCGTCCACTAATTACTTGTCAGTGATTTTCAGTTTGGAAACTCACTTGGCAAACAGTTAATAAACAAACAGTGGTTAGGGTTAGGGGCTCTGGAGCCAAGGTTAGGAACCAGTGTTTGTAACTCATTACTTTTTATTACAATTCCACAATTGTGGCCTATATTCCTATTTGCCACATTGGATAAGCCAAACAAAATGTATGGGGGAGAAGTGTTTATACTGTTGTCAGCTAATCTCCAAAAGGTTGAATCAAACGGCTCCTGTCCAACAGCTTCAGTCAGAGTTACTATAGGCCAGACAACCTCTCGGCTCGTTGTGCATTCACATCCAGACTCTCAGGCTATACCAATGGCAGAGCTGGCACCGGCTTCTCCCCGATGACGTAATGCTGGGTGAGTGGCAGAGTCCATCCAGCAGATGGCATCATCCCCGCCTGCTGCCACACTGCCTCCGTCACGTGACGTCACCGAGGAGGTGACTGTACCGCGGTGATGTCAACTTCCCGTGGTGCAGAATTTTGTCATCATTTCGTGTCGTGACACAGTCGTGCCACAGCAGAGCAGATCGTTGCTGCAGACATCAGACTATAAATAAACCCAGAGTGGAGCCTGTAGGAGCACTGAAAGTCCCTGCTTTAATGTCTCTTTTCTTTGGACTTAGGATATGTTCAGCTTGAATGATACCTACTATTAATAAACAGATAACATGAATGTAAGGAAATATTAATGGCATAGGTAAATGCATGAGAGGTGTCTCATTTTAATGCACCTGAAGAGGTAGAACTACATGAAACTACACCAAATGTTTAACAACTTTCCCCACATCCATGTGTCTCCTCAGGGACAGACAGGGAAGGACAAATGTATGGACTTGAGTCAGACAAGCCCATGATAGCCATTTTAAAAGGCAAATCATTCAGCGAAACACATTGAAAGGCTGCAAATAAATAGTGACCGTATGACTCCGTGAGTAAAAAAAAAGAAAGACAGATTTATCTATCAGCACAAATTCCCCACATTCAGCCTTTTTTCTGTGTGCTGTCTCATTCTCTCAGGGGATTCTGAGAAAATACAAATTTATTTTACGCTGTGCAAAACAAGAATGTAGAAAATAAAAGAGAAGTAAGGATTGTTGATGTTGGTGCAGACTAGTTTTTGGCAAGAGAGCTCCCTGCTGGATATCACGAAGCCTTCTATCAGACTCTACATTTATTATGATCACCCCAATCTGGAAAGCATTTTTGACTAAAACTTTTGATCGAGGAGTATTGAGCAAAGTTAGTTTTTTGGGGAAATGGATCAAATTGCAGGTTAACAACATTCTCTGCAGAGAGAGGTTATGTGGATTTAATACATGTTTATGTTTTGAAGAAGTACAAAAAATTAATTCTGAGCATTTATGTCATAATTCTTCAATTTGGAAAAATGCAAGTCAAAGTAATGTTTAAATGATTTACCCAGTGGTTCAACCAGAGACTTTCTCAAATGTGCTGTTGGTGATAACATTCAATACAACATTTGCCACTTTAAGGCATGGTTGTCTTGGATTTGTCACCTAGTTAAGCTAATGTGAAATGGTTCTCTGCTGTCAGTGACTATTGGAACGAATCCCTACTATAATATTCAGTAATGATAGAAATATTTTCATTGGTTACGTTGCATTCTGATCGGGAAGTACTGCTACTGTATAAAGAAGACATTCCCACAGAAAAAGGTGCACGTCTCCGTATCCAAGACTTAATCGAAGATAATTTACTGACACCTAGTGGACAGTTTAAAACACTGCATGTACAGGGAGCTCACACAAACCTCCCCCTTGCTACTATATGGTCAGTGAAAGCCAGACTGTGTAACTTTTACGTTTATTCAACAGTAGCCATTGTGGTCTCAAGTGAAAATTACGGAATCATGCTAAATGCTTAAAAATAGTGCAATATCAGCAAAACAGGAGAGGTCATAAAGTCTGCACACTGGTTCAGTGATGTCTGTTACCATGGATGTGTTACTGAACGGGCCAATCAGGCTCAGGCCCAGGGGCCTTAACCTACAAAATGACACTCAGAGAGTCATGGACCAACCAGGTAGATACTCAACATTACCACACATGAAACATGGAACGATTACAAAGAGCATGGAAGCTGGAAGTAACAGTGCTGAGGGGGCTGCAGTACCTCCTACTGACAGAAGGCTGTATCTGCAAGGCAAAACGATTACTAAACAAATCTAAATCTGAAATAACCTTTTTCTCTCATTTCTTCCCTTCTGTCAGTTTAATCTTGAATCTATAATAGCCTCTAAAACTATGTACTATTTATTCTAAATTCTATACTTGCAGTTTATTTAATCTATAGAGTAGTGTCACCTTTCATTACCAAAGTGACAAGTAGCAACATAGTCAAGGGAAGAGTGAGAGGATCATAGAGATGCACTTCTTACTGTAGTTTTTCTATAATATTCCTATGAATATGCTTCTATTGAGCCATCCCTCCTGTTGAGATTTGACAAATCATCGACTGATACTATTTATATAATGTTTGTGGTAAATTTCAAAATGTATTTGTTTGTGAATTCAAGTAGAAATAGAGCGCTCTATAGATCTTTGAATAGCTCTCGTCTCAATCATTCTAAAACTGGGGTGAGATGTTGTTGGCCATTCAAATTAATACAAAAAACATGAATGTTGCGCAGGATTTAATATGACGTCATTATATAGACTTTCTCTGAGCACCCACAACTCTAACCAACTTCCAACATCCCTGACAAAGAGACAAAAAAAGACTACAAAGAGACCAAAACAACTACAAAGATGCGCAAACCAGCTGCAAAGAAACAAAAAACAATCAGAAAGAGACTCACAACAACTTTGAAGTGGGGCAACACAACCTCAACGCCACACATAACCACAAAAAGACACAAAGCAACTACGGAGACTCAATATGACTAAAGATACACAAAACAACTACAAAAAGAGGCTTAACAACTATAAATGCTGTGTCTTGTCCTATTTAGAAGAGTTGGTGGGGCCTTTAGCATGCATCTAGCATCTAGCTTAAGTTTGCTAACATTAGCTAACATTTAGCAACCAAAAGCTTTTGGTCATACCAGACCAAGTAATGGACTGTGGGCAAATTATTTAGGCTGGAAGGGTGAAGAATTAGTAAAACAGATCTTAATGGTTGAAGTAACTCTCACTTCGGGCTTTTATAAATATTTACACAGAGCATGAAGGCAGAAGTTTATTCTCTGCAGAAAAAAAATGTATTTCACAACAAGTTATATACAAGTTGGATGGTAAGTGTGGTCCTTATTTATAGAAACACTTCACATCACTTGAGACTGGTAATCATCTTGAAAAATGGTCTTATTTCTTTATGATAATTGTACTTGGATAACATTTAATTTGATAACAATATTCCCCATAACATAAAATGCACAAATATTTCCCATAAGCTTTCACACTGACACAGATGTCCTCCAGGAAAAAAATTAAAAATATAAATTAGGACATTATGTTTCTTTTATCTCTCCATGTAGCCATTCAATCCAATGGCCAGAGAAGCAATGGTTTCCATTTTGCAGAAGTGCATTTCCTTTCAGGGGTCACCTAATGTCACCTAATGTGTAGCTACATTTGGTATTTCAGAAGGCAGGTTAGATGACAGTCAGTAAAGTTGTTGTCAGTGGGATTTTAATAAATGTTATGAAATAATACTAAGAAAGCACAGTTAATAATCAGGTTAATAATCAACACATATACAATCTTCTTATATATTTTAAAACAATTTATTGGTTTTGCCATCTTTTTTCATGGTAATACATCAGAATAAATATTTCTGATAATAAATCTAAATCTTAACTCTGCACAGATATTTGGAAAGAGAAAAATATTATATATTTATTTTTTTCAGTAGACGTGGGTGGAACATTTGCTGGGTGTCAGAGACAGGAAAACAGCTTTTATTCTAACTTATTCTTCCGTGCGGGACACCACTTTTCCATCAACAATCTCCTCAGTCACAATCTTCGTCCTCTGGGTAAAGACTGATTTAGCTGCAGAGCAAATCAAAACAAAGTTAAATCTGTAGCATATTTTACTTTTTACAAACAAAGACCGAAAAATAAAGTGTTGATGTAAACTTATGTTTGACTTCCACTACTACAGATCTCCTAGAAGACATAAAATAATTTACAATTAATACAATGTGATAATATGATTGTTAAAAAAATTCTGGGAATTAATCATATTCCCTTTTTAATCGTAAGTTAGATGAGAAGACAGACACCTCCTCACATCCATATGCTAAATATGAAGCTACAGCCGGCAGCCAGTTAGCTTGGTATATATTTTTCGAAAATACAACATAGGTCTCGTCATTTTTAAAACATACGAATAAAGAAATGTTATACACTTAGAACATTAAATCTTGTTTGTTTATAGTAAGGTCATTAGTGAGCTTTAAATGTGTTGTTAGACGAATATTGTCACCTTTGTACAGAGCCAGGCTAGCCAGTGTCAATGCTAAGCTAGGCTAGTTGGCTCCTGGTTGTAGCTTCACATTTACCATACAAACATAAAAGAGTGGTATCAATCTTAGTCAATGCAAAAGCGAATAAAAGTATTTAACATTTCATTCTATATGAGAACTACAGATCCATGTAAGTTACTTTCCCCACACATTGTACCTGCCTGTCTTATTCAAGTCCAGCTACAGAGAAATCATACTTCAAGTAGATTGACTTTTTGTGACAAACATCTCAATAAAGAATTCCATTACTCCTCTCCATCCAGCAGTCTTCTGTACTCGGCGATCTCCAGCTCCAGCCTGGTCTTGATACCAAACAGCACCTTGTAGTCAGCGGCCTGCCTCTCGATGTCCATCCTCATATTTTTCAGCTCTTCCTCTAGGGTGTTGATCCTGGTCTGCAGCTGGCCCAACTCCAGACCATAGCGGGACTCTGTATCTCTCTCCAAGGCAGATTTCTGCACGGTAGAAAAGATATCAGTTTATTGAGCCCTAATTACTTGTTTTTTTTAACTCTTTCCACTCAGATGTAAAACAAAACAAAAAAAGCAGAGTGAGAAAGCCATTTTAAACGGTGAGTGACAAGTTTACAGACTTACTGATTATGTATAGTGTGTTGTGTCAAACATGTTGTAAGATATGTTACTATGATATGTTGCGCAGATCAGAAATGAAAGACTTGAGCAACGCAACAGATTAGAAAGATGTATGTTGTGTTGGGGTGAAAAATGATGTGTGCATGTGAGATCTGAATTACCAGGCTGAGCTGGGACTGCAGCTCAATCTGCAGGGACTGCAGGGTCCTCTTGAGCTCGTTGATCTCACTTTGGGAGGTCCGGAGGGTCTCTGTGCTGGATGCCACCTGCTTGTTCACTTCGTCAAACTGGAAGACGTGAAATTGGACATGAAAATTGTCAAAAACGCTATTCAGGCTACTATACAGTATATTCGTGCACGAGATAAGATGATGTGAACATGATTTGTCTCGTTCCCCTCACCTTGACCTCGTACCACGTCTTCATTTCGCTGCGGTTCTTTTCAGAGAAGCCCTCACACTTAGCTCTCATCCGTTCCATGGTGGTGGCCAAGTCCTTCTGAGGCTTGGCGTCCGCCTGAGGCTTGGCCTCCACCTCCTCGTTGACAGAGCTGGAATTAACTTGGCCACGCATGTCTGCCATCTCCTACAGGCGGCACAACAGAGTCAAAGGTCAAAGATAAAACCCACATGAAGCGTTAGCAAACTTAAAATGGATAAATATTTTGTCATTTACATTCCTAAGTCAGTTCACTGACTTTGTTTCTCATTTTTACTTGCACTGCTCTTTCACTTCATTTTAGAATTCACCGTTCTGAACTTGTTCACTTTAATTAACGTACTGATACAAAATGTCTCTATATGAAGCCTTGTTTGATGTTTTTATGTATCTCTCACGTTGATGATCATTTAGAAGAGCTTTTTTTGGCATCTATAAATCAGACTAACATCTGACATGTCTTGTTATCAGTCATTGTTTTTTTACTTTGCAGTACAGTACACAACCTGAAGGCACAGCAGCCAATCCAAACAAGTTTTACACTACCGGTTGTTTATACAAGTGAAAGATAACATTGGGAGGCGTTTGGCAAATAGTTGACTAAATGTGAAAAACTATTTTAATATTGCATTTGCTGGAACTGTACCTGTAAGACTTTCCAAAAACCTTGAGAGATCACTCATATTTCCTTCTGATATATAAACTACTCTGAAAAAGATTCATGTTTTGTTATCTATTGCAGACGATAAGTCACTTGGGCTCACTGACATGGTGTGATGCTATTCCTAACAGTACTAGTCTCACCTCTTCATGATTCTTCTTCAGGTAGACCAGCTCCTCCTTCAGGCCCTCCACCTGCATCTCCAGGTCAGACCGGGCCGCGGTCCGTTCATCCAGAACCTTGCGCAGCCCGGCGATGTCCGCCTCCAGCGACATGCGCAGTGCCATCTCATTCTCAAGCCTGTCAAGAAAAAGGCACGGAGATTCGTGTTGGTGTTACTAACAACAAAAAAGACAAGGTGGATCTCCACCAAAACCAGTTACACCGGTTTAATCACTCTGCTCACCGTTAAACCCCCGTGACAAAACGTCAACAAAGCCTGGAACTACTGAACAAATGCAATGTCGAGTTAAAATGCTGCAGGCTATTGTAACTGTAAAGTCCCAGGTGTCTGCCATTATAAACCATAATAAGGCTAATTAGGTGCCGATTACTTCTTTTCACTCACTTGATTCGGAAATCCTCTGTTGCCAGTCTGGCATTGTCGATCTGCAGCATCAGCCTGGCAGTGTCCTGTATGGCAACACTGATCTGAAAAACAAATAGCAGTAGTCTCTTAACCACATGTAAAACAACCAAAAGGGCATGTTATGTAAAACAACCAAAGGGCATGTTATTATCTAGAATTTCGGCTGGCGGGTTTCTTTTTTGATCAGCAAAATGGTTTTCTGTACACCTGACTTGCATTACACTGTAATTGCTTTGAATCTATGGCATCTTATAATGATCTCTTTTACAACAATGGCTGGAGGTAAGTTTAGAAACGGGGAAAATCACTTATTATAATTATGTTTAGGTTATTGTTTAACTGTTTTACAGCAGTAGGGAAACGCTTACAGGGGAAAGTTTACCTTTCTGCGCAGGTCTTCGATGACTGGCACATACTTGCTATAGTCCCTGGCGGTGGGCCTATGCTTATTGGTCCACTCCCGGATTTGAATCTCCAGCTTCGAATTGGCCGACTCCAGGGAGCGCACCTTTTCCAGGTAGGTGGCCAGGCGGTCGTTGAGATTCTGCATGGTCCCTTTGTTGCTGCCCGAAACGGAGAAATTGTTCCCGCCACCATCTCCGCCTCCGAGCGCCCCTGCCATGTTAAAGCCAGAGCCAAGGCCGTTGGAGGCGTACGACACCTGGACGTTGCGGCCACCTGCACCACCGTAGACGCTCGTTCCCCGCCGGGAGCCTGTCATCCTGGGCGCAGAGGACAGGGGAAAGCCGGAATACCCAGAGCTGTACATGGTGGACATGGTGACTTCTGTTCTTCTGACCGTTCAGTTAACCCTGTCAAACCCAAAGAGTGGTGCGGAGGAGATGGAGCTTAGGCGGCCCGGAGGAGGCTTTTTATAGCCTTCTCCCCGGAGGTAGGAGCGGCCGAACAGGTAGGAGGAAAGATGCTGCTTACCAAGGGCGTAGGTTTGGTCTCAGCATGGGTAGGCTATAAATGCTAAAAGTACAATTAGTAAGTTAAGTTTGGGGTCAGTTTTTGTTTTTTGGCTGAGGTAAATTAGCCATAGACTGCCCATAAAAGCCTGATTTATCTAGTTTAATTACAGGTGACAGTTTAATTCCTCACACCTATGTGCCCTGACAGCCGTTATGCATTCTGAATGACAACCCACCACGCCCTGTGTGGTCACACCTGTGATGGCAGTAAGCAGCAAGGGCGTAGGTTTGCATAATCGTCACGGTTCCATAGGGACTAGTCACGACCAAAGTGTGGGAAAGACACAATTGTCCCCACCAATATTTTGTTAATTTTAATTGCCTGTTAGAAAAAATTATTTAGCACAATATCTTTGCAAACTCATTCGTATTATTATCTATACTATGTTCGTCGCCCAGAAGAGTGAAAAATACATTTCCAAGTTTTCCAATGCGCCCTCGAGCCTGCGAGACAAGACGCTGTCATAACTTAATTATTCACACGGACAGTTTATAACCAGTGTGTCTCATATGTTTAGAGACCGTGACGATTATTAAAAGCGGTAAACGAAGCGACACTACGAGACAAAGCACAACTCTTTTGAACAAACGTACCCTCGCACATCTGAATGAAGACACAGAAAATAAACCTAAGAGTCCAATATGATCACAATCCTAACGCATTAATTCACTGCCCAACAATGATGTTAACAGAGAGGAATAGAGCTGAAACAAGTGGTTTAATAACCACAGATAAAGATCATGCTCACACATGTATCTTATTAGAAGATGAGAAAAATATAATATCTTTCTATAAGCTTTCTGTTACATCAGTTATTCCCTAATCCAGCTCTTATTTTACTTGAAATAAGAAGAACATTTATTTATGTATTTCTATGTATTATTTATAATCCATCCAGTTAAATTTGAAAAGTGAGAATAATAATTGTTAAAATATAATTGATGTGTACTTTCTTTATTTGATTTGACAGTTGTTGACTACACAGAGACGTTATTACTACTAGACTTCTTGAATATATATATATATATATATATATATATGGCACTAAATAGCGCAAGTCTCAATCTGGACCTTTTGGAATTTTAATTGAATACCCCTGGAGTAGAGTATGGATCGCGCCAAATTTTTCTGTCCGAGCCCGACGAAGTCAATGTCTCAATTGTTCATACTAATGACACATTTACGTACGTTTTTTTATGAATAGCCTGCCTTTATTAAACTCAGGCATCAACAGATAAATGCACTCGCTCAAACAAATAAGCGCTGTTAAACGCACATGCGCGCACAAGCATATTGAAATTAAATGATACAACATTGCAAGAACGGAAATAAATAAGGAAAACTCAGCTCCCAATGTTCCGATCAAAGTGTCCAGTCAGCACCACTGGGGAAGCTGTAGACATTCTGAGGGCAATGCCAAGAGAGGTAAGGGGCCTCTTTGACGAAGTGGAGAAGCTGATCCGAATCTTGATGGTTGTGCCTGTTTCCTCAGCTGAAGCTGAGCGGAGTTTCAGTGCGTTAAAAAGGTTAAAAACCTGGCTGAGGTCAACCATGTCCCAGCAGCGGCTGAACAATGTCTCTGTCTGCCATGTGCATCAAGCTGCTCTGGACAAGATTGAGCTTAAAGATGTAGGCCAACAGTTCATCTCTGTGAATGATAGACGGAGGTACCTTTTTGGTGTCTTTAAATAAGACATCAAAATAAAATAAAATAAAAGTAGCTAATAATTGCATAAAGGAGGAAAGCACTTTATTTATAGCCTATCAAGTGCTGCAGAATAGATTTATTTTATTGCTGGCAGTGTCCCTATGAGAGTGATGCTAATAAACGGAAAACACCCTGTCCATCACAAGGTAGCCACACCCTAAAGCAGGGGTCTTCAACGTTTTTCAGGCCAAGGACCCCCAAACTGATAGAGAGATGGAGCAGGGACCCCCGACTATATATATTGTATAAAATTGTGTTTTATATTAAATGGGCCTAGTGCCATGTATAAACATACCTCTTTATTGTGCATTCACTACTAAGCTATTCAAATAATACACAGGTTCATATATTCATGTTTTCATTTTAAACAGGTACAGTGAGTAGGGTGGCCGTGCCACTGACATTTATAAACATATTGTCAACTGATACCAATGCCAACATCAACATTGTCTGTCAATTGCATGATAATCATGCACACAAGCTATTCATATTGATGTTTTCATTTTAAACATGGAAACGAAAAATGAGTGATGGCCTATTAGTACCACTGCCATGCATAAAGATACCTGTTATCTTTCATACAATACTGAACTATTAAAATAATGGACAGATTCATGTTTAGAGAATTTTTTTTTTTTTAAACTTTCTAATCAACCAAAAATTTCGCGGACCCCCTGCAGTACCTCCGCAGACCCCCTGGGGGCCGCGGACCCCCTGTTGAAGACCTCTGCCCTAAAGCATCCCATGCTTTATCCTCTATTTTACTCCAAATGGCAACATACGTTACTAAATAACCATCATGCTGTATTGATGAAGACTTGAAACTAGCAATGGAGACTATAAACTCATGTTTACAATGTTTGAAGTAGTAGTTTGAAGTAGTTTCTCATAGACTTCGATACAACTGTACTTCTTTTTGCAGCCAGAGAAGTTGCCCCCATGCTGGCCATTGGAAAGAATGCATGTTTAGGCACTTAGGTTTAAGGCTCATCAGCTTTATTTGCAGCCTGTTTGGGGACCATGGCCATGCATTGGCAATATAATCAATAGTTGAAACAGTAGACTACTCAACAAAGTATTGAGCCCTGTGAGCTATACATCATACAATATTCTCCCACACTGTTTACACAACATGATTCTGTGCTGCCAAGGGGCTTTTTAAGATGACTTTGGATCACTTTGTTGGTGTTGGCACAATTATCAGGGATCACACAGTTAATTGCTCAGAATAACGACGTGTTCCTTTATTGCTGCTTCAGGCTGCTGTTGCTGTTGCACTTTTGTGTGCTCAAACTACTTATGTTGAATGTCTTGAAGAGCAGCTACCCTTTCTCATACACTCTGGCCTTGTGTACTAGGGCTGCTCCCTCTTAGTCAACTAATCGGTCGTCATAATAAAACATCCGTGTTTTCCAACGTTTTGAAGCTCTGAAAACAAACCGTAATTTTTCAAGATGAAATGTCACCTAAACTAAATATGGCAAAAACATTTAAAAATGACACTTCATATCAAAAAGGTTGCCAACTCCTGGGTTAGACCAATATATAGTTTTTTCAACATACAGTGTCAGGCCAAGCTTTTTGTTTGTCCATGTTTATCTGTGAGATGGAGGTCTTTCACCTTAGTTTTTAAAGTGAGCTGCAGTCAATGCACCGCGGCCTGTAAAGACCCACTGTGGACATCATGCTCGGCTCATTCCGCAGAGCCCTGAAGCCCCGAAGAATTTATGGCTTGTTTAGCTAAAGTTTAATAATATTGGATATGTCATGTGTTCAAATTGCACCAATTTCGACACTGCACGTCCTTTGGTACCCATAATACACCCGCCAAGTATGAAGTAGGTTGGATGAACGAGATATGCGCTGGACACACATTCATACTAATTCATACTGTTTTATAGTTAGATTTAGAGGTGAAACATGAAAGTAAAACAGACAAAGTGGGAAGATTTGAATTCAATGAGTTTAATGGACCCCCGGAAAAAATCACTCAAAAAAGAATCTGTAATGAAATAAATCACTCCTTTACTAATTGAACTATAGCTGTAAGGTAAGATATCATGTCATAAGGAAAGCCAGTGCTAAAGCATATCAGGTCTCTGTAGCACCCTACACCACCTCTGCAGTCCTAGAATGCCTTGTTAGTGACAGATCGTCTGACAAGGTAATCTGGTTGTCACGCCTGTCATGTCAGGTTAGATCAAATGGAGAAAGGTCTCTTCTCACTTTACCTAATCATCTTACTAAACATACAAACACCAGCCTCTCTGCTGACGCCGCTTATCATCGGGGAAAAGCCAAGAACACGGTCTTGACTTGTTGGGCTGTGAAAATATTTGCCCAACCTTAGAGTCTATGGCTGAAACACAGGGCTGTAGTTGTGGCATGTCTTTCAACATTGTATCCAAGGAAATATTGAAGGGCACATTATAGTATTTAGAAGATTAAACCTTTGACCCAGACAGACACAAACTCAGCTATTTTAAAACCAGCCAAGACTGTTATTGAGCAAGAGGTAACTGCACAAAGTGTGTATTACTTGACTTCAGAGCAGTGTACAGGGACACATTAAGTACATGTATTGGTAACCCCTTGTTAAAGTGTTGACCAGATCACTCTAAAGCAGGGGTCTTCAACGTTTTTCAGGCCAAGGACCCCCAAACTGATAGAGAGATGGAGAAGGGACCCCCGACTATATATATTGTATAAAATTGTGTTTTATATTAAATGGGCCTAGTGCTATGTATAAACATACCTCTTTATTGTGCATTCACTACTAAGCTATTCAAATAATACACAGGTTCATATATTCATGTTTTCATTTTAAACAGGTACAGTGAGTAGGGTGGTCGTGCCACTGCCATTTATAAACATACCTTGTCAGCTGATACCAATGCCAACATCAACATTGTCTGTCAATTGCATGATAATCATGCACACAAGCTATTCAAATTGATGTTTTCATTTTAAACGTGGAAACGAAAAATTAGTGATGGCCTATTAGTACCACTGCCATGCATAAAGATACCTGTTATCTTTCATACAATACTAAACTATTAAAATAATGGACAGATTCATGTTTAGAGAATTCTTTTTTTTTTTTTTTTTTCTAATCAACCAAAAATTTTGCGGATCCCCTGTTGAAGACCCCTGCTCTAGAGGAATGTGGCTAATCTGTAGGGAGTGGTGGATCGGTGCAGTGTGACCAGGAGAACAGACTGAGGGACTTTTGCTGCCTCGTTACACTTACTGTGCCTTATTCATATAAGGCCACGTTGCCACAAGTGAGTATCACTGGGTAAACATTTACCTGGTTAACGCCTCTGCAGCGTGTGATCTGAAATGGGTGGCGAACTGTTTGCTGTTATAACTTTGTAGGACTGTGCATGTATTCTGCAAGAAACGAAGTCTGTCAGTCTAAATGTTTAGGCCATCATAGGCACTATTGGCTGTGTCATGTGATGGAATCGTCAGCGCCTGGTAGTGTGTGTCTGTAAACATTTGGATGTGCGCTCTCTAAGGACTCCATGGACTTGCTGCAGGACTCCAGTCACACTATGTGGGGACTGAACGCCCGCTTGAAGGGCTTCCTGGAGCAGGTGAACAGGCTGTTTCTCGAGACACACGAGAAGCACGTGCAGTGGGTGGTCCTCAGCACACCGCTTTCACGTGTCTATAGCGAGCCCAGCCGTCAGTGCAGCGTGACAACAGCAGGAGACAACATCAGCATGGCTACGGGGATGGAGCCCTCGGAGTAAGTGCCATTTCCACAATATGTTGTACCTTCTTTCATTTTTACAAAGTTAACTAGATGTACTGCCTCTGCCAACCAGTCGACATGCAGTTTCCATCCACGCCTGTCCAAAATGTCATCCATTCATCATTTTATGCAGTTAGACATTTGTGTGAAATTGTCATAATTAGCATAGGAATTCTTGAGAAAGCCAAAAAGTGAACTTAACTTGCTCCCCCCCCAAATTCGAATCAGTTCAATAATTCGAGTCAAAGTGGACATTTATGCGAAATTTGAAGAAATTCACTCCAGATTTTCCTAAATACAAATCCGTAATCAGCCCTCATCCTAGCCAGCAAACTGAATCCACTCCAATGATCTCTCTGCATGTCTTCACATACAAAATCTATTAATTAAAACTCCAGATTCGTCGTGCCACCTGTGACCCTTCTTCTCTACTCGGCTCAATAAGTTTCAGCCTCTTGCACTGTGCACTATAAAGGACATATTGGCCAAATTCAGTTGATTTAAAAAATAAAATTAAAAAAAAACAACTGTCAGAGTACTGAATCTGCTCGTATCAAAGTAACAAACAACTCTTACAGCCGATGCCGGTGAAAGCTCATTTTCAATTCTTCTGGATTTGAGATCAGCCTTTGACTCGTTGGATCACTCGATCCTACACGATTGCCTTGGAAAGTGGTTTTGCATCAGGGCCACTGCCCTACGATGTTTAAAATCATATTCATCAAACAGTCTTTCGAGGTAATCTTGGGTAATGCCTCCTCTGCCTTTTGTTAGGGTTAGATAGTATAGTATGTCGAAAAAAGTAATAGTATAGCATGGTGTAAAAAGTCACAGTATATTAGGTCAATAAAAGTCAAAGTATAGTATGTTTGAAAAATGAAAAAAGTCAAAGTATACTATGTAAAAAAGTCATAGCTCTGTATGTTTTAGAAAGTCAAAATATAGCACGTCGAAGAAATTCATGCAAAAGTCAGTAAAGTATGACGTAAAAATCTAATGTTGAATATGTCGAAATAACTCAAAGTATAACATTGTAAAAAGTCATATTATAGTGATAGTATAGCATGTCCAAAAAGTATTTTAGAAATTCTAATATAGGATGTCCAAAAAAGTCCTTAAAATACATCAATAGCATGTCATAAAACTGTCCAGAAATTGTCATAGTATAGCATGTTTAAAAAGTCATAAAAAGGCATTGTTTAACATTACAACAAATTCCTAGTATAGTATGTCATAAAACTGTCATGAAAATAAGTCATAGTATGCTAAAGAAAGTAAAAGAAAATTAGCATGTTGAAAACAAATCATTAAAAAGTTATAGTATGTCATAGCAAAGACAGCATATATAGTTTGCCATAAACAGTCATAGTACTCTACATCATACAAATGTCATGGCATATTATGACATAATGTCCAAAAACATCTTAGTGTAGTAATAAACATGACATAAAAAGTCAGTTTGTAGTCACAAAAATATTTTTTAAGTCCAAACAGTGCGTTGCAAACAATGTCATAAAAAAGTAGTATAAGTATAATATGTGATAGAAAACACACCAAACCTTTTGTAGAATGCTTTTTATTCAACACAAATAACAATATGAACAACAAAACTGTAAAATAACAATATGTAAAATAATGTAAAATAAAATAATAATCCTTAAAAATCAACACCTTTAATTAAATTTGTACACAACACCAGGAAGGCTACATCGTATGTTTCAGTAACCAAGAGGCTTTTTGGATATAAAGCTGCAAGTAACTAAAGCCATGTTGTCTATACAGCCACGGAAGGAAACAACCTGACCGTCTCCAGCCCGAGTCAAAGCAAGACACATTACAGTCTTGTGTTAATTGTCGTTATTTGTATTTATTCTGTCAACATGTGGGCAATTATACCATGTATATTGCATATGAAATGTAAACTATTGTATTAAGCTTAGGCTAACTGTTAATGGCCTCATATGTATAATCTATTTGTCTACACGTGGGATTTGGCACACAAATGGTTTGACAACAAGGAAGGTTGTTGTGTCGTTTTTCTGATGATCTGACGCCACAGCATAGTGAAGAAACATCTGTCCTGGATTAACGAGGCTCCTGTTTAACAACAGGTTAATTTGCCAGTGTGGGCCCGCAAACAAGAGGCACGCAGATTAAATAAACACTCAGCACTGAAGCGGCAAACATCGTACAACTGATTAACACTCACAACACCCCCTACACCCACAATGTGTAATTACAGGAAGACAGTGGTAATCACCAGGTATGCAGGGCTTGAGTCAAATTAGGCACAGACGCACCCAGCTCTGTATTTGCATACTGATGAGCACTGAGGTGATTTTCCTGTTAGAGGACGTTATTGTTCCCAAAGGCGAGCACGCTCTGAGCCGCGAGGTTCTGTCGGTGGTGCTAATGCTGCTGTCATCGCGGCCGACTGCCGCATCTCTGAACGCAGACGCGTCTGCTGCAACGTGCCCAGAACATCTTTCTTCTATGTATCGACACGCGTCAGGGTGGGAGGGGGTGCGACGCCAAGACTTTGTGTGGCAGCGGCAGTCACAGGGATTGGGACTGCTGCCCCGCCGCAAAATTATATATGAGACACACGAGAAGCACGTGCAGTGGGTGGTCCTCAGCACACCGCTTTCACGTGTCTATAGCGAGCGCCGAGCCCAGCCGTCAGTCCAGCGTGACTCACAACAGCAGGAGACAACATCAGCATGGCTACGGTGATGGAGCCCTCGGAGTAAGTGTCATTTCCTCTTTGGTTTTTGGTAAATAACACGTTTTCAGGGATAGCTTGGTGCTGACAACAGATAAGTAATTATAAGACCACATGTTGCAATGCAAAGAGAAAACATCAGTGTGTCTTGACTGTAGAGAGGCGTGTGGGTTTCTTATGGATACTCAATTGTGCATTACGCATGAAGCTGGAAGGTTGTGTCACTGATATTCATTTGGGGAATTTTTGCTACGATGTTTGCGTCTTTCTAAAAGTTCCCTCTTACAGTAACATGCGACATTACGTGTGTGCCTGATGGTTGATTTAAAGAAATAATAAATAATATCTTTACATTCCTATTTATCTATGACGCTGGTATTATTTATTGTCTGCGTACGGTTTGTGCACCCATGTGGGGTTTGTTGAGTCGGTTGTGGAACCTCCAATCACTGCAACGCTTTCTTTATTAATACACTATTTGTGGTGGTGCAACTACATGTGTCCAATGTCGCACGTGAGACTGCTCAAATGTTCACTTTAAGTCATTTAATCTGTTGTTCTCGCTGATTGTGCTGAGAGAGGCGGGCCGGGCTGTTTTGCAGACATTACACATAGAGTCAGTTTCATCCACATGTGCCTGTTGATTTGATAGGCTCTCCACCCCTGGCAAGGATGTGGGTGTGCTTTTTTATTGGTTAATCATCCTGTGGGGAAAAGTGGGGATGGAGCATTGTTGCCAAAACTGAAACTCATCTTGTGGTGGGTTTTGACATGGGGGGAGTTAGCTTTAAAACTGGCATAGAGGCAGTGCCTGCGTGGTTTTGATTGAGTGACAACAGAGGGGAAATGAGATGCAACAGAGTTGTGTAAATGCTCAGCAGATGGCTCTAAAGTGGGACAACAAAACACACGAAGCAGGTGCTGCTGCTAGTCTTGTTTTGAACGGCTCGCATATTATCTTTTATTTTGAAAGTTGTGCCAGACAATCTACAGCCACACATGTGGCATCTGAAACAAAAACTGCGTGTCAGTTTTCAGTTGATCACCAGTATCGTTAGTGTGTCAGAAGTGATAAACACTGAGATCAAGATTAGCAAGACATCACACACCAACTGCATCACTTCAACAAAGAAGTGGTATGCCCGCTATGCTTGTACACAAACTGCAACTTGTAATTTAACTCTAATGCTTGTATGACTTCACCCCAACACTTCAAAGGTCACTAGGCCTACAGTAGGTAGGATAATCAGTCAGGATGTGGTTGTAACATGAGCTTTTCTTTTCTAGTGTGATCCGCCTAATAATGCAATACCTCAAGGAGAACAACCTCTACCGAACACTGACCACCTTACAGGAGGAAACAACTGTCTCGCTCAACACAGTGGAAAGCATCGACAGCTTCATTGCAGATATAAAGAGCGGCCACTGGGACTCCGTCCTGCTGGCTATCGAGTCCCTCAAGTTGCCCGACAACACACTTATTGACCTTTATGAGCAGGTGAGCTTTTGCGTCGATCAGATGATACTTTTCCCGGCTTGGTTATTTAAGAAGCAGCGTCTGATGAACACCGATCTCTGTATCAGGTTGTAATGGAGCTCATTGAGATGAGGGAGGTGGGAGCCGCTCGCTCACTCCTCACACAAACTGACCCGATGATCATGCTGAAGCAGACGCAGCCAGAGAGGTACATCCATTTGGACAACCTGCTAACATGCTCCTACTTTGACCCCTGTGAGGTAAGACAATAAAGTGTTCTTCTTTTGAACGGCTATATTGACAAGTTCCTAAATAATATTAATAAAGTAACGTCCTTTCCGTCTCACTACAGGCGTACCCGAACGGCAGCAGCAAGGAGAAGCGGCGCAGGGCAATAGCCGAGGAGTTGGTGAGGGAGGTCAGCGTGGTGCCACCTTCTCGCCTCATGGGGCTCCTGGAACAAGTCAGCGTGAGTATAGTGATCAATATCACTCTTCGTACTCACTCTCGTAATTGTGTGAAAATGGCAGGAAAAAAAGGCAAAATTAGCCAAAGAGCAAAAGAAACAGACTCAGTGTACATTTACATAATGGTAATTGATGGAGCACACACTTTAATTACTATTTTATTTGGCAGCTTTTCAGGAAGTTCTGTGAACATTTTGCTCAAGATTTGCAAAGAAACATGACTAACAGCAATCAAATCTGATCAAACAGCAACTACTTCCTAATGAAACACAACATCTGACTTTTTCAAATAAATAATAAGTTGTTTCTTTTCTTTAAATTAACTTAGCTTTTTGCTCATTCAGTCATGAATATTACATTTTACAGAGAAATACTAGAGTTTTAGTGATTATTTGTTTTAAAGGCCCCTTGTAAGAAATGCTAAATTACTTGTGCAGCTGAGGGTCCACGATGCATTTTATATCCTCGGTTTTATATTGTCACCGACACTGTAACAGTAATATTTCAACACTAAGATTGTGACTGTCAAACCTTGCAGTGATTCCAAGAACATCCCTAAGAAATACATCCCACTGATGTTTAACTCAGAGACAGTGGTACAGGTTCCAATGTTGTTTATGCAGGCGTAAGTCAAATATCTGACAGCTTTGTTAGATCCTATGATGCAAGGTACTAATACTAAAACGTATTTACAATTTATAGTGTTTTTAGCTGTAGTCTATAAGATGTTAATGTACTAAATTATAAAGCTGCCATTCGAAATGCAACAGGACGGCTACCAATTAAAAATGTTGATAACATATCAAGAAGTGAGTAAAGTATATTTCAAAAGGATTTATGACTTTATCTCTTTCTTTTGGGTTCATTATTTGCTTTTACATTTTTCAAGCTGCAAGTAGGTACTTTATTTCCGTCATGCATTGCATTATGGGACTAAAAAACAATCAATATTGAATATTCTAATTGGCATTTCTTAATACTCTTGATTTTTCTGAGATCTTGACGTTGACAGAGTAAAATAGTCATAAATACTTATTATGTTTTCTTTTGACTGTTGCACAGTCTATGAGAATACAGCAGTATCCAGATCATCTCTCCCCCGACACGACCATCGACACATCTGGCAACAAGGACAGACAAATGGAGAAAGAGAGCTTTCCAACGCAGCTGTACCGCCACATCAAGGTAGACCACCACCTGTTCTGATTAACAGAGAATTACAAATTCTAGATCATTCCATCCTATATATTTACTATACTGCATACTATACTCTATATCACTAAATAACAGTATTTAGGGAATTGGATATCTGCTTGGTAGTTGTGAGAGTTTACTAATTACATTGTCGTAGTTGTAAACAGTGAATTTACAGTAAAGAAGACTTTTTCTCTTTTTACTGATGTAAACACCCCCCCCCCCCCCCCCCCCCCCACACACACACACACTAACTAATTGCTTTACTCACCTGAAGGCACTTGTCTCAGCCTCTGGCTGTGCTCTCATCACTTGCATGGAGCTGAATTTGCTCGTCCTTGCTTTCTTGTCCTTGTGTGTGAGCGGTCAGTTTATGCAACTTCGCGGCAGCATGGCGTAAAATTTCACGCCTCCCTGAAGCTGCCTGAAAGTAGTTTGTGTTTTATATCTCAGTGCATCTGGATCACAGGCAGCAAAGCAAAAAAGGTGACGCTATTTTCTGTGTGTGTCGTTTCAACCTGCAGTTTGGGCGGCGGTCACATGTGGAGTGTGCCCGTTTCTCTCCTGATGGCAAATACTTAATCACTGGATCGGTGGACGGGTTCATTGAAGTCTGGAACTTTAACACTGGAAAAATTAGTAAGGTAAGTCATGTTTCATATCATGACACTTAAATATATTGAGACTTTTGTTCATTATATTTCATTTCTTTTAGATATTGGAAACTAATGCCTGTTTATGCATTGTAACTGGATATTGACTATAGTGTTTTGGTAGTGTTTGGTGTTAAGACTTAGTCTGTTTATGTGGAATGTATTTGTTCAATGTTGCTCTCTTGGCCAAACAGATATTAAACTGTTACCTGGTTAAATAACAGAACAAACAAATACCAGTTTATATGACAAAATATGATATCTTATCCTGCTATTTATTTAGTTTATTTCATTGATTTATTCTGTTCTGTGTGTGTGCGTGTGTGTTTGCATGAATGAATTAGGATGTAAAGTACCAGGCTCAAGACAGCTTCATGATGATGGATGATGCTGTGCTGTGTATGTGCTTCAGTCAGGATACAGACCTACTGGCCACTGGAGCTCAGAATGGCAAAATAAAGGTTTGTATCTCATAATACCGGCAGTTGATATTATTCTGCATATTTGTCATTGTGAGCAACCGATCATTGTGTCCTCATTGATAAAGTTGTATTGTCAACGCAAAAAAAAAGAAGCAAAATGTTGAAAAATGATGTGGTGCTCTCAGCTGAATTAAAAATGTTTTATTTAAGTGGTAGTCTCACTTCTTCTCTCCCAAAAATGTGTGTGTGTGCGTGTTGTTGGCGTAGGTGTGGAAGATTCAGAGTGGCTTGTGCCTGCGCAGGTTCGAGCATGCCCACAACAAAGGTGTGACCTGTCTGAGCTTCTCCAAGGACAACGACCAGTTCCTCAGTGCCTCCTTTAACCAGACCATCAGGTGGGATGTCTCACAATCCACGTACACTGCAATGACTGATATTCATAGTCAAAACATTACTCATATCAGCTGAACTAGATTTGTAGACTTACACTCGGTGTGGAGGACAGAGAGAGCTTTACAAATGGTAAAAATGACATGACATTGAACTGGACAGTAAACAGTGAGATTAAGGAAAGTCTAATTGATTTGAATAAACAAGTCATTTCAAATATTTAAACAGCTAATTCAATAAATAAAATTTTCTGAATTATCTGAATTCACAAATGATGGACCAAAAGTTTTAAAAGAGAAACAACTATGTCGGGAGCTTTGTTCAATTTCTGGATCCTTCTTGTGGCAAAACGTTGCTTGTCTACTGCAGAAGGAAGGGAGAGCTTTCACTGACACATGAACATGAGTTCAGCTGGAGGCCAGGGAGCTCTTTTTACATCTCACGGAGGATTAGCACAACAAGGCAGAAACAGAAAAGTATTTTTCAAAACTGAATATTGCCATGAAACAAAATGCAATACCACCAAGTTATCTAGTTATAAACTGTCCCATTGTATATTTGTTGAATTTGTATTTCAGCTTAATTCCTGATTCTTGTGAATGGACAGTAGAGGCTCATAATTAAAAACATGTAAGGTCAGTTAAATCATAATGGATCAGATTTATATAGCGCTTTAAAAAAGTTCTCAAAGACGCTTTGCATATTGTGGAATAAAATAAAGAAGAAAACAAGCAGTTAACGCTTTAATGACGAATAATGAGAATAGGAATAAAGAAAATATTCGAATTAAGCGGTGTTGAAGGTTTAATGTGTTTTCAGATTCTGCTATGGTATATGCATCTGTTAATATATTTTTCCTATTTCTCCTTTGTCCAGTTAAGTAATTCAACAAGTAATTCATTTGAAGTGAACTGCTTTTCAAACCTTTGTAAAGCTCTATAATTCCAGCAGTTGAGGCCCGATATGACATGTTGCATGAGTACTACACCTGAAACTAAATATGTTCGGGCAAGGACGTCTGTCTTTCACTTCCCTTCTCTCACACACAGACAAACACACACTGAATCCCCTTCATAGTTGAGGAGTTGAATATCTATTTCTGACTGCTGGGGTGTGTGGGCTGAGCCTCTCTGTCTGAAGCGCATGTGCTGTGTGGGTGTAGCTGAGAGAGACCATGTGCTCAGGCACAAAGCTGCAACGTGTTCCTCCCGTCGCAAATTCCAAGAGATAGGAATTGTTTACATACGCAAAATCATCCTCCCAGAGATGTAGTAAACCAGTGAGCATTAGGCTGTTGTCATGGTTTAGCTAATCTGCACCCAGTCGCTCCACACGGGAGCTAAAAATAACACATTGGCAGCTCAGCAACACGTTTTGTCTGCTCCCAAGAAAACCCACTCTTTAGTTGAATAAACACGGATTTGATAATTAGTCAGAGACGCTGATTTATTTGAGTTAGTATTTTGTTCTCAGTTTTTTTAACATGTCAATGTTATTTTCAGAATTCATGAACTGAGATCAGGCAAGACACTAAAGGAGTTGAACAGCCATACATCATTCGTCAATGATGCATTTTTCACTCAAGATGGATTTCACATCATCAGTGCCTCATCTGATGGCACAGTTAAGGTACAATGAGCAACTTGTATTCATGTCTGTGCTGCGTCAGTACTGTTATGTGGCTAGGAGAGTGTCACTCAGTGGATTTATTTCACATTTTCTTTGCATATTTTAGATTTGGAATACAACATCCTGCCAGTGCATCCACACTTTCAAATCTCTGTCCCGGACCTCAGAAGACCCTGTCAACAATGTGATTCCTCTTCCCCAAAATCCAGAGCACTTTGTGATTTGTAATCACTCCAACACAGTGGTCATCATGAGCATGAACGGTCAGGTGAGAGCTCCCTGACTTATAATCTACACACGATTGTTCATATTTTGGTTACGCTAATACTCACACGGTGAATGTCCTCTTTCTCCTCAGACTGTGAAGACCTTCTGCTCAGAGAGAAAGGAAAAGGCCGATTTTGTGTGCTGCACCCTGTCACCCCGCGGGGAGTGGATTTACTGTGTGGGAGAGGACCTAGTGCTGTACTGCTTCAACTATACGACAGGAAGGCTGCAGAAAACGCTGACCGTAAGCTCCTCTGATAATATTCACTCGTTATCAAAGTCTGTGAGAGGCGTCTGTTCATCCTCTCTGAGCTGCTGATGTTTTGTATCGAGTGGTTTTCCGTCTCACTTGATACTCTGACACTGTGTCACTGTGGCTGTGTAGCAGTCCTAAACAAGGTAACAGTGGGGCTGATGGGAAACAGAGAATGTGTGGTGATCTGTGTTCCTCTGCGCCCACAGGTTCACGAGAAAGATGTAATTGGCATCGCTCACCACCCACATGAGAATCTGATCGCCACCTACAGCGAGGACGGCCTCCTGAGGCTATGGAAACCTTAAACTGTCTCCTGAAGATCCACAGAGCCTTACACATGCTTATAGAGCAATGTATTCACTTAAAGACGATGGAAATGGATACATTAATCATCCGTAATCATCCGTTATTATTCGCCACAACGTCCGTTAAGTAGCGGGTCTGTAGCTTTAGGCCATATCACATGATCTTCATCAGCTGATAGACTTTTCCAGTCGTCATGGAATGGCAGATGTTCAAATTTACAGCAATTTAATTTCTGCTTGTCAACGTTGCCACAAAAGCTGAGGTGCCAAATACATTTTCGACTTCAGAAACATCAGTTTAGAAAGTCCCATGACAATCGGGCAAACAGCATCTGGCGATGACCATCATGTGCTATGGATGAAAGAAGCTGCTCAATGGACCCTGTGGTGAAGTTGTTTCCTCAACTGCTGGTTCCAAAGGTCGATAATAAGCTTGGAACCGCAGATATAAATTAATATTTTTTTAATAAATGGTGATAATTTCTGCCAATCATTTCAAAATATCAACAAGTTCAGGTGCTAGCCAGTGAGAGTGTTTCCTTTGACAATAAGAACAATCTAGAATATCACTAAGAGACTTTTGGGCATATTGTTAAACTAATTTATAAACTCTTAACTGGGTCTTAATCGATATATTTTTACTACGTAGAATTTGTCAGTTATTTATACATTATTTGTTTTATTGATTGATTGAATAATTTGTAAGGTATTTGCTTTATATACATTTGGAGCACTGTTTAGGTCCTCCATACTGTACACACATATACACACACTTCCTCATGGATCCAACTTCACCAGAGCAGTTAGAATCATTTTCATCTCTTCTGTCTTTATTAGACATGAAAATGCATGATGGTGAACTGTTGAGCAAATCTTTTGAATAAAAAAAATGCTTCTTGTTTGGGCATAAACAAACAATATCAGGTATATCATTTGTCAGCTTTTGGTTTATAATAATACTTTTGTAACTTTGATTCAGATGAAATGATTTGTTTTGTCCTCTGTGTTCCCCGCATGCTACCTCAGTGCACTGTCTAAATGTGACTCTAAAATAATTTTAGTATTCCTTAAAAATATGCATGATGACTAATGATAAACCTCAACGGAGCTCCAGTGACACTTCTTTGTATCCTCTGTGTATATAATAAATGTACTGAACGTGTTCATGTGCATCAGTATGCCTTCAAGAAACAGAGCTACTGCCTCGACCAGTATTTATTTGTACTACAGTATTTGGCACTTTGTAGCACGTGTCTGTAATATCATTCATGTATCATTTTTGCAAAACACGTGTTGTCATTACGCTCTATTGTATATTAATTAGTATATAATACTGCCAGTCATGTCAAAAATGATTATCAATAAAATTCAAAAAAGCCTTTACAGTTCCCAATGTTTGTGTGCCATTTAAAATAATAACTCACTGAAGTATCAGATAATGTTCCCCTATATGTAAAAATATTGTAGTTAAAAAAAAAGCCAAATTTAAGTATGAAATCAAAGGCTGGAACCAAAAAATGACTTACATGATTGAATAATCAAATGATTATCAAAATAGTTGTAGTTTTGGGCCAATGTTTTAGAATTGTAGAATTATTTCTTACCCTTAAAGACAACCAATATTATCTAAGATGCAGTTCAGCTATAAAATATATAAATATAGACAGCTATAGACTTAACAAAAAAGCTAGAGTTACTCCAATTAAAAGACAGGAGCGTTGTGGTAGTTTCAAGGTTTTGTTTGTACTGTTAAGCCTCTGCACACCGACACCGGTGTTTTCAATTCTTCTGGCTGGTCAGACCTCTGCTTAGGTTGAAGGAGGGCCAGAGCTTTGATGTGAACTAATTAGGTCACAAATCTTCATCTACCAATAAGAATGATTAAGGCCTAATTTCTCCCGCCCCTAAATTGGTTGAAGAAAGCTCAAACAGGAGACTCAGGAAGATGTCCATCACTCAGTCTGTCCACACCCACACGGTCCAGAGAAGAGGTCTAATCAGCCAGATTAAGTGAAAACACCTGTGTGGGTGTTCAGAGGAAAAACCAAAAGTTGAAACTGTTAAAAGGTCTTTTTTGAAATAACTACTCTTAAATGTTATACATGTCAGTGGGATGTCCTGGAAACAAAACTAAATATCGCTCACAGAAAGTAATACCACAATTGAAAGAGACCATCAAACTGCATTTAATTAGAAAACATGAGCATAACAAGTAGATCATTGGTCCTAACACACACACATACCGTCGTCAGTCAAATTACGAACTTGAAAACACTTATTTGAGTTGAACTTTGAAGTCCAGTTCCCCGGAAATTATGAGTACTCATTAATTTGCATCTGCTTCAACAACTAAAGGAATCTCCCTTCTGGTGAGCATAGTTGTGTTTTACAATATCCAAGGCAAAGTCATCACTGGAAAAAAAACAAAAACCTGCATTATAGCTTCAAGTTAAGTTACAAGGCTTTCAAACAAGCAGACACTTCAGTGAGGTACCAGGTCCCTCCGTAACCTCCTGACTTATTTGGCATTTAAAAGACTTAATTTATTGTGCGCCTACATAAGCAAAAACCCATGAACAAGTTTATCTTTGATTAAAAATTTGTAATTACCAATAGTTAAAAAAAAAAAAAGAAAAAAAAGAAAATCACATAACTGAAATAATCTCAAGAACATTCAATCTTTAAAACAACCTAAAACGATCACTCTCTCTTTGTAAGACTTGGGTGCAACTGGGCACTCGACACTTTAACAAGAGGGAAAACATTTGCCATGAAGACATTATGGACCCGTTAGCAGGTTTATTAACAAGTTATCCGAGATATCTTTTCACCAAGTGAAAGCCCCAAATCAGTTATGTTAAAATACCCATTCTGAAGTTGAGTTATCCAGATAACCTGCTTCTTGGAAACACCCCTGATCTGATATTTCAAAATAAAGTGACTTCTTACTCATCTTTGACCTAATACCTACCCCTGCCAGTAATATGCAGTCATATTTGGCTCATATCAAACTGTGTTGTTTATACATACAAGATGTTCTACTTTACACGATAGGTTTCCAAAAAGTGTGGCATCACCAGAGAACTGATTGCAGCTCAAAAATATTAAACCAAACTTAAATATCAGCTTGAAAAATCGACATTAGTGGCGTGAACCTAAATGCTGCCATGCTTGAGTCATGATCACCTTAAATTACTACCAACTCACGTCTTCTTGCCACATTTTTTAAGATCATTAAGAAATGTCTAGAAAATAGCCCTTGAAAGGGTAAAACAGCATAAACGTTCAACTCAATGCACATCCACCTCCACCTCCATCTGAGGATTGGGTCTTTACACACACACACACACAACGGATTGAACAAGTCATCAACAAGTGGTTTACAACAACTGATTTAGTAACACTATAAAAAAAGGTTATGTTCATCTTAATATTGGCATCCGTTTTTAGTGTAAATGCATAAAAAGCAGGCAGTCTTTGTTCAGACAAAAGTTTTTTCTGAAGCCTCCGATACCCCTCGTCTCTAATCACAGTGTGATTGAAAAAGAGTTAAAATAAAAGAAAGAAAAAAAAAGGTCCAAGAGATGAAGAGAAGCCCATTCACCCAGAAGATGTATCCTGGAACTATGATATTCTACTCCATCCAGAGAGTAGTAGAATAATAAATCAACAGGGTGTTGGGACACTGTTTTCTGATTGAGATTGAAAGAAAACTTTGAAAAACAACAGTTAAATAAAAAGTGCACTAAATTCCAAAAAAAGGTGCTTTACTTTAGAGATGAGGGGAGGGCTTCTGGATTAAGAACGGGCCAGTTGTTACTTAAGACGTCTGGCACTGAACACCGCCGGGGCTGGCATAGTCGTCTTCCTCCATGTAGTAGTACTGCTGGTTGTTTCTTTTCCTGTTGTCCAGGTCACAGTCCTCCAGGTCAGCGTAGATGTAGAGGTCGTCATCCATGCTCTCTGGCTGCTCTGGATCCAGCTTTTCTGGGAGGTAGCGCTCCAGCATCTTCAGCTTGTCCTCAGAAAGGAAGTTGGCTTGTGGGAACACCACCTAAAAAGGAGACGAGCATAAAATATTTTACTACAACAACCGTGTTTAGCCTCAGTGGTTTAATATTGTGATGATCTGTACAACACTTCCTTTGTTTTTGGTTTGTTGGTATTTTAAAAAGACGAAAAGAAGCAAACTGATTAACAAAACGTGGATATGGGAAAAGTCCTTACCGAGAAGTGAATAATAAGGCGGCCCTTCTCAAAGGGTCTGCGATACATGGGCATCCCTTCAGTCAAGACGCACTTCGTGTCTCCAGGCTTGATCAATTCCCCTGTGATTAAATCAAATTGGGCCACATTAGTCATGAAAAAAACCTAACATAAAACATAAAAACTATATTTTACGTTCTCTTGTCATCTTTAACCATCTTGCCAATATGTGATGAATGCATAGAGGCTTGATGAAAATAAAGTTTATTTTTAGTAGATCTGTAGGTAAACATCGGGTGTTCTACATTGTCTGACGAATACGAGTTTAGCACCTACGAATAAATAAATAAGTACAGGTCGTTTTTCTCTGGTGTTATGGCTGGATGTGTTCCCCAGGCCGTTGTCCCTTTTCCCGCTCTAGTAGCTCTGCCCAAGTGTGCTGCATTGCTTAACGAGGTGCACCTGGCCTGGGATGGAGGCGATTAAAAGCTCCCGTGCCAGCAGCAGAAGAAGAATAAGGTCACAGCCGTAGGGACTGCTGGTTATGTTGCCTCTCAGCCTACGATTTTGTATTGTCCCGTTTCTATGTTTTCCTACTTAATAAATTCCATGGATTTGATTGTTTTAAAGGCGTTTTCTTTGGTAGATTAATTTGGTGGAATGCTGTTTATCCCAAATGGAGGCCCAAGGGTGGGGTGAGCACTGGTTATGAAGTCTAGCCCAAATACTGCTGCCAAACACACACTTGTATTAATAAAAATAAAACAAAAATGTTTGTAGAAATCCAATTCATGTAAATAATTTGTAATTTGAGGCACTGGATGCATCGTGTGGTTGAAACACACCAGACCCCCATTCTAAGATAGTTTACCAGCACATCAGTGCGACGGTCTTTAAAAGAACTATTAGCATAAAGGGTGTAATTCAACAATACAGTGAGTGTCTATACAGTGAAGTGGAGTGCACAGCAATGAACACTTGTAAAAAACACTCTACAAACGCACTCAGGACTCGGCAGTGTTCATTCAGCTGCATTTTTCTGTGTGAATGGTAAAGGGGTAGCGTGAACGACTGATGTCTGTCAGATTAACCAGCACTGCAAGCTGTTATAAAAAAAACACTGAAGTATAAAACAATTCCTGTCCTGTGTTTGTTGACTAGGATGTGCCGGTGCAAATATCTGAAAACGGATCCTTTTTTTCCCTTTCAAATACCTAAACTTGACATTCAGTGAGGCGTAGCTGTGCATTTAGCGGTTTGGTTCACCTGGACGTGAGGTGATGAGCAGTGTTCTGTTGTCCAGTGTCTGAACAGGTTTCTTGAAACCACATAAAGCCTCAACCAGCTGCAACTCCATGGACATGACCAGGTCCTCTCCTTTCCTAATGACAGCAAGATGAGAATAAACAAAACAAACAGGTGAGCAGAATTATATAAATACTGTATATACCATCTATACAAGATCACTATCATCACTGCATCAGGAACAAAAGACAGCTGATGACAGACGATGTATTACCTGGTGAAACATGAATGTTCCCGCTGGTCCAGGACAATGATGATGTCACCTGGCTCGATTCCTGGCTCCTGGTCTCCCTCTCCATGGAAAACGATCTTCTGGCCATCTCTCATTCCTGTGGCAGTGAAGTGACGAAGTGATGTACCATTTGTTTTCCCTCCTCAGACAAGCTACAGATAGATTTAGGATAAACTCTCACCTTTGTCAATGTGGACCTCCAAAATCTTCTTCTGGCGCAGGATCTTTCGACCTCCGCATGCTTTGCAGCGGTCCTTGTGGTTGATTCTCTGTCCTTGGCCCTGACAGCTGTGGCACACTGTAGACACCTGCTGCACCATACCTGGCACGAGTTGGTGCATGCGGACCTGCATGCCCGTGCCGTGGCAGGACATGCACATCTGTGCAGCTCCTTTTCTACTCCCACGACCTGCCGAGAAAAATAAACTGTCAGCACACAGGAACACAAAAGATGAAGTCTTTGTTTTAGGTTTGGTGGATTATATAAACTGCGGGGACCTGGTGATCGAGGACTGGATTACATTTACAAGAATGATGTGTTTTGTTGTTGGACAAAGAGCCTTTTCATGGCCTGCTTGGATCAGCGTGTGCTGAAAATCATTCTTGGTAAACTTAACAACTCCAGTGACCGACGTACCTTCACATCGCTCACAAATCGTATTCTTCTGGAGAGCAAGTTTCCGTGTAGCTCCATTATAAAGATCTTCCAGCGTCACCGTTATCTGATGAACAATGTTCTTCCCTGGGGCAGACAAATCAGAGGTTTCAGCAACACGGTTTCTTGGAATAAAGTCGGCAACTGATTAGATTTCAGCAACACACTCCTTTCATCACTTTCCTTTCATATGACATACTGTGCATGTTTACATAAACAAGCCTTTTTCTGCTACCGACCGCAAATTACAGCATCATCACAAGACTGCACAAAGAATGTGAACGAGAGACAGCTGTGATGGGAGATGACACTGGGCTTTAGATGGGGATCAGCTGTGTGTTTACTTCTCTATTTGAGGCTATCAGCCAAACCCTATGGTCACAAATTAAGATAATAAGTTAAGACGTATGTAATATTTGACAGCCCTGTGTTTTGGCTATAATAAAATGGAATGTGGAGGAGATTCTTGAGAGCAATAAGATGTTTTGTTTTGTTCCCTTTAAACTAAATCCTGCAGGGAGAAAATGAAAACAGGATAAAGTCATGTGTGCTGCCGACTGATACAGAATCTTTGAGTCCAATACAAATATTGATATTTGAGGGTTGAAGAATAATGTTTAATGATCTGCCAATATAAATGTTCTTTACATAAATGTCCTTTTTGGATAAGGTCCCCTTCATTTTGTTTTTTAACAATTGCAAACAGGAAATGTAGTGGACAGCACGATTTACAGTTGAAAAATAAACTACAGACTTTGGCATTTCTGTACTTCAAGTTCTTGTCATACATCGTGTGACATTTACACCAATACTGACATCGACAATGACCTAATTGGCTGCTTATCTTGGTCTTAGTAAATGCAATATTTTGTAGTTTGGACTATTGATCGGATAAAACAAGCGGACACAAGTCACGGATTAATCAATAGTTAAAATAATCAGTAGTGTCAGACAACTTAGTATTCAATACTGTAACTCCCTCCTCCCCAATACAACTGCCTCTGGCTCAGAAGATGCATTGTATCGCTTTACACAATTCAATCAGACCTCAAAACTGTTAAAACAGAAATACAGCTCAGTGATTGTTTCTTCAATATTTCCGTACCTTTTCGCTCTCTGTGCATCCGGCTACCTCCCCCGAAAAACAAGTCAAAGATGTCCATGGGCGACGCAAAGCTCCCCCCACCGCCACCACCACCGGTGCCTCCTTCCTTTATCGCCTTTTCACCTCCCCGGTCATAAACCTCTCTCTTCTTGGCATCTGACAAAACCTCATATGCCTGTGAGATCTGCTTGAACTACGAAGCAAAGCAACAAAATGACATACAGACTTCTTAGAAGAGGGTAAAAAATAAACATTTCTGGCAACATACAGCTGCTTAAAAAAGGTATTCAGCTCTTTGGCATTGTATGCAAAATAATAACTGAGGTCTTCAAATATTACTTTTGTTTGGCCTTGGCATATGCCACAATAACATTTTGATAAATCTACCAAACCATCAAACATAGATGTAACAAAAACTACACACTATTACATTTGTTTATATCTAAAAACCCAGTAGATTTGACATCTATTCATAAAAAGATTAAGACTGTTATGAGGATATTTCCATTACTAATTCATATGCAAGGAAAATTACTTGAATACAAATTAAAGCTGCCAATGTTTCTGAGTGCAAAAACAGGTACTTACTTTCTCTCCTTCAGTGGGATTCTTGTCGGGGTGATATTTCAACGCTAGTTTACGATAGGCCCGTTTCAGTTCGTCGGGAGTAGCGTTAGGTTTCACACCTAATGTATCATAGAAGCCCGTTTCCTTGACCATGTTTGTCTTTGGTGGATAACCTTAAAAAAAAGTAAAAAGAAAGGTGAAACATGAGCAGTATTTCAATCTCCAGTAACCTACCAATGTTCTGTATCTGAACTGAAAGCTTAACAACTTGGTGAGAAAGTAAAAATCTGAACTACGTCATTGTGACAAAAGGAAAGAGAAACCTTTAACACTATCATCATGATGTCTGTGAGAGAGGCCGTTATGTTGGTGGTGGAGGAAATGTTCGGCATGGGGCCACATGTTCAGCTTTAAAAAGGATAGATTTGGATCTGCTTTTTTTTAACGTTACTGACAAAATATTTAGTAGGAATTTCTTTATATTCTGTCTCCCTTGGTGGACAAAAACATTTGAAATATCTTAAACATAACACAATCATTAAATATGGCCTCAAAAAGTATCATTCAGTTGAATCATCATCTCTTGTTGAAAGACGGTTGTAGCAGCATTAAGCTGTAATCTTGGTGTTCACCAACAATTAAGTATATGCTTATGGTATGCTTGTATGAACATTTGTATTGCACTCAACGTCAAAGTCTCACTTTTCAGGGTTTACAGTACTCCCCTGTACACTGCTCACCTATGCATAGACGTAAAATGACACCATGTGAATGTTTCTCAGGTGTGTTAAGATTTTATAGTGCTGCTTATTATTCATCGCCAGAAATCAGGCCGTGATGAGGGTCACGTGTTCTGTGTAGTGTAGGTTAACACTCCCATGTCATTTAGACACACCCATATATAACTAATGCAGTGTAGTCTAACAGCCAAATCCACAATCACGACAGTTGTAGATATTATTTTGTTATGGATCTGTTTTAATATACCCTAATGGATATACAGGGGTGGACAAAACAGGTTCTCAGTGTAACACAATGCAACAGCAACACAACCTGTGTCTAAAATGACCATCACGTTGACGCAATACCTCTCTAAAACAGCTGGGTATACCAAATAAACATGCTTATAAATGAATTAGTGAGAATTAGTGAATGATCCTAACAAAGTGGTAGTTGTTTCTCTTTCCATTTTGACAGTGAGCAATGCTATTTAACTATAGTATCGATTAACAGTAGCATTGTGTAATGTGGATAATAATTGATTGTAAATACATATTCTTTATCTTGCTCTATATTTGGACCATGAACCTGACATGAAACGTAGCTATTACGAGGTAGAGAGAAGGAAAGGAAAACAACAAAAGAGGATCAAATAAAAGGTACTTTTTACACGTCATGCTTGTTTTCACGAACGTTACTCGTGTTAGCTAAATGTTTCCTCAGATCAGGGGAGGTTGAACCACTAACTACCGTTATGTGACCACCACAGGTATATTTTTGGTTGACACGAGTATTAGTGAATTGAAGCTTATATATTAGCAACTACCTGTTACCCTGTTTATGATGAAGGCGACACGGTTTCATACCTGTGAGGCCCTTCTGACTTTAGCTAGCGTTACTTAACCTCGCACAAGAGAGCCTGGCTAATGCTAACATGCTAACTCTATACTGTTTTTCTCACGAGTATCACAGTAATTACACGTGACACTGGTGTAAATAAAACATTTAGTCACAGTTAATATTTTCCCAACCTTGTATGAAACAGTAGTTTGATCCTCACAACCTCAGTTCACAGAGACTCTTCCAGAAGCTTCTCTTCCAACCCGCCTCTACAAAAAAAATCTGATTAAGTGACGTCAGTTTCCTGCGACGAGGCGACTCACCAAAACAAAGCGTGGGGCTGCAACAGTTTTGCAACTCTGTAAAAAAAAAAAAAAAAATAGCTAGCTAACATAACATGATAAAATGCCAATATGCTGGCTTATCAGTGAGGCGGATCGTCATAAACCCATCCGACTGCCACACCAACAGACAGTTGTCCTGGGTCGAGGTCCTGAGACGACTATTAAAGACAAAAAATGCTCTCGACAGCAAGGTAATATAACAATGTTAAATATTTTTTGATTTTAGGGAATTAAAACGTTGCATTGCAACTATAGAATCCTCTGTTTAGAAAAATGGATTAATGCCGTATCTGTCTTTAGGGGATACAATTTGAATTGGTCTAAATTACTTATTCCCCTTGTAGTTTATTTTGTTGTGTAGAATATTGTTTAAATAATTGTCATGGACTATATATTTGTTATATATATATATATATATATATATATATATTTATTTTTCATATCTCAATAGGTTTAAAAACAAACTTTAATCGGTGCAAATGTTATCCCCTCTCAACCAGTTGAATTGAAAGCAGAGTGCAACAAAGGTTATGTCAAAGTTAAACAGGTAAGGAACATTGATTTTGTAAGAGTGGAACACATTAGAAAGAAGTTGTTCTGCTGAGTTTTGTTAATTACTTAAAATACAATTTCTTTATCATTCTGTGTCTCATTTCCTGTCTTTGTTTCAAAGCTGGGCTTGAATCCCACCTCCGTAGATTCTGCGGTGGTGGGGAAGGACAATGTGGTCAAAATGAAGGCTGAACAGCAGCTTCATATTGTCAACCAGCTCTACCCATACACTGTACAGTTCAAGGAGGATCCCACCGGGGACCACGGCGGCATCAAAAGACCACAAGAGCCGTCTTCAGAGGACCCAGAGAGCCGCAGAGAGGATCCGAGTGTGAAAGCAGCCAAACAGACACAAAAGCTCTCTGTGTCAGTCAGCCACGGAGAAGCCACAAACACCAGTGTAAGAGAAGGAAGAAAGTGTGTGCACACTTCTGTCAAATATAGTTTTCAAGATGTTCACATGTTTTTCTATTATATGGATTTTCTATAAAGCCAGTATGTTGCATTACATATTTTACCTTTAATTTGTTGTAGGAAGGTTTTGGGCATTGGAGCCAAGGTCTGAAGACCTCAATGCAAGACCCAAAGATGCAGGTAGCTGTTTACAGTTAGTGTGATGCTGAGTGATCTGGATCGCAGCTGGATTTGTTACTGATAAAAAAAACATTGTCTGCTTTTCTCTAGGTATACAAGGATGACAAGGTAGTGGTTATCAAAGATAAATACCCCAAAGCTCGCTACCACTGGCTGGTCCTCCCGTGGCAGACCATTTCCAGCCTGAAGGCCTTAAGTGAGGAGCACTGCGACCTGGTGAAACACATGCAGCAAGTAGCTGACCAGATGGTTCAGCAGTGCCCAGATGCTAGCTCGCTACGTTTCCGTACAGGGTACCATGCCATCCCCAGTATGAGGTAAGTAATCACTGTTTGAATGGTGCCGTTAAATTGAAAGACCGTTTTGGTGTTTCAGCCTTTAATGCAAATACTGTATATTTTACACTACTGTCGGCTATTTTTCTAAAGCATACCATAGGTTTTTAAATCGATTAACGTATTTCCCCTCATCATAGACAACAACTGATTTCAGTTAAACCTGGTACAGTACAGTTTTTCTGTAACAAGAAGCTGCCGTTAATTGAAACTTAAGCATTCATCATTTTCCACCTTTCACTTACATCTTTACCTTTCTCGTATTAATTTCTGTCTTTTCCTTTTTACACGGTTTCTGTCCTTTTTTAAATTTGTGTTACAATGTTTTATTCCCTGCTTTGTGTATGAAATTTGCTTTACCAATACACTTGCCTCTCTCTTACTGACATAGTAGCATACAGCCAAAGCAAATCACATACTGAAGCATTAGAGGCAATTTAAAAAGAGTTTCTTATTTCTATTCAGAGCTCAACTCCTCTTTATCCGTTTTTGTGTAGTGTGTTGAGACTTTGATCTTTACACTTTACTACCACTAAGTGGGAGGAGTTATAAGCTTAATGAAAAAAAGAGAAAATACAGTGATTGGGAAAAAACATTCCATAACTACTTTTCTTTCTTGATTGGAAACATAACCTGAAAGTAAATGCCACAAAAGTGCTCAAAGTATGTTGTGCAACATCGTAAGATTGCTTTGTCTCACATACTTTCGACTGAATTTAGAGGCCTTGCATTGATTGTGTGCATATAAGCCAATCACCCAAATACATCAGTCTAAAACACTTTGAAAAAGGTATTAAAAGCATTGGTATGGTGTTTTTTGGAGGAGGAGGATGATCAGCACGTAATCAATGTAGACACGTCAAAATATAACACATTTTGTCTAAATTCTCTTTTACAGTCATGTACACCTCCATGTGATCAGCCAAGACTTTGACTCTCCTTGTTTAAAGAACAAAAAGCACTGGAACTCATTTACGACTGACTATTTCATGGAGTCTCGTGGTGAGAACAAATTACATGTTGTTCACTTTATGTCCCACATTGTGGCCATTACTGCACAGTGTTTAAACAATTTTTTTTTTACCCTTTTTGTTATCTGCAGATGTCATTCAGATGCTTGAAACAAATGGAAGAGTCAATGTGAAAGAAGGAACCAGCGAGTTGTTAAAACTACCTCTCCGCTGTCACATGTGTCGCAAAGATATTCCCACTATACCAGCTCTGAAGGAGCACCTAAAGTCTCACTTTCCCAGCTAAGAAGGTGACCGCAAAGGGAATACATGCCTCAGATGTTTCTACATAGGACTGAAGTGTGTTACTATTTTTGCCTGGCAATTCTGATTCATTGTTTAAAAAAAAAAGTCATTATGTGACGGGAACACAATGTCATGGCTGCAGTTGCATTTTCAACTTGTTATTTTTTCAGTAGGTTTAAGAAGAGAGTCATTGTGAAGATGCATTTAATTTATGTGTGTTTTCATCAGTTGTTTTCCAAATTTCTGGACTGGGAAATCCCATATTATTGCAAATATTATTCCCACAGTCCACATGTTAAAATGTTTTATTAAATGTTTTCTAAAAACTGAATACTGGATTCTTGAATTTTAAATTGCCCTTCCCTGATAGCGCAACCCCTGTGTTTGCTTAGAGTTTGACGTTTTGGGGAGCTCTGTCATGTAGCTAGACTACTGCATTGATATAACATTTTTAAAATTACGCTTTGTTTGCATGTGTACAGAAAAGACAATGAACATGCTTTCAGCCAACAGTACACCCAGTCTAGCTGTCTTGGTGGGAAACAGACTGTTTTGTGTGTCACAATAAGTTAAACATCAATGAGGGTTTGCAGGGTTTTTCAGAGCAATGACACTCCAGCTTGATGTGTTAATTTTGTCGCCATCAAGTGTCAGCCTTTATATAGGCAGGGCTATACGCAACTAAAAGCTTTGAGGTTTGACCTTCTATATCTTAATGTTGCGTGAAGAATGAAATGACGTTGTCATATTAGATTATTTAGTTTTACTATAAAAAAAATGTCACCTGGAAAAAAAAAAAAAAAAGTCAGTGGCCAGTACGGGGATCGAACCCGCGACCTTGGCGTTATTAGCACCACGCTCTAACCAACTGAGCTAACCGGCCATGGTGCAAATGTGAAAATAAAAGAATATCAACCTAATCTCCAGATTATGCGTATCAATGCTCTTTCAACATTTTAGATAGATAGATATATATATACTTTATTCATCCCCAGAGGGAAATTTGTATATTACAGCAGCAAAGAGTAACAGAGTAAAAATATATTTTAAGGCTCAATAATAGTAGCACCTTCGTGGTGCAACTAACATGGCTTTATTAGCTAGATAACGTTAATTGTAAGCTACAACAATGTAACGTTAGCATTTGGTGGAAAAATATTTTTTTTATTTAAAAGAGCTAACTATGGCCACAGTTTGTCTCATACAAATCATATTTTAGAGGCTGTTCTTAACCTGCAGAATGACGTAGAATACATTGGGGTATAACGTTAAATATTTCCTCTATTATAGTATCTAATAATTTTGTTTCCAAAACTGCCCTTATCTGATTGATAAGCCTATATAAAAACATGCAAGGACCCATATCATGGTTATTATTTGTTTATTATCATCAAAACAGTCAAAGTAAATGCTTCGGCTACATCATCGTCACAATAGTAATCACATATACAAAAATCAATCAGTTGCAGTTAAAATTGTAATGCCAAAATCAACATTCAGAAGCAATGGGCAAGAGTAAAATGCGTCCTCCTGAAGTCTTCAGGCAGGTCATTTAATGGTACAGTAGTTCGTAGTGGAAAAATATAGAGCTGCACAACTGCATGTCATCATCTCCTTAGACTTAACTCCCTTTCATCCTCATCTGGCACCATCAGAGAGTCCACTGAGTAATGAGCATCGTCTCCTATATCCTGGAACAAATACTCTTCACTCTCACAGCTCTGGGTTCCATTCACACAGTCTCTGGTTTTGATTTGCCCTAGCTCGGCGCTGTCACTGGCATTACTATCCTCCTCGCTCTTGCTGGCATCACTGCTGTCACTGCTGTCACTGCTGTCACTGGTCTCACTGGTCTCGTTGCTTTCACTGCTGGTGCTCTCACTGCTGTCATTGGTGATGACAATAGTACTTTCGCTGGTGTCTGCACTGTTGCTGGCGGTGTCACTGCTGTCAGTGGGATTCTCCACCAGCGGTAGGTTTGTGTTGGTCCCCTGTCTGGCAGTGGTGCTAGTGGAGGTATGAGTGGGCTGTTTCTCAGTCAGTTGATCTGATTGACCCTTTACCTCTGTGCTGCTATTGTCCTCTGCACTCAGGAATTGGGTGATGCTTGCGAACACTTGAACCCAACTCTGATTTAGGGAATGGGCAGATCATAGTGTTACTCAACTTGAATCAGCAAAATCAAGACATTGTGTAAAATAAAAAATGTTACACACACCTTTCGAATGTTTTCCTCACTGCCCATGCTATTATCTCTGGTTTCAGCCATGGAGTCTGTCTGTGGAAATACAGTGGATATGAGCTAAACGGAGACCAGAAGGATGAAGTGCCATACAATAACAATTGACCAACATACTAGGTTTGACAAAATACTTGATTTAGTTAGTCTTACCACATCATCCTCATCGGATAGACTGTTACTCTCCTCTGAAGTCTGTTTGTGGAACAGAAACATACAGTTTTAGGAAATAATGCATTTATTTCCAAAATGGAGAGTGCCGTGTTTCTTCTGACACTTTGTTTATTATAACAGTTATACTACATCCACAACTTTTAATATATTTAATATGATGAATATCAGGATATAAACCCATCAATAACATGCTTAATGTAGTTTAGTGATAACAATAAGGTAAAAACAAAAGTGATAATACAACCCACCTTGTCCTCTGATGTGGATTCTGATGATTCTGATTCTGATTCAGACTCTGAACTCTGACTCTGAAAAGATATCCAGTATACAAGGTGAATTCAGACACATTTACAGAATGTCTTGAGTAATCTAAATGTTTAGATCCCAAGCAGAAGATTGACAAATCAAAATAACTTACTTGACTTGAGGTATTTTCTTCAGAGCTCTGCAACAGAAATAGGAATACACCCATTAAGGTTAAAATGAGGAAGCAAAAGCGATGCACAAAGTCGTCGGCATCCGAAAAAAAAGAATTTTCCTCTTTACTGTAATAAATGTATGCATTACCTGAAGCTCTGAGGTGCCATTTTCCGGTGATTGTGAAACAGACAAACTTTCAGTCTGGAAAAGAAAAACACATTAACCGCATGCCACAATATATTTAATTATACCTTATAACTGCAACACCAGCAATCATCACAATCAAGCTATTGCTGCAGATGGGTCCAGACATACAGTATAGTAAACAATAGTGTCTGAAAGGGGAATTGTCCTGAGGTCTGGAGAATTTTCAAGTAACCGCACCTATTGTTAGGTTTTCCGCTGACTGTGTGAGAGGAGCACAACCGTCAAATGATGAATGTGTAAACAGTGTTGAGTTCCTGCGCTGGAACACCGAGAGTTAAATGCTTTAAGAGGGGACTGATTTCAGATAGCACCCACCGAGTTTGAGTCGAGCTCATTTGATTCCAAAATGGCATTGAAGGAAATCTTTTGGAGAAAAATAAATGACAGGTCATATTTAACAGGATAGTAGTTTCTTGATGTGCAGAAGATGGATCTATTTATGAAGTGACGTGACTTAGACCCTCTAACATGCTTCTTAAAACCGCTGAGCCTTCCTGCTTTGCTGGCATATAGACATTCTTACTGTGGGAGAAAAATGCTCACACTGAAACTTGTGCTATTATGTTTGCAACTTGAAGAGTCAATGACAGTATTAATTAAATGTATGAAAATGCACAACACAGAACCTGATGCTGTTCAAGTTGGAAACTCTACTTTCTTGTTAATTTGACATGATGTACAATAAGCATATTATATGAATGTAGAAGTATCTGTAGTAGCATGCAGGTATTTCAGAAAATGTGCTAAATGTGTGTTAAATTGCATGTTTACATTGAAAAGCGAAGTCTTCACTGTTGTTTTTCATACTTACTGGGTTGGCAAAAACTGCTCCCATCAGGCAAAACATTATTATATTGACCATCATTCTGTAACAGACATACAGCATGTGATTAATATTGTTACTGATTTGATTTAATTCAATTTAAAATACTCTTACTGCATACATTCCTCAAGGGAAATTTGTGGAAAACTTGCAATCATAAAAACACAAAATCACAAAAAACTTATTAGAGTTAAGAGCATCTCTGTTGCTTTTGCACTTAAACTGCAGAAACAGAAACTTGTTTAAAACAATACAACAATTAAACTTTGGAATAATGTCAACCAATAGTGACAAATCAGCAACAGTTATCATGTAGTTAGGTTATAATGTCAATATTTTACCTTTTTGTCCGTTATATTCAGAGCTGGTGTGAGAAATGTCCTGTTCAGTCTATGTAGCAGCAAACAGGAGTGCCTATACTGAGCCACGTATGGAAAGCTGGCGGTTGAGGCAGTAAAAGCACGCTGTGTGGATATGCTGTAGAACGCTCCAAGGACAACGGCATATAAGTAACCTTAATTAAAACGATTGCATCACTTCCTTCCGGTTGTCTCTCAACTCTTGGCACGCGTAGGTGTACTTGTTTCCGGAGAGCAGGCTCAAAACAACATTCACACTAGCACAATTATGGGCACACACACACACACACACACACACACACACACACGCACACACACACACACACACACGCACACACACCACAAATACACACACACAATTGTTTCATTCAGCCACTGCATGTCCTCCACCCTCTCTCAAGTCTTCAGTGAAATATAGTTTAGCATACTTAACCATAGGGTTTGTGGCCGGTTGAGAAAACAAGCTCACCCACTCAGAGGGGAAAGGAGGGCCAGACGGGGTCACGCTCGTTTCCGGTGAAGAGGATGTTTTTTATTTTCTTTACTAGACTACCAACAGTTAAATAATAAAATCATTAGATATAAGGAGCAGGTGAGAGGTAGTGCTTTGCTCAAGGGTATAGATTCAAAATACTTTAAAAAAAGACAACAATGTAAACATGAGGCTAAATACACTAATGTTACTTTTTATTGTAAAAACAACCATGTTTTATTACCCATTGTCCTCATGATGTTATTGTAAATGTGTCTTGTTCTTGGAAATAGGGCATGCACAGTAGAAAGCCTAAATAAAGACTTGTATATTTCCTCCCTGATGCTCATAATTGTTTCCTGGATATCCATATATGGTCAGGCCTAAAATAAAATTACAGAATTCCTTGTTTAACCTCACTTTGGATTTTAACCGTGCAACAGAAACATGTAATTAGACTGGATGTTCACCAGTCTGGAGCTGTTTGCTAAAAAGCCGCACAGCTACCAGTTGTTGTAAGGTCCTGCTTTAGAAAAGGGGAGGAGTGGGGAGAGGATGATTGACGCTTGTTGTGGCACACAAACCAGCAGTCAACAGTGTCTGCCCTCAGCCCTCAGGGTACTTAAGTTTTTACGATGTGTTGACCCTTTCAGCCAGGCATCTAGGTTATCGATTTTTTTTATATGACTGGAGATTCACAGAAGATCAGACTAGTAACAGAGCAGAGATACTAAAATCTGAAAGTGATGCAGGTTTCTGTTGCTCCCTGGTGTTTAATGAGCAGCAGCTGGGCCAATTATGGCTCATTAGTTTACTTAAGCTACTACTTCAAGGACTGAATAAAGTGTCTCGCTCTCAGCAGTGGTTGAATGTTGCTAAGTATAACAACTCAATAGGATTTTGAGGTACTTTATTTGACATGTATCCATTTTATGCTACGTTATACTTCTACTCCACAATATCTCATCGGAAAACTATGTAATTCTTACTCCACTACTTTTATTTGCTTTAGTTCCGCGTTGCTTTGCAGATTCATAAGATTTAAAGGTGCAGTGTGTAGGGATTTGAGGCATCTAGCGTTGAGGTTGCAACCAACTGAAACTTCTCCCATGTGCCAAGCGTGTAGGAGAACTACGGTGACTGGCGCGAAAACATGCCAGTGTGAATGGCCCTCTAGAGCCAGTGTTTTGTTTGTCCGTTCTGTGCTACTGTAGGAACATGGCGACCGGCTCTGTGAAAAGGCCCGGCTCTGTAGATACAAACGGCTCAGGTCTAAGGTAACACAACTATTTTATTTATTATTTATTATACACTGAAGAAAACATGCATTATGTTGCTCTATATCAAGTGTAAACATGTAAATTGGATGACGTTTGTCACAAAACGCAAATTTCCTTTTGTCAATAGGTGGCGCTTTTGACTATGAATAAAAAATTGCTCATTGATATCCTCAGACCATGACTTTTATCAAGCATGGCAAGTTTGGGACGGATTTGAGCAAGTCCAGTGGAGTTACCTCAGCTTGTTGTTCAATGGGGAGTCACGTAAATTGGCCGCCACGCCAAGGCTACACCATTCCATCAAACGTAAAGCTTTTGATAACTTCTAATCACAAAGGACTTTAGAATGTACTCACATGGAGTGTAGATCTGAGAAATGACCTAGGAGATGTTCATTAAAGAAAAATGTAATTCAAACGAGAAGGGGGATTTCTGGAAGTATTTACAGTTGAGGAGCAGCATAGGGTCAGTGTTTGGACTGAAAAGAGAAGAGACGGAAGAGAATACAATTCAACAGTTTCTAAGTGCTTCCCGTACTTTACACGTGGCCTCAAAATTTTATAGGAAAATGTCAAATATTCAAACTACAATGTGCGAAGGCCTGAGATTGATATGGCAAAAGGATCTTGGCAATGTGATCATGGAAGATGTATGGCAATAATTAATATCGAACGTGGGCTCCAAGGGATGCAAGAAGCAAGTTTATCCATTACAGAATGTACATAGGTATTACTTTACACCCCTGGGCTTAATGCAGGATAGCAAATGTTGGAAATGGAACAAAGAAATGGACACTTTTCTACATGCTCTGTGGGGGTGTTCCAAGGTGATGCCTTTTTGGAAGGTGGTACTGAAGAATGTAAAAGGGCTCAAATGGCCTTTACCAGAATCACAATTATGTTAACTCGGAAAAAAATCGCTTGTTTTGCTGTCTGACAGGCTTAGTTTTTGTATCTGTGTATGGTGGTGGTGGGTTTGAACGAATACAAATTTAAATGCAAAAAGAAAAGTAAGCTGCTGTTCCAATTGCAGAATGACTGTACTGCATCGTCCCGTCCTTGGGAGTCTGGACTCCCAAGTCCAAACTCCAAAGTCCACACTCCCAAGTACACAAGTCTGTACTTGGCGTACTTACTTGGTATTGAGAAAGGCCCAATGTCTCGTAACTCTCGTTCCGGAAGTAAACAGCCCCGACGTTGACGGTGCTCAGGCCCTAATTATATAATATTATTCAGAAATGGGTTGCTCTGCACAATGAGTACATTTAGCTTCTAATACTTCTGTTTTAATTAAGTAAAAATTTTGAATGCAGCACTTTTACTTGTAACAAAGTATTTCTACACTGTTGTATTGGTTCTTTTACTTAAGTAAAAGATCTGACTACTTCATCCACCACTGGCTGAAAGGCATATTTCTTGAGGAGTTAATGATCTCTGACAAATAACTATAATTGCTGTAACTAGTATGACAGATGCATTTATTATTTCTATAGGCTATATCATTACTTTGATGTGAATAGCAGTTCAGAATGAAGTTCCCAAAGTTCTCTTGGTCATATCACATGAGCTTCATCAGCAGAGTTTGCAGGTGTCACAAAACGGAGTTCCCAGAATAATATGTACATTTTAACATCTACATTACCATTACAGCCTTTCCATTGATGTGAAAGTGTTTTGTCAAATGAGTAGTAGTGTATTATAATGAAAGATTGGTTCAAAAGACATATCTTACAACTCCTACAACTCTTCCTTCATGTCATGGGCAGTGCCTGAAGATACTTGTTAATAGTAACAAATATTTATCATGTTGTTAATCATCATCTCACTCATCATATTAAAAATATGAACATGTGTCATATTAGTGGCTTCAGGATCACAGTGAAAGAGTGACATCTAGTGACCAAAATGATGTTATTTCTGTCCTGAAACTATCTTTCATCCGACAGGTTACACAGGTTTAGTTTTACTCTGTCATAAACAAACTACACACAACACACTTATTAAAACATTCACAACTTAACAAAAAAAGAAATAGCCATGTCAGTAGTTTGACGTGGTTAACTCTAAATGCTGCTGGATGGGTATTGCGCAATAACCAATACATAGTACACAGATTATTTCCCCCATGGACTCTCAGGTACACTATGTGGTTGCAGTAGCTTGTGCCCTTCTGTATGCTGAACTGCTAACCTCCTCTGTTATTTCTTCGGACGTTTCTGGCCAAAAGAGCGGATCCCTCGCTCTCCTCCTGTAGTTTTCAATCCCAAAGTGACTCTCATGAATGCAATCAAGCATGTCCTGTCTCAGTTTGTGGAACAATGATCTGGTTTACCAGCTCTGTATTTCACATCTAAATATTGACAGTGCAGGCAGTGCAGCTGCACTGGGAACGTGGTGTGAGGTGTGTGTGTGTGTGTGTGTGTGTGTGTGTGTGTGTGTGGGCGCTTCAAAACTAGTAAGTACCTAATACATCTTTTATGATATTTAATTGTTTATTGTAAAATATCGTGATAGGAAATACAGTAAAAACCTGTTTGCAGTAATAATTATAGTTAATAGTGTATAGTCTAGGTTATAGACTATACTATACACTATGGTATAGGCTATATTTAGCATAGTAAGTTACAGTATTGTGCTATAAAACACTATTTCAGTATCATACTGTCAAACACAATTACAATTGAGCAGTTATACTGTAAAGCACAATCATGGTAAAGGTGTTTTACTGTAAAACAGCAAAGGGACTGTAAACAGGTAATTAAAACAGGTTTAGTAATTTACCACCTAAATACAATAAAATATCTAACAGTGTGGAATAAAAAAAAGTCTCTCTTTCTCAAGTCAAGAAATAATATATAAATTAAGTGTAACTACAATTCACCGACAAGATCCACTTATGGGGTGATTATTTTGCAGTTTTTTGACTCTAAAGTTTTGCCTTTTTTCCTGACTTTCTTTTTGGGAATCAAAGCACCCACATGAAGTGCAGTGTTGGATCTCTTTCGCTCCCTCTCTCGTTATCGCTGTAGCTCAAAGACCCTCCCAAAGTTTAGAAAAAGTGTTGGCACCATCGACCCAGAAAGAAATCTGTGTGTGTGCAACATGCCAGTCTGTGTAGACAGTGTGAGCGCTGTCTCGAATACAGAAGGACACCTTCACAGGTTCAACACAGACAAAGCTTGTCATTTCTCTTGCAACTGCCAGCCTCAGGTAAGATCCTAATAACTGAGACTTTTCAATTGCTTTGAAAGGTAATTTGTTAATGATCAAATAGAAATGTGTGTGACATCGTGTTGACTAACTAGTTTACAATCAAACTTGTTGTGTGTTGTATGCAGCAACTACTAGCGGGGTTATGTTGTAGCCTCTTTTGTGATAGCCAAAACTTTACTTTGATGTTGATGTTGACATTGATGCCTTAATTATTTTTGTACAAATCAAGAGTTTTTGACTAATAATAGTCTATCTACACTGTAATGTACTAATATACTGGAGGTAATATAGACACATTTACATGTTGCTTACTCATGGCTGTGCATAATCTATATACCAACATATATTTTATAGTATAGTACAATATCCTCAAATAGACTAAATATTCCTTTATTGAATAGCGTGAGAAATACATTTACGACTACCATGTAATATGTGTGTTATTAGAGATGAAAAGTTAATGTGTGTCATCACAACAGCACTGTGGAGATAACTTTCCCCTTTGGGACAATGAAGTATAAAACTCTAACATTGCCTCGATATTGAAAAGATCAAACCCCTCAACCCCCCTTCCCCCCACCTGTCTACACCCGTCTACACCTATTTGGTGTTTAGTGGGCCGAACCACAGAGCTATTGTTCCCCTGGACAGGCCCAGTAGTGTCTGTTTTGTTTCCGTCCACAGAGACAAAATGTTTGTGGACTTAGTCAACTTTTTCCAGTCTGGTTGCTTCTGATGTTTACTTTAGCTCTCAATTGAAAGAGTTGCCAAGTTCATGTCTGTGTTGTGAGAAGTCAGATTATACTGCAATGATTGTTAATAGTGTTTTTATCCAAATTCCAACCTTGCCGTGATTCACAATAATTTAAACGTGTAATTCAAATTTGTTTCGATTTTTGTCCCATGTTAAAAATCTTCCTTTCAATGTTTCAGGTATGAGGGCCTGCTTAGTATTCCTTTGCTTACTGGCAGCAACATTTGCCCTGTCTGTGAGTAATGCTTTTTTTTTACATTAAACTTTGCCATGACAGATGTGATGTTAGATTTGTTTAATGCATTATGAATTAATCCCTATTACATCTAGGTAAAGAGTAAACATCATGGAAAACATCATGGATTGCATAAGACTTCACATGAAGCCAAAGAAAAGGTAGAGCAGGAGTCAAAAAGGATTTTAAAAAAATGTACGTGACGATGATTTCATGTCGTAAAATCGAAATTTTTTCTTTTCTCCTGAATAAGGACATTATCACAGAGAAGGCCAATGAGCCACAGATTTTACCCACTCTAGTCACGTTTGAGGCCAGCAGCCAGGAGCAGGAAGATGAAGAACTGAGCTCCCAAGACAATGCTAATGCCAACAAGGAGGAGGAAGAGTTTGAGGAGACTGAAGAGAGCGACAAAAGGACTGCAGTCCTGCTAAGTGAGGAGGAGTTGGTAGACCTCTTGAAGAAAGAAGCAGAAGAAGAGCAGGAAGCAGAAGAAAGAGTGCTAGAGAAAGAAGAAGAAGTGGAGACGGACAAAGGCAAGGTGGAGCCTGGTGAGGCCGTGGAGGACGACAAAGCTGAGGTGAAGGAGAGGAAGTTGGACGACAAATTAGAAATGGAGGTGACAGACGAGGAAGAAGAAGTAAAGGATGAGAGTGTAGTGGATACTGAAATGCTGGAGAAAGGCGAAGATGAGGTGGAAAATATGTCACTCAAGGAAAAGGAGGAAAAGTCTGTTGTAAAAATAGCAGACAGAGAGGAGCAAGGTTCATTGCTGGAGGAAACAGATGGAAGCACAGAGTCAGAGATCCCCGTTGATCTTGACTATGCTGCTGATAGTGGCATCTCACAACCTCTACAGATTGTACCTGCTAAAGTAAAACCCAAAACAGATGTTAAAGACAGGGAAACCCTTCAGAAAGGACTGCCCACCATTGCAGATGACTATGAACAAGACACACAAAACACTGAGGCAGTGGACAGTGAGGAAGATTCACAGGCCAAATCCAAAGATGTTGATGAGAAAAAACCTGAAGCAAATGTGGACCCTCAAGAACCAAAGAGAAGTACAGGGTTTGAATCAGGTTCCGAACCGGCTGGAAAGGAGGAAGAGAAAAGTAAGAATAACAGCGGAAGTCCCACCAAGGGAAAAACAAGGAGGCAAAAGAAGAACAAGAGGGCGAGGAAGCACTCCCCACAGACTGAGGAAACACAGTCTGAACCAGAACAGAGCCAACAGGTTCCTCAGGCGTCTGAGGGCAGAAGTATTGACAATACTGTCCAAAAGGCAAAGAGGAGAAGTGCAGGAAAATGGGTAATGCATGCACAATGTACATTCACTTTCTTTTCAGTGGTTCTGATCAATATTTTTGAGTTATAATGGATCACTTAACTACTTGCAAAAGGCCTCAACTGTTCACTCTCATCGCTCCTCATAGCAATGTTTGGCAGCAGCAGGCAGCTGTTGGCTGATTTTAATGTCTCAAAAAATATCGAAAAAAATTGCATTTTCATGTTTCTTTTTTTTCAGGGTCCTTTAGTTGGAATGAATCCAGTCCAGATAAGAGCCACAGTGGATCTCTACCCCAGCTCCAGGCCCTCTCTTGGTGGAGGCGTACATCGCCCAGAAGCCCCTGCTGGTTGGTTAATTCAGCACTCACTGACTAATGCACTATCACAACAGTCTCACACGGGAATGTGCTGACTGGGTCATTCAGCTAAAACTACCGCATGACTAGTGTTACTCTGCTTCATGGTCACTAGCAAAACACAGCTTGAGGTTTGTACAATGGAGATCAAGTTGAATTTGATCGCTGTACAAACTCAAATGACAGAGGAATGTCGGCGATGGTGTGTTGTGGTTATAGCTCATTGATTTCCAGTCATCACACTGCAAAATACGACCAAACCAGTCCTGAAAATTCAGTCAAAGTGTGTAGGTCAAAGGTCATTGTGCTGCATGTTTTTTTTTCTTCTTCTAGATCCATGTGACGACTTTCCCTGCAAACGTGGAAAGACGTGTAAGCTCGATGCGGACAATAAGCCGAGCTGCGTGTGTCAAGAGCCGTCAGAATGTCCTCCCGGTGTGAATGAGTTTGATCATGTGAGTATGGATGATCTGTTGAAAGATAGACTGGAATGGTGTTCAACAGCTGTTGCACCGCATTTGATTGTTGCTCGTTGTTCAATTTCTGCAGGTTTGTGGAACAAACAACAAAACATATGACACATCATGTGAACTCTTTGCTACTAAATGCAACCTGGAAGGCACTAAGAGAGGACACAGACTTCATCTGGACTACACTGGACCATGCAAACGTGAGAGTTAACCTCTGTACAGAGTATATGGTTTAAACATTTCCTGTTGGACTATTTCACCCTAATCGTTGTCTCTGTTTCTCTCTCAGTAATACCTCCATGTGTGGACACTGAGCTGGTCCAGTTCCCTCTACGAATGAGGGATTGGCTAAAAAATGTGCTGCTGCAGCTCTATGAACATGACTCCGTGTCTCCTGGCTTCCTTACACCTAAACAGCGTTTCAGAGTAAGATCCACTGCTCAAATGAATATATGGGATTCTGTTAAAGTACTATGATTTCTCTGCAGTTTGTTGTGTTACTTTTATCTAATCAATCAGTCCACTGGTGAATCAGAAAATCCCACAGCAGCTTTGGGACATGGAAAACTTAAATGTATATTGTTTAACAGTTTATGTTTTAGGTAATCGCAGTCAATCAAACTTTGGTGTTCTGTATTCTGTAGGTGAAGAAAATTGATGAGAGTGAGAGGCGTCTTCATACTGGGGATCACACTGTTGAGCTGCTCGCGCACGACTTTGAGAAGAACTACAACATGTACATCTACCCAGTGCACTGGCAGTTTGCACAACTGGACCAACACCCTTCTGACAGGTACATTTTATTCCTCTGTGCTTACGGTGAACTTTGATTTTTCCTCAACCTTTAGATTATATTCAAAATTGATCAGAGTGAGATGTAAAGTTTCCAACGACAGGATTGGCTAATGTCAAATATTTAACAAATCCCCAGCTAGAACTGGGGAGGGTATATAATCAAACCCATTCATGAGTCTTATTATAATGCAAACATAATGTACTGTATGTGATGTAGACGCTCACAATGATTAAAACTGGATGTTCATCTGTCCTGTGCAGAGTCTTGTCCCACTCAGAGCTGGCCCCACTTCGAGTCCCTCTGGTGCCGATGGAGCACTGCACCTCCCGCTTCTTTCAAGAGTGCGACGCTGACAAGGACAAGCAGGTGTCCTTCAAAGAGTGGACTTCCTGTTTTGGTATCAAGAATGGTAAGAACAACACTATGTCAGCAACATACTATGGTACACTTTTTATGCAGTGATGGATTTAACTGTGACACTTCTGTGTTGACATAAAATATCTCTTATGAATTTGATGATTTTTCACAAAAAAATATTTAACTGTCAAGGCACATTTTATAGTTCTGTGTCCTATATATTATTTTTTATATATGATTTTATTTAAGTTTTAAAATGACTGACAATACATATTCAATTCAAGTAATAATGTAACATCACATACTGTACGTAGCAGTTCGTTTTTTGTAATGGGTGTTCAGTAAAAATGTCAGTTTATCCGTCATTTGTTTATATTTGTCTGCCATAATTCTCATGCAATTCTAAAGCATATGGCAAATACTTTATTTTTCATCCTATTAATGTCTGCTATCTGTTTTGTCCACAGATGATATGGATACCAACCTGCTATTCTGAGCTTCATTTTGACCTCTATCGACTACACAAGCAGCTTGAGACGGTGCAGCTTGAAGCCCCCATGAACCTCTGTAACACAAGAAACTCGTCTGAAACAAACATATAAAAGAAACAAATTTTTACCTCCTGCTATAAAGGGCAAGTGTTGGTGGTCATTTCTGTTATTTTGTGTCAGACTAAGCTTTGGATCTCCAGTATGTTCTTTATTTAGACTAAGCTCCGAGAATAAACTTTATTAGAATATAAGAAAGTGTTCTGTTTAGCTGAAGCATTCAAAACTGGGGAATCATCAGCTCATTAGTAGAAAAGTTGTTGTACATAGTACCAGGCTTTAAAATAATTGTGTTTCTTATGTTGGAGTGATTTAGTGCAGAATTACTCTTTAAATCAAGGTGAAGTATCCTTCTACGGTGGGAAATGTAAAACAATAACTATGTTTTTCTATCTTTGTAGCAAATGCTGTAAATGTTTGTCAGTGCATATGCGCTTCATTGTAGCTCTAATTAAAGCTTTATGGATAGCAGTGGACTTCACAATATCATGACGTACAGTAGCATAGTTCAGTAATAATGACTTTCCTTACAGCCCTGAAATAAAGTTATTGCATCATATTTGTGGATCCCATTCGGGAAACATCTGTTTATGCTTTAATATCATGTTTTATTAATTGGTAAATTTCCCTGATGCCACCATGACATGAAAATACGATCACTGCAATATTGCTTTTGAGAATGCAAGTCACTGATACCTGGTTAAGGTTTGCCACATAATCATAAATAATAGCCCTCTGTAAGGTAACACAGCAAAAAATAGCCTCTAGCATGGTCATGATGATTACACTGACTTGTTGTTTTGAGACAACGTGCTGGACTCTGATTGGACATTTCTTGGTGATCTCCGAATCTGACGGCCTCTATAAAAGCAAAGAAAGAAACAGCTCTCTACCTGTCGACTGTCTGCTGTTACTGAGATAATGTTCTGCATACTGTGGGTTGTCTTCCAGACCTTGGCTGTTGTGGTGGAGGGTGGTGTGTCTTCAGGGAGTGCTGAGACACTGGCCAATGGGGGAGTGAATAATAACGGAGCTGCAGGTGGAAACAATGCCAACCCTGGGGCTCAAAATGTGGTCCCAAAAAATAGTGAACCCCTTGTGGCGCACTTAGTCCAACTTGGCGGCTCGTTTTTTATCCAGCCAGTTGGAAACCAAGTAGGTCAAGCTGCCCTGCAGCAGCTGATTCCAGTCGGAGCTCTCCAACAAGGTGGGGCGTTTCTCGCGGGGCAGGTAGGCACAGCCAATGTGAATCCACAAGGGCAGCTGACTCAGGGTGCCAATGGTGGGCCGGTCACACTGTTTGCTGTGCTGCCACAGAGAAATGCTGGAGGAAACCCACAGGGTGCCATGTTGACTCCCGGCCAAGTGCAGCTGATCCCGGTGGCTGGGTTGAACAACCAGCAACAGCTGGGCGCCGCTGGTGGGAGGGCAGCCGGCAGACTGAGGTTTCAGCGTTCCGTGGCAGCTCGCCTCAGGAGGACACAGTCTCCAGTGATGAAGGCGATGGCGGCTGAAGAGGAGGAGGAGGAAGAATGCTCTGGGATGGAGTTGGAGGGGAAGCAAGCAAAATGAGACCATACAGCTGTCACAGATATATCATGATTCATTCACTACATCCTGATCCTGCAAACTATGCTGGAATGTTATAAATCATTGTCATTATAACGAATGCCCAATAAATGATGGAAGTCAATGGTTGAATCTTTGTGGTCTTTTTTCAAATTTATCAACAAAATACATGCTTTGCACATTATTTGGAGCCTGAAATATGTGTAAACACTGATAAACCAGTGTCATGAGTGGGACTCCTCTGATGTTATGTATGTACAAATATGCTCAAATTTCTATTTACAGTGCACTGCTTGCATCTAATTACATACAACATGGTGATTTGGGTCTCTAAATATGAAAAACATCTTGAAACACATTGCTCACATCATCGCAGAACAGATTTGTGTTTGTAAAGAACATTATGAAAATAAAAACATATTTACGAAATCCCACAAAGAATTGTAATTTGTCACGTCATTAAACAGATAACAGGAAGAAAATGTTACTTAATTTGAACTGCATGACAGTGTGCAATTAGTATAAAGCTCCAGACCATACTTCCACAGAGGGTGTTTACCTGGTCTGCTGTGGGCTGCCCAGTCAGCAGCAAAAAAACAAAAACAAAAACCTTTACCAGACAGCCTCAGTATGTGACAACATACAACCACACTGGGAATAAATGTAATGGCTCTGAACAACTTGAGGAAATGTGCTGATGAAACATGACAGACTAATATCTGCTCCTGTAATTAGGCAACATCAGAGGTTTTTACAAATTAAAAGCTGTCTGGCATTTCGTGCTCATCACTGTTGAGTTGCGGTGCAATATGAGTAGTTGTTTTTAGGGCTGGTGTGAGAAGAAATCAGCTTGGGACGAATATAAACAGAACACAAATCACAGTGAGGCTTCCCTCCTGACAGGCCCTGGGCAAGTATTTCAACTCTGCACTGTAATAGAGCAGCAGGAAACAATGAAATGTCATTGTGTTTTGCTGAAGTCACAGCCATCTTCTAAGAGTGCTGCTTGTTTGGTAAATGTTTAATTACATATAAGCTGACAGACGTATTTTTTCTCTCCATAAAAGAACTTGTTGATGATGTCAGTTGTTTGCCTGCTGTGACCACAACCCGCAACATTTAGATGGTTCATATACTGGTTTTTAGTCAGGAGCTTCCAGAAACCTCCACAAAGCCTTCCCAAGACACTGAATCACTCTGTTATTCTTTGAGGTCACTCTTCTGTATTGAGAACAATGTATGGTTGAATAGGGTGAAGTGCTTTTGAAAATAGGCAGCTCAATGTTACGTATATTTCTTTAAATATTGTGCCGTAGAAAGAAGATGTCATATCACACATAGGTTCCCATGACACACAGGTGACAAAAATAGTTTATGATCAAGTCAGTGTTCTCTTCTCTAATTGGCTCATAATAATCTATGGGACTGATAAAAGGTGCTCTGAATTCAGAGAGCAAACTATAGTCCTCCTTGGCACATAACATTTGAAACCAGAACAAAGAATTATAAGGTATGTATTGTGCAATTCAGATATTATTATAGGATTGTTATGTACAATTTAGTTTGGAAATACAAAAATATTCACGTTCTAACTAAAATCATGCACATATTACCAACAATATTTCGATTTTATGACTTAAATGCATTTATTTTAATCTTTTTACAAGTTTCAGGCTGCAAAATGAAGCTTCTTCTCCTCACACTTGTAGCAACCATCTGCAATGTGAGCACAGTCTATCTATCTCTATCAATTGATATGATACATGATATCTACAAGCAGTGTGTGTAACTTCTGTCTGTTCTCTTTACTTATTGCAGGTCAATGCAGGCAAGGTAAGAAACAACTACTACTATTCATTTATACATGATTAGTGCATACATCTAAAATTAGATTATGGTTAAAAACAAAAGCTCTTTCTCCCCCTTCACACAGAAACAGAGGATGCTGGCAGCAATGAATGCTATGAATGGAGGGATGATGGGAGGAATGAACGGAGAGATGATGGGAGGTATGAACAGAGGTATGAACGGAGGCATGATGGGAGGAATGAATGGAGGGATGAACGGAGGCATGATGGGAGGAATGAACGGAGGCATGATGGGAGGAATGAACAGAGGAATGATGGCAAGAATGAACGGAGGACTGGCAAACGGAGTGAACCCTGGGATGATGGCTGGAGGCCTGAACCCACCTATGGTCGCTGGTGGGTTTATCTGGCAGCCACAGTTTGCTCAGGTGAGTCTATTAGGTTGCCATTTGATTACATCACTTCAACAGCAAAAGCTTTAGGAGTCTTAGATTTCATTAAAATAGTTTAATTTATATCTACTTTAATCGTATAGGTTATAATAGAGAGCAAAGATTAGGAAAAAAATGTATTGACTTAAAATTCATATTGTAAAAAACGAGACAACTTATCAAAGAAATAAGCAGAACTTGCATGGTTTTGCAATGGATTTGGTGAATAACTCTAATCTCACTACAGGATGGCGCTCGCCTGTTGTCTCACTGTTAGGTCCCAGATGTCTTTAGATTGAAAATACTATAATTTGCCACCAATTTGTGCATTATAAACTGAATACAGATTGCTGTTAAGCCAGATAGTGCATGATATGATTTATTAAATTATACAACAATATGTGCAAAATAATAACAATGTTATAGTACTAAAAAAAACCTATAACCCTTATAAGAACATCTGTACCCTCTCTCTCCATTTCAAAGTTTGCTCGCGGAGTTCCTGCTTTTGCTGCACCGGCTCCCATTCCCAATGTGTACGCTGTCCCTGCAGTCAATGGGGTTAGTGTTGCACAACCTGTAATTGTGTTAAGAACACACATCTTTTGATATTGTTTCAGGCTTTAGAGTAACACACAAAAGCATGGATTTATGTATTTTTTGTCTACTCTCAGTATCCTTTCATGGGAGTTCCTCAAATGGCACAAGGGAATCCTCCTCAGCAGCCTCTGATGGTAATCACTCACCTCAATCACTGATTCTCAGTCCACAACACACTTTTATTACAGGTTACACGATGATTTGTGGAATTTCAACTTCACTTGAGTCACTAAATCTTGGTGCCTGTGTTTAGGGGATCACAGGCGGTGCCACTCAACAGCAGCTTCCTCTTCAGCCTGATCTATTCAGAAGATTCAGGGTATAGGAACAAAGTAAACTTTACTCGATGTGAATACTGATGAAAGATACACCGGCTAATTGTTGTTTTTTGACTCTCCAGCGTCAGGTTATGAAACAAGACAACACCTTAAAGACTACTGTGGATACTCAGGTAAGATTAAAGAAGCAAATTTCGGTGGATAATATAATAATCAATGCTGTTCATTCACTCTCTGTTCCCTCTTCAATTTGTCAGATTCCAGCTCCCACTAAATCAACTACCACAACTCCCTGTGACGCAGACCATCACCATGAAGATTATTAACATGACACTATTAACTTTTAATTATCAAAGTGATAATAAAACCTGACTTGTATGATTCTTTCTTTTACCAATGATAATAAGAATGAATCCCAGCAAAAACACAACAACTCTTGATGTGACATGCTAACTGTCCAATCAAATAAATCATATTTCAAATGAAAGTTTGTTTTGTGTAATCCTCTGATTTTACACCAGTGCATTGAAACAATTCAAACAGTTTACCAATAAACCGTGGTCATAATTGCAATATGTGGTGGATCTCTGCTGCCATCTAAAGGATATAAAGTATAATCAAACACAGAGCTGAATAATATGCACTGAAAAAGAATCCAAGTTTCAAAGAAGGCCCAAAATAAAAAGAGCTTTTTGGGTTTCACTCACTGAGTTAAAGTTAATTGAAACAGGTGAAGACTTACACACACTAAAACATTTTAACATGTCACAGTACAAAGCACAGGTGTAAATAATTGTCACACTGCCATGGCTTAAAACAGAGCCATCATGAATGTTATTACATTACATTACAGTCATTTAGCAGACGCTTTTATCCAAAGCGACTTACAATAAGTGTATTCAACATAGGTATTCAAGAGAACTACTAGTCACCAGAAGTCATAAGTGCATCTCCTTTTTTTAAACAAGCATCTAAGAGCATAAACCAGAGCCAAAGTACAGTGCAGAAACAAACTAATACATGTGTTTATTCGAAACACCTGTTCTTTTCCTGGTTAGACAAGTCAAAATATCTCCTGTGAAAAAGGCCTGTTTATCACACTGCAGGTTCACAAGAAAGGCATGTGTTAAGCATGGAACAAAAGTGCATGGTGCATAAAAAATACCTGCTATAAAATGATAGTTTTTGACATTTAAACTAATGCAGAAGGAGACCAACTTCTCCAGACAGACTCAGACACACAGCTGGTGTAAACTTTCCAGTTTTTTCTGCTGTGTGTCTTGAACATGAATCCCAACTCAGTCAGCGATTAGTGTAATACCCACGATTTACCAATTAGATGCCAACATCAGTCAGCGCACGATGAACAACTTGTGACAAATGTCTAATTATAAGCTTCTGTTTGCCTCTTTTTTTTTCTCATGACATGCCAAAAAAGTATAAGCGCCACACTGGAACATATGCGTATCAACTTTACATATAAGACGTGTGTTATGTACACAGGTCCCCTAAGACTAAAGCACTGGGACTAAAACACTCAATGGTGTGAAATATTTGTAGAAAACTTTTCAGAAACTTTAGAGGATTGTTAACAGCTTTACGCAGAGTATGTCATGGTGTTTAGAGACATGACCTACACATAATAACATAGCTACCTGCCCTGTGTTGTAAGAGTCTGAGTCTGATGCCATGGGAAATGTCTGTCACACTGACCGCACATTGTCTGGATTGGTTGGCAGTGGACTATAACAGCTCACATGAACATAATATAAAAGGGATATGGACAGGGTGAGGAGACACAGCAAGGGAAAGCAGAACCAGAGGAACAGTAAGATATCTCAGTGAAAGTTATATTTCTGTCATGGTGAAATATATGGTAGGATATGATTTTTTTTAAACATACTTTATGTTTGTACCGACTATAGGACATCATGAAGCTGCAGACTGCCCTTGTGTTGGTCTGTCTATTCAGGACAAGCTTCGCTCTTCCAGTGAGTTAAAGTTAAAGTATGTTTCTCATATCTTTCTAAAATGGCAGATATGAAGTGTTATTTTTTTGTGTTTTACAGTTTCAGTTTGGAATTATTGCAAGCAACAGCAATGAGGTAAATATATCTGTTAAAACTTTTATGTTCAATGGTTGCAATGTCAAAATCCCATGTCAATATGGAATCCATCAAATTGAATACAACCCTTTTGTCGGTTTAGATTCTAAGACTGAATGGACTAACTCTTGCAACTCTTGGACAAACACAGGTACTGGAAGTGCATAAAACCCTTTTTTCAATCCTAACAACACTTGTATTGTGTGCCTTCCTTTGTCAGATTAAGAAAGCTTTACATGTGTGGATGGAAACAAAGCAAAAAAACTAAACTAAATGCTTGCTTCTGCAAGTCAATACTTCCCCAGTATTTTCTGCAGCAGCAGCAGCAGCAGCAGCAGCAGCTGCCGGAGGTGCTGCTCAATCCACAGATGGTGAACTTGAACCCTCAAGTGACCAATCCCTTCGGCCCCCAGGGGCCCCAGCTGTTTTTCCCCGCCCAGGGCAACCATCTTATGCCTATGCTCGTATCAAACGGCCAGCAAGAGCAGCTTGGACCACCACAGGATCCCAACTCTCCTAATGTTCCTCAGCAGGCCCAAAACCCTTTTCAGGTACAACAAAGCAGCATGTAGATGCAGTTATCCCTTCAGCTGCTGCTCCTCACAGTCATATGGAGAAATGAATAACAGCTTTAAATTTACTTCAGGTGTTTCCACATTTCCAGTACCCGTCTTATGGATTTCCTCAGCTTCCTAGACAACAGGTATGAAGGAAAACATATTGACCAGTGTGCACACCTCAATGTGTTCATTCAAATTCTCACTGCTGATTTAAATTGATTCTATCATCCACAGGGCTTTTCGTACTTTTTCCCTCCTTACGGCTATCCTCAGCAGAGGAGCAATGTGGTGCTGCAGCCCAACAACGGTCAGCAGCAGCTGGAGAGAACCACACAGAGACCACAGCTCCCTCTGCAGGTGAGACACGCAAGATGACATGAAGTGAAGCTCGAAGGTGGTTGGAGTAGGGTGAAACTCTGAAGAGGGCAAAATTTCACTTGTAATATGTTCAGTAGAACAACTTTATTGTTTAGACCAACACGTTTCGGCTTCATTTGGGTCATTATAGAGACCAGCATAGAAGTGTTCAGTGCATATTGGCTGCTGAAGAATGTGAAAAAAACCGAGCTACTAAAGTAATTCAAAATATGATTGTGTCTTTATCAACTTCCCTTTTCAACTCTGAATTAAGGTTAAGAACCAGTGCAGTAGACTATTATGACTAACGACAAGACTTAATGATAATAACATAGCTGCAGATGTTGAGTCATGTGCGGTGACTGTGATGCAAAGTCGACTGTCTGCCATATTGACCACACGCTGCTGAAATCATGTCACCTCAGTCACATTTCAGTGTTGAATAAGTGTTAAGCAACTGCTATATCAGCACAGTTTTGATACCTGTTGCACATTATAAGTTTGTTTTGTGCAGATGATGACTTTTTTGACCTGTTAATGTTTGTGTGTCCGAGAGCCGCTTCAAAAATGAGATGTCGCAATCCTCAAATTTAGAATTGAAAATGAAATACGTAGGTACATACTTAATATATGTATATACGTTGAAATCTTATTTTTCTGCATGTTTTCTTACTTCAGCAGGCTTCCCAACCTAAGGTGCAAACTGAAAAAGTGAGTTCACTCCCTATATAACCTCTTCATGTTTATGATTTCACCAATAATCAAGGGAAGAGACAAGAGTGCACCAGTTCAGTCTAATTGCTGTGATTTTGTAACTTTCTATCTCTATCAGACATGGCCACTGGGAACACAGAAAGTGCCTGCTACAGTTCCTCCTCATCCTCGTGGTGACACATCTGGCCCAGGTGTTGATGAGGTATGATTTTATACATTTTTATACATTCTGTTATATGTCACGGTCATTCATGTTGTGCAGGATTTGATTCCGAATATTTCAACAACTATTTTCTTTTATGTTTCTCCAGGGTCAGTCCAACTTCCCTTTCCTCTTCGAGCCTTAGATGCCACCTGGGAAATATTAACAAGGTGATCTGTCAAGAAATACATTTCTGTGTGTTTGGCCACATCACTCATTCTTAAAAATGTAAGGAGAGTGCCATTCCTCTAAATGAAATATGTACTCAATTCTTTTTATATTACTCTGAATTGTCTTGCTCATGTCAGGAATCTATTCCTTGCTCCTTACAACATGTCAAATAAAGACCTTTCTCAAAGTGATTTGTTTAAGAGTTTTATTTTGGTACACAGAATGTATTCTTGTACAGGTAAATGCTGAGTGATTTCTCAGAATAGACCACAGGAAAGAAAACCATCATCTTCTTTAAAGTTAGCCAATCAAACTTGTGGTTGTTGGTTTCTTCCTGAGAAAAGTGTGAGATAAGAAAACTTGTCAGCAGCAGTGACTGTCGCAAACTGATGATCAGGAAATTAAAGTTAATCACTTTCACTCTATTAACATCCTCACCTGTTATTGTTGTCAATAATCTTCATCTGGATTGTTTTCCTCTCCAATGAATTTACCAACGTTCATCTTCAAAAGGAAAAAAGTTGTTTAAATTAAACCACAATGACGAGCACTCTCCAAATTCAACACAATACAAATTGTCTATACTTACAGGTTTGAAAACCACAAACTCAACTGAGACTTTGTTCTTCAATTGGAAAAAGAGAACTTGTGATTAGCATTGAATATATACAGTGAATATATGTTTTTATTTATCTTTAAAAAACATATAAAGTAGAGTAAACATTATGGAGATTACCGGCTCTGTGGCGTTGTAGATGAGCTTGACAAATTGCTAAAATTGAGATTAAGAGAAACAAAAATCACAATGCCATTGTTTTGAATATAAAATCAAATATCAAATCAAGCAAAGCTGCTTGAACAAACCAGCTAGTTTTTTAAAATTATTTTATATTTGACTGAAATTAAAGTTTATACCCCATTCTTCGTATGTCTGTGTCTTCCTCCCTGTAAAAGAAGTACAAATCAATTAGCTAAGAGTCAGAGTTTTGACACTGTAATCACCGCTACAAAGAGTTCCATAACGTTTTATACCTTATGGTGATGATGTCCTCTTCCTCCATGCTATGGATGGATTGTTCGTCATTAGTATTCATGGGTATTGAAAATAATCTTTATGGTTTTTCTTCTGATTGTTTAACTGTAATAAACATTATATTAAAATGAATTGACTTACCTTCGGCATCAGAAATATGTTCTCCCCCTGTAAGATTTTCACATCAAAGGTCAGCGGAATCATAACATTTCATAAGATGGTGTAATTTATAATATAGAATGAATAATTGCTCAATAGATCAAGCCACTAAATCATATTGTTTACCTCCTTCAGGGATACATCAGTGACATTCTATGGATAAAATGCCACACGGTTAGTTGAAATATAATATCCAGTGTCAAGCCTGTCATTTCAAACATTCTGTATATAATACATTTGTTTTTTAAACTCACAATCTTACCTGAAATGTCACGTTGTCAACCTGAAAAGGAATTATAGAATTATAAGAGTTTTTGTCAACTGTTCTGGTAAATATGAATGTGTTAAGATCTCATTGAGAGAAGAAAGGAAGCCTACCTTGAACACAGAGCAAAACACCTAAAAGAAGAAAGACGTACATCATATTTTGTCATCATGTAGTATTAATAAAAGGGCACAACCAAGATGTTTAAGAAAGGTTTTTTTTGTTAAAGCACCTTTCAAGATGCAGTTATTAATGATAAAAGACAAAAGTCACAGATATTGAATACTGACACAAACATATTTAAATAAAACTAAACACAAGTAAAGAGGTGGGTCATGTTAAAATTCATAATACGGTTGTATACAAAATGGGGGTGAACATTATAAATAGTCATATGATGTAAACTATCCTATAACAGCATTTTGAATGACATCAGGAGTGAACTTAAGACTTTAATGAGGTAGAGACCCAATGTATGACACTTTTGTCTTTCTATTTTCATTTGAGTACAGCTATAATGTCAAAGTGAGCTTACCACTACACCAGGGTTCCTCCTGTTGGGCCTCCAGCCTCCTCTGTGTCTCCCAAATTGCCTGCCGGACCCATGAAGATGGCCTCCAGGCCCATCAGACATGAAACCACGAACCTGTGTGAAGCACAGATAAAGTGCATTATGGTTATGTTATGTATAAGGCAAACGTTAAAGAAGTAGGTTGACATATTGGGAGTCACTCTTATTAGATAAAGTATGATTCATTTCCTATAGCTTAGTGTAACCAGCTCAAATGTAAAGTAACTTCTTGTTCATACATTTTCACAAAATCAGAAAAATAGTTTTTACCGGAAGGCCTCACAGATTTCTGTACAAAGCTCTCCTTCAGTCCCAACTATATATTCTTTCAGCCCACATCATGTCTTCTTTTTTGTCAACATCTTAATCAAAAGTGTATTGGCTACATTTTTGCTACCCTCAATATTAAAGTTGTTAAGCATGATGATATCTAGCACTTTTCTAAACAGAAACTTAGGCTGGAAGCTGGGGAAAACAGGTAGCTTGGCACTTTCCAAAATTAAAACACATTAACCTGCCACCACCTCCAAAGTTCTCTGCTTAACATGTTATGTCTTGTTTGTTTAATGCCTTCACTGACAGAAATGTAAATGTGATTTTAAAGAGGGTTGAATGGTGCAACTATCATTATTGTTTGTGGACTAACAAAACTAAACAAATTCTTGGAAACACAACAAATACAAGTACCTTCCCCAAAATATTTGAATATTCCTTTCATGAGACTACAAAACTGGATAGCAAAAAAATAGCTTAATGTAAATACCAGTTCTTTTCCCAAAGTAGAAGCTTGAGAACGGTGGACAGAGTAACATCCACCTGACCCTTCCTCTCCATCTCCTGGGGCACGTGTAACTGGCTGGTCGCCGTCGCCACGCTAAAAAAAATAGGTAATTCAATGAGAAATAGTTGACATGCAGACGGCAGAGGCTCCTCTGGACCTGTTAGTCTATTCCCTGTTACCTTAGGGTCTGCATCCAGCTTGGGTCCACCAGCAGGCGGAAGCTTTCCATCCTGCCATGGCTTCCAGGAACCTGGCTGAGCAGCAACCGCTGACAAAAGTAAAGCTGCAATACACAAGAGCTGCATTGCTTCTGAAGGACCTGCAAGAAAATATTAGATAAAATTGAACTCTGAAAATGAACCATACCACTTTAAGCGCTAAAACAGACGAGACATTTCACATGGCAAGTCACTGAGCATCTACCGTAACACTCACCTGTGCTTTGTGTGTGGCCCCTTGTGCATCGATAGCCTACTTATATCAGACATCCGACGTTGAGACACACCACGCATTTCTCAAAACAGCCCATCTTAGTCACACTTAATTATGTGCAACACAGCAATTACTTCACACATAGTTTGCTAATGTCTTCTTAATTTACTTTGATCCCTGTTTATTAGCAAAAGTACACAATGATAACAATGGTTAATAATTAATAAATAAAAACTGTGAATAGTAAACCTAATTATGATCATTAATGAGTGTACTACTGTGTAAATCAGGGGTGTCAAACTCAAGGCCCGCGGGCCGAATCCGGCCCGCCACATCATTTTATGTGGCCCGCGAATCCGCCAGAAAAAAAGAAAAGAAAAGTAAAACAAAAAAATATATAAATTTAAAGTTAGACTTGATAATAAAAATATCCCCATAGTCGAAGTTATGAGATAGAAAGTCATAATTATGAGATAGAAAGTCATGATTATGAGATACTTAAACACAACAGTCATAGAAGCAGCTCTTTGACATGGAAATGTATGGCGAGTACATTGAAGACTACTTTAAACGTGACTTTACAACAGATGAAATACTTCAAGTGGGATTGTGCAAACGCACCCTTCGAAGGATTTTAAGCTTTGAACAAAGTTATTGTAATAACTTGTGTTTGATATTTGTCTTTGCTATTTTCTTTAAAAGTTTGATCTTTGATAGAGTAATGTGGGTTTCTTAACCCTTAATTAAAAGGATTATAATAACAGTTATAATAACAGAAATGTGCTTAAATATATTTTTACATTTATATAACTGCATGTACAATATTTTAACACTTGATTAAACAATAATCAAATGCAGACAGTTATTTACCAATATGTTAGGAGAAGTTACATTTACACCGTCTTACATTTACAACCGGCCCTTTGAGGGCGACCGTGATGCTGATGTGGCCCAGAGTGAAAATGAGTTTGACACCCCTGGTGTAAATGATTTAGTAGAGGGAATAGCAGCAATGAATTTCATCAAACAAAGAGAGAGAAGAAGAAATGCAGGCTTCATTGGGCGTTGCCTGTTACCTGCCTAAGCCACTAAGTAACCTGATTTGTAATAAGACCAGGAATTCATGTTTGACATGTTTTCTGATCTGCCAATACTGAAGAGAGGAGAATAAAGACACTGAACTTACATAACATATAAAATGTTCTCTGACTGTACTAAAGATGATATTTAGATTAGAATTTTTACACAAATCCAATGTACTACACTGTATCATTATGAGCTATTAAATGAATGCTACATATCATACGATCCATGTGTTGTTTCTATCTCTGATCATTAGCCACACCGTGAAAGGTGGAGGTGGAAGATTTCCATATTTCCTAATATTTGCAATTTCCCAACAATGATGTTTGCTAATGAGAGGACATCCGGTCCTGTGACTGTATATAAGAAAAGCTCAACATTCAGAACAACAACAACCTCCTCCACCATCTGCAAGAAAGTCTGCTGAAGTTGTAAAGACTTGAAGGTGATAATATGAATCTTTTGTTTCTGTATTTTCTTGTGTGAGGTTGATGGTGATTTAGCTGATATTTTGGAAAAGCTCTTCACCTGAACAAGTCTTTATCATTTCCTTTTTAACAGGAGAGATCACTGTAACCATGCTGAAGGAAGTATTTGTGCTTGGATGCCTCCTGAGCATCGCTCTGGCTCAGCCTGTAAGTGTAACAATCTCATACTCAATATCAATACCTCTGCGCTTATATGCTGACACCATGACTATTATTATCACAGTATAGTGAAGGAAATATCAAACTTGTGTGCTTCCTACAGGTGGACATGGAGCACAAACGACTTGCTCGGTCTGACTCTGACTCTGGCTCTGACTCTGGCTCTGACTCTAACTCGAGCTCCAACTCGAATTCCGATGAGGTGAGTGCTTTGTCTATCTTCTACGATTCAACATTCAAAACTTCTGAATGTAAATTACTGTAAAATCCCTAGAAACTCTTCTGCTGTTTATTGACAATGAATCTTTTTGATTTTCAGGAAACAACCACTACTAAAGCTACCACTACTAAAGCTACCACGACTAAAGCAGCTACCACTGCTAAAGCAGCTACCACTGCCAAAGCAGCTGTCGCTACAGCTGCACCTGTATCTACTACTAAATAATTTTAGTTTGCACATCAGCTCGGTTTTGTGTCAGTTTGTCATGACGACTGCTTCTTTCTATTTTCACAGTTAGACGATGTCTTAACCGCAGTGTTTTCACATTGATCATTCTTCAATTAAACTGTGTTTATTCCCTGTAAAATCTGCTGAATAAACTTCGTTAATGGAAAACATGGACACGATGTGTTTGCTTTTCTTAAAATCCACGTGAGAAACATTAATAAAGCTGTGTAGAGAGGTGTGTATCATAGAATTTATTAGATATGGATAGACACATCCAGTTTCAACAGCTTCAATGTTCACTTCTTAAAACTTCCCCAACCTCTCAGTATCCTGTGTTTGGGTCCACTCTACGGACACCGCAACAATTGGTGGTCCATTACAAAAGTTAAATGAAATAAAAATATTCATTAAATATCAAAAACAGTGGATGTGTTTTATTTTGTGTGGGGCTATTTTTATTTGATTGACTTTTTCAGACAAAAAGAGGGGGTTGACATAGGCAACATGACACTTGTACCTGAAAAGCGTCTTTCAAAGACATGTAATCGGTGTGGTGGAACAATTAATTGACCCGCTGGTGAGTCTTTTTAAGCTGAAATGAAGAATATTGTCAAACAGAACTTGTCTTTCAAAGGTATTTATTCTCTGGCCAGAGAAGAGGCACAGTTATACAGAGTCACTCGGAGTCTGCAGAAGTGTGCACTCCAGAAGTAAAAATCACACAGAGTTATAAAGCGAGTGATCAAGGGTGGGGGCCTGTTTCATCCCGTGCAGGCCATGCAGGCCGTGCTGTTAAAGAAGTATAAGAAGTTCTTTATCTGTGTTACAACAGAAACACAGATGCATACATTTTAACCTTAAGGCACAGAACATGTGAACATACAATAGGTACTTGTTATCCAACATGAAGAAGAAGAGGACATGTGTGCAGCTGCATGGATCACAAGTTACATGATGCAAGCTTATGATAGTCTGTTACACAAGTTATAAAACAGTTGTATTTTATAAGAATATAAAATACACATAAGAATATAAAGTTTCTATTACACAAACAGTAAGATACATTTGAGCATGTATGTTAACACAAAGGATGAAGATCTACCGAGTTCAGAGCAAAAGTACAAGTACTTAAGCATTTACACAATATACAAAGTAGAAATATATACTAAGTAGAGATTTTCCATTACATCGGTGACATCATATACAAGTCCATTTCCCCCAATACTTTACATATTGATCATATCATAGTCGTGAAGGTCAATTTCTCCATACAATGTATTTTGTAGAGAACTGCAGTCCAGTCGTCCTTTGTTGGAGAATTTGGCTGCAGTCATTTCTGTGATGGCTTTCTAGCATCTAAGAGTATTTCAAACTGATTTTCATCCTGAGACATAGTCTGGAGTTACCCCATGTATAAAATAACAAAAGAGTTATCAAATTCTATTCCAAATATTTTCAGTGGGTCACTTTTCATTGCTTTGACACAAAATACATTCAATGATCACAGCTTTCAACATTCACAAATTATTTTCTCGTTTAAACTCGACCACCTTCAAAACTCCATACCAATAGTCTATTTTAGTTAAACAGCTCAACTTACATTCAACAACTGTAAAAACGTAAAAACATTATAAATTAGACTTCAATTTGCTACATTATTCTACATCTAAAAATAAATAAGAAAAGTTGGTAACACTTTATAATAACTACACACTGTGAAGCATTAGTTAAGTATGAGTAAACACTTAATTCATCATTTATAAAGCATTGTTCCTACATTAATAATTCATTAGTATGCAGTTCATAACAACAGTTATAAATGTTTTATTCTTGATTAATAAGCTCGTCTATTATGTGTTTCATTATTGTGTTTTCATACTTTATAAATGATGGATTCCCCATTTGTAAATGAAGTATTATATATTTTACAAACCAATTATTAAGGAGTTGTAGATGATTAATAAGATCATTTATAAAGTGTTAGTAAATGATTGATAACTTATTTAGATGTACATTATTCATGCATTTATATATATAATGATATAGGGACTATGCTAATATATGCTTTATAAACGCATATTAATACTGTAATTCATGATTAATTCATGATTTAATAAGGTAGTTACTACTCGTTAGTAAAGTGTTTTATGTGACCTCATCTAAAGTGAGGACTATTTATGCCTTATAAAGCATTTATTAAGTATTTTGTGTGACCTCATCTAAAGTGAGGACTATTTATGCCTTATAAAGCATTTATTAAGTATTTTGTGTGACCTCATCTAAAGTGAGGACTATTTATGCCTTACAAAGCATTTATAAATGACATTGAAAGGCCAGCAGTGCCTCAAAACACATAGTTTTTGAACAGAACAGGCAAATGGACACAACACAAAGTGACCAAGAACATATTCATATTTATTGCAAGATGCAAACAATATACTGTTAAATACAAACCTCTCAGCCATTAATTCATGTAAGAAACAAACAAACAAAGACATTCTCCTTCAGGAGAACATGGCTGGATACAAAACATTTGTAAATATATGACTAATAATTGGATGGGACAATGTGGTGTTTCACCATTCTCTCCCAGCCACAGACTGGTTTACAGCCCATCCCACACTGGTGCAACCTTTCCTTCCACCTCAACTTCCATTCCTAAAGCCCATAGCTTTTGACCACCAGCCACATGATCACATGTCTCTCTTGAGCAATGGATGCTGAATGTTTGGACATCTCTGCAGAAGGCTGCCAGGGATGGATCAGGCATGCCAAAATATTTGTTCCCAGGTGTATTTCAAGAGAGGACTTAAAGTTGTGATGTCGATAAGAGTATCTATGTTCTGCACTTTTATTGTGAATATGTACAGTTTTGTAATGCATTGCTGGAATTACTTTAGTTTTATTTTGTGCACTTGGATTTACTCAATACGAAAATGAAAAATAAAAAGCATGATGAAGCATATTGCAGCATTTCTGATTCATTTTTCTGAAATACTTTAAGGCAGCACCAATCCAAGCATTAAATAAGTCACCTTATTTATAATGGGAATGTATGTTGAATGAATAAAGACATTAGTGATATATATTGTACTGTTACCTGTTGTTTTACGTCATTGTGTAATGAGTGAGAAAGTGTTGCTGTTGGGAGACAAACATCAGTATTCTGGTACAAGAGTTGATGCTGAGATGTTTAGTTACATTAGTCTATTTTGAATGTTAGATTAACTGTTGTGCTGAGCTGCATGTTCGTAAAGAGAACTGTATTTTGAAAAGTTGAACAATTATAAGAGTTAGAAATTGTAAAATAACAAACATGATTGATGGAATGGATGAATGCTACATATCATACAATCCATGTGTTGTTTCCATCTCTGATCATTAGCCACACCTTGAAAGGTGGAGGTGGAAGATTTCCTAATATTTGCAATTTCCCAACAATGATGTTTGCTAATGAGAGGACATCCAGTCCTGTGACTGTATATAAGAAAAGCTCAACATTCAGAACAACAACAACCTCCTCCACCATCTGCAAGAAAGTCTGCTGAAGTTGTAAAGACTTGAAGGTGATAATATGAATCTTTTGTTTCTGTATTTTCTTGTGTGAGGTTGATGGTGATTTAGCTGATATTTTGGAAAAGCTCTTCACCTGAACAAGTCTTTATCATTTCCTTTTTAACAGGAGAGATCACTGTAACCATGCTGAAGGAAGTATTTGTGCTTGGATGCCTCCTGAGCATCGCTCTGGCTCAGCCTGTAAGTGTAACAATCTCATACTCAATATCAATACCTCTGCGCTTATATGCTGACACCATGACTATTATTATCACAGTATAGTGAAGGAAATATCAAACTTGTGTGCTTCCTACAGGTGGACATGGAGCACAAACGACTTGCTCGGTCTGACTCTGGCTCTGACTCTGGCTCTGACTCTGGCTCTGACTCTAACTCGAGCTCCAACTCGAATTCCGATGAGGTGAGTGCTTTGTCTATCTTCTACGATTCAACATTCAAAACTTCTGAATGTAAATTACTGTAAAATCCCTAGAAACTCTTCTGCTGTTTATTGACAATGAATCTTTTTGATTTTCAGAAAACAACCACTACTAAAGCTACCACTACTAAAGCTACCACTACTAAAGCAGCTACCACTGCCAAAGCAGCTACCACTGCCAAAGCAGCTACCACTGCCAAAGCAGCTACCACTGCCAAAGCAGCTGTCGCTACAGCTGCACCTGTATCTACTACTAAATAATTTTAGTTTGCACATCAGCTCGGTTTTGTGTCAGTTTGTCATGACGACTGCTTCTTTCTATTTTCACAGTTAGACGATGTCTTAACCGCAGTGTTTTCACATTGATCATTCTTCAATTAAACTGTGTTTATTCCCTGTAAATTCTGCTGAATAAACTTCGTTAATGGAAAACATGGACACGATGTGTTTGTTTTTCTTAAAATCCACGTGAGAAACATTAATAAAGCTGTGTAGAGAGGTGTGTATCATAGAATTTATTAGATATGGATAGACACATCCAGTTTCAACAGCTTCAATGTTCACTTCTTAAAACTTCCCCAACCTCTCAGTATCATGTGTTTGGGTCCACTCTACGGACACCGCAACAATTGGTGGTCCATTACAAAAGTTAAATAAAATAAAAAATATTCATTAAATATCAAAAACAGTGGATGTTTTTTTTTTGTGTGGGGCTATTTTAATTTGATTGACTTTTTCAGACAAAAAGAGGGGGTTGACATAGGCAACATGACACTTGTACCTGAAAAGCGTCTTTCAAAGACATGTAATCGGTGTGGTGGAACAATTAATTGACCCGCTGGTGAGTCTTTTTAAGCTGAAATGAAGAATATTGTCAAACAGAACTTGTCTTTCAAAGGTATTTATTCTCTGGCCAGAGAAGAGGCACAGTTATACAGAGTCACTCGGAGTCTGCAGAAGCGTGCACTCCAGAAGTAAAAATCACACAGAGTTATAAAGCGAGTGATCAAGGGTGGGGGCCTGTTTCATCCCGTGCAGGCCATGCAGGCCGTGCTGTTAAAGAAGTATAAGAAGTTCTTTATCTGTGTTACAACAGAAACACAGATGCATACAATTTAACCTTAAGGCACAGAACATGTGAACATACAATAGGTACTTGTTATCCAACATGAAGAAGAAGAGGACATGTGTGCAGCTGCATGGATCACAAGTTACATGATGCAAGCTTATGATAGTCTGTTACACAAGTTATAAAACAGTTGTATTTTATAAGAATATAAAATACACATAAGAATATAAAGTTTCTATTACACAAACAGTAAGATACATTTGAGCATGTATGTTAACACAAAGGATGAAGATCTACCGAGTTCAGAGCAAAAGTACAAGTACTTAAGCATTTACACAATATACAAAGTAGAAATATATACTAAGTAGAGATTTTCCATTACATCGGTGACATCATATACAAGTCCATTTCCCCCAATACTTTACATATTGATCATATCATAGTCGTGAAGGTCAATTTCTCCATACAATGTATTTTGTAGAGAACTGCAGTCCAGTCGTCCTTTGTTGGAGAATTTGGCTGCAGTCATTTCTGTGATGGCTTTCTAGCATCTAAGAGTATTTCAAACTGATTTTCATCCTGAGACATAGTCTGGAGTTACCCCATGTATAAAATAACAAAAGAGTTATCAAATTCTATTCCAAATATTTTCAGTGGGTCACTTTTCATTGCTTTGACACAAAATACATTCAATGATCACAGCTTTCAACATTCACAAATTATTTTCTCGTTTAAACTCGACCACCTTCAAAACTCCATACCAATAGTCTATTTTAGTTAAACAGCTCAACTTACATTCAACAACTGTAAAAACGTAAAAACATTATAAATTAGACTTCAATTTGCTACATTATTCTACATCTAAAAATAAATAAGAAAAGTTGGTAACACTTTATAATAACTACACACTGTGAAGCATTAGTTAAGTATGAGTAAACACTTAATTCATCATTTATAAAGCATTGTTCCTACATTAATAATTCATTAGTATGCAGTTCATAACAACAGTTATAAATGTTTTATTCTTGATTAATAAGCTCGTCTATTATGTGTTTCATTATTGTGTTTTCATACTTTATAAATGATGGATTCCCCATTTGTAAATGAAGTATTATATATTTTACAAACCAATTATTAAGGAGTTGTAGATGATTAATAAGATAATTTATAAAGTGTTAGTAAATGATTGATAACTTATTTAGATGTACATTATTCATGCATTTATATATATAATGATATAGGGACTATGCTAATATATGCTTTATAAACGCATGTTAATACTGCAATTCATGATTAATTCATGATTTAATAAGGTAGTTACTACTCGTTAGTAAAGTGTTTTATGTGACCTCATCTAAAGTGAGGACTATTTATGCCTTATAAAGCATTTATTAAGTATTTTGTGTGACCTCATCTAAAGTGAGGACTATTTATGCCTTATAAAGCATTTATTAAGTATTTTGTGTGACCTCATCTAAAGTGAGGACTATTTAAGCCTTACAAAGCATTTATAAATGACATTGAAAGGCCAGCAGTGCCTCAAAACACATAGTTTTTTAACAGAACAGGCAAATGGACACAACACAAAGTGACCAAGAACATATTCATATTTATTGCAAGATGCAAACAATATACTGTTAAATACAAACCTCTCAGCCATTAATTCATGTAAGAAACAAACAAACAAAGACATTCTCCTTCAGGAGAACATGGCTGGATACAAAACATTTGTAAATATATGACTAATAATTGGATGGGACAATGTGGTGTTTCACCATTCTCTCCCAGCCACAGACTGGTTTACAGCCCATCCCACACTGGTGCAACCTTTCCTTCCACCTCAACTTCCATTCCTAAAGCCCATAGCTTTTGACCACCAGCCACATGATCACATGTCTCTCTTGAGCAATGGATGCTGAATGTTTGGACATCTCTGCAGAAGGCTGCCAGGGATGGATCAGGCATGCCAAAATATTTGTTCCCAGGTGTATTGCAAGAGAGGACTTAAAGTTGTGATGTCGATAAGAGTATCTATGTTCTGCACTTTTATTGTGAATATGTACAGTTTTGTAATGCATTGCTGGAATTACTTTAGTTTTATTTTGTGCACTTGGATTTACTCAATACGAAAATGAAAAATAAAAAGCATGATGAAGCATATTGCAGCATTTCTGATTCATTTTTCTGAAATACTTTAAGGCAGCACCAATCCAAGCATTAAATAAGTCACCTTATTTATAATGGGAATGTATGTTGAATGAATAAAGACATTAGTGATATATATTGTACTGTTACCTGTTGTTTTACGTCATTGTGTAATGAGTGCGAAAGTGTTGCTGTTGGGAGACAAACATCAGTATTCTGGTACAAGAGTTGATGCTGAGATGTTTAGTTACATTAGTCTATTTTGAATGTTAGATTAACTGTTGTGCTGAGCTGCATGTTCGTAAAGAGAACTGTATTTTGAAAAGTTGAACAATTATAAGAGTTAGAAATTGTAAAATAACAAACATGATTGATGGAATGGATGAATGCTACATATCATACAATCCATGTGTTGTTTCCATCTCTGATCATTAGCCACACCTTGAAAGGTGGAGGTGGAAGATTTCCTAATATTTGCAATTTCCCAACAATGATGTTTGCTAATGAGAGGACATCCAGTCCTGTGACTGTATATAAGAAAAGCTCAACATTCAGAACAACAACAACCTCCTCCACCATCTGCAAGAAAGTCTGCTGAAGTTGTAAAGACTTGAAGGTGATAATATGAATCTTTTGTTTCTGTATTTTCTTGTGTGAGGTTGATGGTGATTTAGCTGATATTTTGGAAAAGCTCTTCACCTGAACAAGTCTTTATCATTTCCTTTTTAACAGGAGAGATCACTGTAACCATGCTGAAGGAAGTATTTGTGCTTGGATGCCTCCTGAGCATCGCTCTGGCTCAGCCTGTAAGTGTAACAATCTCATACTCAATATCAATACCTCTGCGCTTATATGCTGACACCATGACTATTATTATCACAGTATAGTGAAGGAAATATCAAACTTGTGTGCTTCCTACAGGTGGACATGGAGCACAAACGACTTGCTCGGTCTGACTCTGGCTCTGACTCTGGCTCTGACTCTGGCTCTGACTCTAACTCGAGCTCCAACTCGAATTCCGATGAGGTGAGTGCTTTGTCTATCTTCTACGATTCAACATTCAAAACTTCTGAATGTAAATTACTGTAAAATCCCTAGAAACTCTTCTGCTGTTTATTGACAATGAATCTTTTTGATTTTCAGAAAACAACCACGACTAAAGCTACAACTACTAAAGCTACCACTACTAAAGCAGCTACCACTGCCAAAGCAGCTACCACTGCCAAAGCAGCTACCACTGCCAAAGCAGCTACCACTGCCAAAGCAGCTACCACTGCCAAAGCAGCTGTCGCTACAGCTGCACCTGTATCTACTACTAAATAATTTTAGTTTGCACATCAGCTCGGTTTTGTGTCAGTTTGTCATGACGACTGCTTCTTTCTATTTTCACAGTTAGACGATGTCTTAACCGCAGTGTTTTCACATTGATCATTCTTCAATTAAACTGTGTTTATTCCCTGTAAAATCTGCTGAATAAACTTCGTTAATGGAAAACATGGACACGATGTGTTTGTTTTTCTTAAAATCCACGTGAGAAACATTAATAAAGCTGTGTAGAGAGGTGTGTATCATAGAATTTATTAGATATGGATAGACACATCCAGTTTCAACAGCTTCAATGTTCACTTCTTAAAACTTCCCCAACCTCTCAGTATCATGTGTTTGGGTCCACTCTACGGACACCGCAACAATTGGTGGTCCATTACAAAAGTTAAATAAAATAAAAAATATTCATTAAATATCAAAAACAGTGGATGTTTTTTTTTTGTGTGGGGCTATTTTATTTTGATTGACTTTTTCAGACAAAAAGAGGGGGTTGACATAGGCAACATGATACTTGTACCTGAAAAGCGTCTTTCAAAGACATGTAATCGGTGTGGTGGAACAATTAATTGACCCGCTGGTGAGTCTTTTTAAGCTGAAATGAAGAATATTGTCAAATAGAACTTGTCTTTCAAAGGTATTTATTCTCTGGCCAGAGAAGAGGCACAGTTATACAGAGTCACTCGGAGTCTGCAGAAGTGTGCACTCCAGAAGTAAAAATCACACAGAGTTATAAAGCGAGTGATCAAGGGTGGGGGCCTGTTTCATCCCGTGCAGGCCATGCAGGCCGTGCTGTTAAAGAAGTATAAGAAGTTCTTTATATGTGTTACAACAGAAACACAGATGCATACATTTTAACCTTAAGGCACAGAACATGTGAACATACAATAGGTACTTGTTATCCAACATGAAGAAGAAGAGGACATGTGTGCAGCTGCATGGATCACAAGTTACATGATGCAAGCTTATGATAGTCTGTTACACAAGTTATAAAACAGTTGTATTTTATAAGAATATAAAATACACATAAGAATATAAAGTTTCTATTACACAAACAGTAAGATACATTTGAGCATGTATGTTAACACAAAGGATGAAGATCTACCGAGTTCAGAGCAAAAGTACAAGTACTTAAGCATTTACACAATATACAAAGTAGAAATATATACTAAGTAGAGATTTTCCATTACATCGGTGACATCATATACAAGTCCATTTCCCCCAATACTTTACATATTGATCATATCATAGTCGTGAAGGTCAATTTCTCCATACAATGTATTTTGTAGAGAACTGCAGTCCAGTCGTCCTTTGTTGGAGAATTTGGCTGCAGTCATTTCTGTGATGGCTTTCTAGCATCTAAGAGTATTTCAAACTGATTTTCATCCTGAGACATAGTCTGGAGTTACCCCATGTATAAAATAACAAAAGAGTTATCAAATTCTATTCCAAATATTTTCAGTGGGTCACTTTTCATTGCTTTGACACAAAATACATTCAATGATCACAGCTTTCAACATTCACAAATTATTTTCTCGTTTAAACTCGACCACCTTCAAAACTCCATACCAATAGTCTATTTTAGTTAAACAGCTCAACTTACATTCAACAACTGTAAAAACGTAAAAACATTATAAATTAGACTTCAATTTGCTACATTATTCTACATCTAAAAATAAATAAGAAAAGTTGGTAACACTTTATAATAACTACACACTGTGAAGCATTAGTTAAGTATGAGTAAACACTTAATTCATCATTTATAAAGCATTGTTCCTACATTAATAATTCATTAGTATGCAGTTCATAACAACAGTTATAAATGTTTTATTCTTGATTAATAAGCTCGTCTATTATGTGTTTCATTATTGTGTTTTCATACTTTATAAATGATGGATTCCCCATTTGTAAATGAAGTATTATATATTTTACAAACCAATTATTAAGGAGTTGTAGATGATTAATAAGATAATTTATAAAGTGTTAGTAAATGATTGATAACTTATTTAGATGTACATTATTCATGCATTTATATATATAATGATATAGGGACTATGCTAATATATGCTTTATAAACGCATATTAATACTGCAATTCATGATTAATTCATGATTTAATAAGGTAGTTACTACTCGTTAGTAAAGTGTTTTATGTGACCTCATCTAAAGTGAGGACTATTTATGCCTTATAAAGCATTTATTAAGTATTTTGTGTGACCTCATCTAAAGTGAGGACTATTTATGCCTTATAAAGCATTTATTAAGTATTTTGTGTGACCTCATCTAAAGTGAGGACTATTTATGCCTTACAAAGCATTTATAAATGACATTGAAAGGCCAGCAGTGCCTCAAAACACATAGTTTTTGAACAGAACAGGCAAATGGACACAACACAAAGTGATCAAGAACATATTCATATGTATTGCAAGATGCAAACAATATACTGTTAAATACAAACCTCTCAGCCATTAATTCATGTACGAAACAAACAAACAAAGACATTCTCCTTCAGGAGAACATGGCTGGATACAAAACATTTGTAAATATATGAATAATAATTGGATGGGACATTGTGGTGTTTCACCATTCTCTCCCAGCCACAGACTGGTTTACAGCCCATCCCACACTGGTGCAACATTTCCTTCCACCTCAACTTCCATTCCTAAAGCCCATAGCTTTTGACCACAGCCACATGATCACATGTCTCTCTTGAGCAATGGATGCTGAATGTTTGGACATCTCTGCAGAAGGTTGTCAGGGATGGATCAGGCATGCCAAAATATTTGTTCCCAGGTGTATTGCAAGAGAGGACTTAAAGTTGTGATGTCGATAAGAGTATCTATGTTCTGCACTTTTATTGTGAATATGTACAGTTTTGTAATGCATTGCTGGAATTACTTTAGTTTTATTTTGTGCACTTGGATTTACTCAATACGAAAATGAAAAATAAAAAGCATGATGAAGCATATTGCAGCATTTCTGATTCATTTTTCTGAAATACTTTAAGGCAGCACCAATCCAAGCATTAAATAAGTCACCTTATTTATAATGGGAATGTATGTTGAATGAATAAAGACATTAGTGATATATATTGTACTGTTACCTGTTGTTTTACATCATTGTGTAATGAGTGAGAAGGTGTTGCTGTTGGGAGACAAACATCAGTATTCTGGTACAAGAGTTGATGCTGAGATGTTTGGTTACATTAGTCTATTTTGAATGTTAGATTAACTGTTGTGCTGAGCTGCATGTTCGTAAAGAGAACTGTATTTTGAAAAGTTGAACAATTATAAGAGTTAGAAATTGTAAAATAACAAACATGATTGATGGAATGGATGAATGCTACATATCATACGATCCATGTGTTGTTTCCATCTCTGATCATTAGCCACACCTTGAAAGGTGGAGGTGGAAGATTTCCTAATATTTGCAATTTCCCAACAATGATGTTTGCTAATGAGAGGACATCCAGTCCTGTGAATGTATATAAGAAAAGCTCAACATTCAGAACAACAACAACCTCCTCCACCATCTGCAAGAAAGTCTGCTGAAGTTGTAAAGACTTGAAGGTGATAATATAAATCTTTTGTTTCTGTATTTTCTTGTGTGAGGTTGATGGTGATTTAGCTGATATTTTGGAAAAGCTCTTCACCTGAACAAGTCTTTATCATTTCCTTTTTAACAGGAGAGATCACTGTAACCATGCTGAAGGAAGTATTTGTGCTTGGATGCCTCCTGAGCATCGCTCTGGCTCAGCCTGTAAGTGTAACAATCTCATACTCAATATCAATACCTCTGCGCTTATATGCTGACACCATGACTATTATTATCACAGTATAGTGAAGGAAATATCAAACTTGTGTGCTTCCTACAGGTGGACATGGAGCACAAACGACTTGCTCGGTCTGACTCTGGCTCTGACTCTGGCTCTGACTCTGGCTCTGACTCTAACTCGAGCTCCAACTCGAATTCCGATGAGGTGAGTGCTTTGTCTATCTTCTACGATTCAACATTCAAAACTTCTGAATGTAAATTACTGTAAAATCCCTAGAAACTCTTCTGCTGTTTATTGACAATGAATCTTTTTGATTTTCAGGAAACAACCACTACTAAAGCTACCACTACTAAAGCTACCACTACTAAAGCAGCTACCACTGCTAAAGCAGCTACCACTGCCAAAGCAGCTGTCGCTACAGCTGCACCTGTATCTACTACTAAATAATTTTAGTTTGCACATCAGCTCGGTTTTGTGTCAGTTTGTCATGACGACTGCTTCTTTCTATTTTCACAGTTAGACGATGTCTTAACCGCAGTGTTTTCACATTGATCATTCTTCAATTAAACTGTGTTTATTCCCTGTAAAATCTGCTGAATAAACTTCGTTAATGGAAAACATGGACACGATGTGTTTGCTTTTCTTAAAATCCACGTGAGAAACATTAATAAAGCTGTGTAGAGAGGTGTGTATCATAGAATTTATTAGATATGGATAGACACATCCAGTTTCAACAGCTTCAATGTTCACTTCTTAAAACTTCCCCAACCTCTCAGTATCCTGTGTTTGGGTCCACTCTACGGACACCGCAACAATTGGTGGTCCATTACAAAAGTTAAATGAAATAAAAATATTCATTAAATATCAAAAACAGTGGATGTGTTTTTTTTTGTGTGGGGCTATTTTAATTTGATTGACTTTTTCAGACAAAAAGAGGGGGTTGACATAGGCAACATGACACTTGTACCTGAAAAGCGTCTTTCAAAGACATGTAATCGGTGTGGTGGAACAATTAATTGACCCGCTGGTGAGTCTTTTTAAGCTGAAATGAAGAATATTGTCAAACAGAACTTGTCTTTCAAAGGTATTTATTCTCTGGCCAGAGAAGAGGCACAGTTATACAGAGTCACTCGGAGTCTGCAGAAGCGTGCACTCCAGAAGTAAAAATCACACAGAGTTATAAAGCGAGTGATCAAGGGTGGGGGCCTGTTTCATCCCGTGCAGGCCATGCAGGCCGTGCTGTTAAAGAAGTATAAGAAGTTCTTTATCTGTGTTACAACAGAAACACAGATGCATACATTTTAACCTTAAGGCACAGAACATGTGAACATACAATAGGTACTTGTTATCCAACATGAAGAAGAAGAGGACATGTGTGCAGCTGCATGGATCACAAGTTACATGATGCAAGCTTATGATAGTCTGTTACACAAGTTATAAAACAGTTGTATTTTATAAGAATATAAAATACACATAAGAATATAAAGTTTCTATTACACAAACAGTAAGATACATTTGAGCATGTATGTTAACACAAAGGATGAAGATCTACCGAGTTCAGAGCAAAAGTACAAGTACTTAAGCATTTACACAATATACAAAGTAGAAATATATACTAAGTAGAGATTTTCCATTACATCGGTGACATCATATACAAGTCCATTTCCCCCAATACTTTACATATTGATCATATCATAGTCGTGAAGGTCAATTTCTCCATACAATGTATTTTGTAGAGAACTGCAGTCCAGTCGTCCTTTGTTGGAGAATTTGGCTGCAGTCATTTCTGTGATGGCTTTCTAGCATCTAAGAGTATTTCAAACTGATTTTCATCCTGAGACATAGTCTGGAGTTACCCCATGTATAAAATAACAAAAGAGTTATCAAATTCTATTCCAAATATTTTCAGTGGGTCACTTTTCATTGCTTTGACACAAAATACATTCAATGATCACAGCTTTCAACATTCACAAATAATTTTCTCGTTTAAACTCGACCACCTTCAAAACTCCATACCAATAGTCTATTTTAGTTAAACAGCTCAACTTACATTCAACAACTGTAAAAACGTAAAAACATTATAAATTAGACTTCAATTTGCTACATTATTCTACATCTAAAAATAAATAAGAAAAGTTGGTAACACTTTATAATAACTACACACTGTGAAGCATAAGTTAAGTATGAGTAAACACTTAATTCATCATTTATAAAGCATTGTTCCTACATTAATAATTCATTAGTATGCAGTTCATAACAACAGTTATAAATGTTTTATTCTTGATTAATAAGCTCGTCTATTATGTGTTTCATTATTGTGTTTTCATACTTTATAAATGATGGATTCCCCATTTGTAAATGAAGTATTATATATTTTACAAACCAATTATAAAGGAGTTGTAGATGATTAATAAGATAATTTATAAAGTGTTAGTAAATGATTGATAACTTATTTAGATGTACATTATTCATGCATTTATATATATAATGATATAGGGACTATGCTAATATATGCTTTATAAACGCATATTAATACTGCAATTCATGATTAATTCATGATTTAATAAGGTAGTTACTACTCGTTAGTAAAGTGTTTTATGTGACCTCATCTAAAGTGAGGACTATTTATGCCTTATAAAGCATTTATTAAGTATTTTGTGTGACCTCATCTAAAGTGAGGACTATTTATGCCTTACAAAGCATTTATAAATGACATTGAAAGGCCAGCAGTGCCTCAAAACACATAGTTTTTGAACAGAACAGGCAAATGGACACAACACAAAGTGATCAAGAACATATTCATATGTATTGCAAGATGCAAACAATATACTGTTAAATACAAACCTCTCAGCCATTAATTCATGTACAAAACAAACAAACAAAGACATTCTCATTCAGGAGAACATGGCTGGATACAAAACATTTGTAAATATATGAATAATAATTGGATGGGACATTGTGGTGTTTCACCATTCTCTCCCAGCCACAGACTGGTTTACAGCCCATCCCACACTGGTGCAACATTTCCTTCCACCTCAACTTCCATTCCTAAAGCCCATAGCTTTTGACCACAGCCACATGATCACATGTCTCTCTTGAGCAATGGATGCTGAATGTTTGGACATCTCTGCAGAAGGTTGTCAGGGATGGATCAGGCATGCCAAAATATTTGTTCCCAGGTGTATTGCAAGAGAGGACTTAAAGTTGTGATGTCGATAAGAGTATCTATGTTCTGCACTTTTATTGTGAATATGTACAGTTTTGTAATGCATTGCTGGAATTACTTTAGTTTTATTTTGTGCACTTGGATTTACTCAATACGAAAATGAAAAATAAAAAGCATGATGAAGCATATTGCAGCATTTCTGATTCATTTTTCTGAAATACTTTAAGGCAGCACCAATCCAAGCATTAAAGAAGTCACCTTATTTATAATGGGAATGTATGTTGAATGAATAAAGACATTAGTGATATATATTGTACTGTTACCTGTTGTTTTACATCATTGTGTAATGAGTGAGAAGGTGTTGCTGTTGGGAGACAAACATCAGTATTCTGGTACAAGAGTTGATGCTGAGATGTTTGGTTACATTAGTCTATTTTGAATGTTAGATTAACTGTTGTGCTGAGCTGCATGTTCGTAAAGAGAACTGTATTTTGAAAAGTTGAACAATTATAAGAGTTAGAAATTGTAAAATAACAAACATGATTGATGGAATGGATGAATGCTACATATCATACGATCCATGTGTTGTTTCCATCTCTGATCATTAGCCACACCTTGAAAGGTGGAGGTGGAAGATTTCCTAATATTTGCAATTTCCCAACAATGATGTTTGCTAATGAGAGGACATCCAGTCCTGTGAATGTATATAAGAAAAGCTCAACATTCAGAACAACAACAACCTCCTCCACCATCTGCAAGAAAGTCTGCTGAAGTTGTAAAGACTTGAAGGTGATAATATAAATCTTTTGTTTCTGTATTTTCTTGTGTGAGGTTGATGGTGATTTAGCTGATATTTTGGAAAAGCTCTTCACCTGAACAAGTCTTTATCATTTCCTTTTTAACAGGAGAGATCACTGTAACCATGCTGAAGGAAGTATTTGTGCTTGGATGCCTCCTGAGCATCGCTCTGGCTCAGCCTGTAAGTGTAACAATCTCATACTCAATATCAATACCTCTGCGCTTATATGCTGACACCATGACTATTATTATCACAGTATAGTGAAGGAAATATCAAACTTGTGTGCTTCCTACAGGTGGACATGGAGCACAAACGACTTGCTCGGTCTGACTCTGGCTCTGACTCTGGCTCTGACTCTGGCTCTGACTCTGGCTCTGACTCTAACTCGAGCTCCAACTCGAATTCCGATGAGGTGAGTGCTTTGTCTATCTTCTACGATTCAACATTCAAAACTTCTGAATGTAAATTACTGTAAAATCCCTAGAAACTCTTCTGCTGTTTATTGACAATGAACCTTTGGATTTTCAGGAAACAACCACTACTAAAGCTACCACTACTAAAGCTACCACTACTAAAGCAGCTACCACTGCTAAAGCAGCTACCACTGCCAAAGCAGCTACCACTGCCAAAGCAGCTGTCGCTACAGCTGCACCTGTATCTACTACTAAATAATTTTAGTTTGCACATCAGCTCGGTTTTGTGTCAGTTTGTCATGACGACTGCTTCTTTCTATTTTCACAGTTAGACGATGTCTTAACCGCAGTGTTTTCACATTGATCATTCTTCAATTAAACTGTGTTTATTCCCTGTAAAATCTGCTGAATAAACTTCGTTAATGGAAAACATGGACACGATGTGTTTGCTTTTCTTAAAATCCACGTGAGAAACATTAATAAAGCTGTGTAGAGAGGTGTGTATCATAGAATTTATTAGATATGGATAGACACATCCAGTTTCAACAGCTTCAATGTTCACTTCTTAAAACTTCCCCAACCTCTCAGTATCATGTGTTTGGGTCCACTCTACGGACACCGCAACAATTGGTGGTCCATTACAAAAGTTAAATTAAATAAAAAATATTCATTAAATATCAAAAACAGTGGATGTTTTTTTTTTGTGTGGGGCTATTTTATTTTGATTGACTTTTTCAGACAAAAAGAGGGGGTTGACATAGGCAACATGATACTTGTACCTGAAAAGCGTCTTTCAAAGACATGTAATCGGTGTGGTGGAACAATTAATTGACCCGCTGGTGAGTCTTTTTAAGCTGAAATGAAGAATATTGTCAAATATAACTTGTCTTTCAAAGGTATTTATTCTCTGGCCAGAGAAGAGGCACAGTTATACAGAGTCACTCGGAGTCTGCAGAAGTGTGCACTCCAGAAGTAAAAATCACACAGAGTTATAAAGCGAGTGATCAAGGGTGGGGGCCTGTTTCATCCCGTGCAGGCCATGCAGGCCGTGCTGTTAAAGAAGTATAAGAAGTTCTTTATATGTGTTACAACAGAAACACAGATGCATACATTTTAACCTTAAGGCACAGAACATGTGAACATACAATAGGTACTTGTTATCCAACATGAAGAAGAAGAGGACATGTGTGCAGCTGCATGGATCACAAGTTACATGATGCAAGCTTATGATAGTCTGTTACACAAGTTATAAAACAGTTGTATTTTATAAGAATATAAAATACACATAAGAATATAAAGTTTCTATTACACAAACAGTAAGATACATTTGAGCATGTATGTTAACACAAAGGATGAAGATCTACTGAGTTCAGAGCAAAAGTACAAGTACTTAAGCATTTACACAATATACAAAGTAGAAATATATACTAAGTAGAAATTTACCATTACATCGGTGACATCATATACAAGTCCATTTCCCCCAATACTTTACATATTGATCATATCATATTCGTGAAGGTCAATTTCTCCATACAATGTATTTTGTAGAGAACTGCAGTCCAGTCGTCCTTTGTTGGAGAATTTGGCTGCAGTCATTTCTGTGATGGCTTTCTAGCATCTAAGAGTATTTCAAACTGATTTTCATCCTGAGACATAGTCTGGAGTTACCCCATGTATAAAATAACAAAAGAGTTATCAAATTCTATTCCAAATATTTTCAGTGGGTCACTTTTCATTGCTTTGACACAAAATACATTCAATGATCACAGCTTTCAACATTCACAAATTATTTTCTCGTTTAAACTCGACCACCTTCAAAACTCCATACCAATAGTCTATTTTAGTTAAACAGCTCAACTTACATTCAACAACTGTAAAAACGTAAAAACATTATAAATTAGACTTCAATTTGCTACATTATTCTACATCTAAAAATAAATAAGAAAAGTTGGTAACACTTTATAATAACTACACACTGTGAAGCATTAGTTAAGTATGAGTAAACACTTAATTCATCATTTATAAAGCATTGTTCCTACATTAATAATTCATTAGTATGCAGTTCATAACAACAGTTATAAATGTTTTATTCTTGATTAATAAGCTCGTCTATTATGTGTTTCATTATTGTGTTTTCATACTTTATAAATGATGGATTCCCCATTTGTAAATGAAGTATTATATATTTTACAAACCAATTATTAAGGAGTTGGAGATGATTAATAAGATAACTTATAAAGTGTTAGTAAATGATTGATAACTTATTTAGATGTACATTATTCATGCATGATCCTCGAGATGGTTCTACTCCTTCATTGGAGTCCAGCTGTGTTTAATTAAACTGATTGGACTTGATTAGGAAAGGCACACACCTGTCTATATAAGACCTTACAGCTCACAGTGCATGTCAGAGAAAATGAGAATCATGAGGTCGAAGGAACTGCCCAAGGAGCTCAGAGACAGAATTGTGGCAAGGCACAGATCTGGCCAAGGTTACAAAAGAATTTCTGCAGCACTCAAGGTTCCTAAGAGCACAGTGGCCTCCATAATCCTTAAATGGAAGAAGTTTGGGACGACCAGAACTCTTCCTAGACCTGGCCGTCCAGCCAAACTGAGCAATCGTGGAAGAAGAGCCTTGGTGAGAGAGGTAAAGAAGAACCCAAAGATCACTGTGGCTGAGCTCCAGAGATGCAGTAGGGAGATGGGAGAAAGTTCCACAAAGTCAACTATCACTGCAGCCCTCCACCAGTCGGGGCTTTATGGCAGAGTGGCCCGACGGCAGCCTCTCCTCAGTGCAAGACATATGAAAGCCTGCATAGAGTTTGCCAAAAAACACATGAAGGACTCCCAGACTATGAGAAATAAGATTCTCTGGTCTGATGAGACCAAGATTGAACTTTTTGGCGTTAATTCTAAGCGGTATGTGTGGAGAAAACCAGGCACTGCTCATCACCTGCCCAATACAATCCCAACAGTGAAACATGGTGGTGGCAGCATCATGCTATGGGGGTGTTTTTCAGCTGCAGGGACAGGACGACTGGTTGCAATTGAAGGAAAGATGAATGCGGCCAAGTACAGAGCTATCCTGGAAGAAAACCTCTTCCAGAGTGCTCTTGACCTCAGACTGGGCCGAAGGTTCACCTTCCAACAAGACAATGACCCTAAGCACACAGCTAAAATAACAAAGGAGTGGCTTCGGAACAACTCTGTGACCATTCTTGACTGGCCCAGCCAGAGCCCTGACCTAAACCCAATTGAGCATCTCTGGAGAGACCTGAAAATGGCTGTCCACCAACGTTCACCATCCAACCTGACGGAACTGGAGTGGATCTGCAAGGAAGAATGGCAGAGGATCCCCAAATCCAGGTGTCAAAAACTTGTTGCATCATTCCCAAGAAGACTCATGGCTGTACTAGCTCAAAAGGGTGCTTCTACTCAATACTGAGCAAAGGGTCTGAATACTTATGACCATGTGATATTTCAGTTTTTCTTTTTTAATAAATTTGCAAAAATTTCTACATTTCTGTTTTTTCTGTCAAGATGGGGTGCTGAGTGTACATTAATGAGAAATAAAATTAACTTTTTTGATTTTAGCAAATGGCTGCAACGAAACAAAGAGTGAAAAATTTAAAGGGGTCTGAATACTTTCCGTACCCACTGTATATAATGATATAGGGACTATGCTAATATATGCTTTATAAATGCATATTAATACTGCAATTCATGATTAATTCATGATTTAATAAGGTAGTTACTACTCGTTAGTAAAGTGTTTTATGTGACCTCATCTAAAGTGAGGACTATTTATGCCTTACAAAGCATTTATAAATGACATTGAAAGGCCAGCAGTGCCTCAAAACACATAGTTTTTGAACAGAACAGGCAAATGGACACAACACAAAGTGACCAAGAACATATTCATATTTATTGCAAGATGCAAACAATATACTGTTAAATACAAACCTCTCAGCCATTAATTCATGTAAGAAACAAACAAACAAAGACATTCTCCTTCAGGAGAACATGGCTGGATACAAAACATTTGTAAATATATGACTAATAATTGGATGGGACAATGTGGTGTTTCACCATTCTCTCCCAGCCACAGACTGGTTTACAGCCCATCCCACACTGGTGCAACCTTTCCTTCCACCTCAACTTCCATTCCTAAAGCCCATAGGTTTTGACCACCAGCCACATGATCACATGTCTCTCTTGAGCAATGGATGCTGAATGTTTGGACATCTCTGCAGAAGGTTGCCAGGGATGGATCAGGCATGCCAAAATATTTGTTCCCAGGTGTATTACAAGGGAACACTTAAAGTTGTGGTGTCGATGAGAGTATCTATTCTATACACTTGTATTGTGAATATGTACAGCTTTGTATTGCATTGCTGGAATTACTTTAGTTTCATTTTGTGCACTTGGATTTACTCTATGCAAAAATATTTTCATTGGGTCTCTTTTCATTGCTGTGAATCACACCAAATGGAAAATTCAATATGTCTTGTGTACATATAATTTATATAAATTGCCCAGTAATTTAATGTGATTAATAATACCTTTGTAATCTTTGGGATTTCCACAATAAATCATTTTAATTCTAGTTCAGTTAGTTTGTGCAAAGCATGGCTGCGCATCACGACCTTAAAGGTAATAAACCTCCTAGATTTATCATCTTAAGCTGACATCGTGTGACTCTTGCATTGCTAAACATGTAGCGTGTCAGGAATCTACACATAATACAAATATTTTACCTGATTTATTTTCCTCTTGTCCCTGAGGGCAAACATCTCTGTTTTACGATATTATGTTATATTCTGAAGTCGCTCTTAGTCGACGTCAGATTCTACATTTTTGTTGTGAATTTCCCAATGGAAAATTTCAAAAACTAATAATGTTGATATCTTGGATTTACAATGTTTCGTCTCTCCCTCTCTAACTACTGTTAACAATATTCAGCTTGTAGCCTGTAGGTCTTTGAAAAAGATATTTCCCCTGGTAGCCTAATAAGAACAGATAGAGGAGTTTATAAAACGTATGTAAATTCAAGTGGTCTATGAAGCATGATATCATATTAGCAGTGTTGGTCTTCACACTTTTGCCCCTTGTTGGGAAATACAACTTTTTGAAATTGCTACATAGTTAGAGTTAGAATGTCTGGATGACACTTGCAACAGGTCATAAAATGTCATGACTTTAATGAAGAGGTCCACCACGAGTAGACAAGATGATTACAGTATTTGGAAAAGGATTGAGCAAGTATTGTTTTGCAGGTGGAAATTTAGCTCTAGGCAACAGATATCACTGTGTGTGTGTGTGTGTGTGTGTGTGTGTGTGTGTGTGTGTGTGTGTGTGTGTGTGTGTGTGTGTGTGTGTATGTGAAATCAGCTGTACAAATTGAGTTTAGTGGTTAATTCGGCCCAGCATGCATCAGAAAATACTTTAAGTCTATGAGGATTATAAACAGGATGTGGACCTTTAATGTTACAAAAACACAGTGTGTTCACGCCTATTTTGGTTTTGTCTCCGGAGGTTGCCATGAGACTGACCACATCTAACATGAAGTAACACACCTTTAATGTGCGACAGCATTGTGAACACACCGAGGCTGTATAAAAGCTAATGGAGTTTCCCGAAGGAACCAGCTTGAAGGAAGCGAACACAGGCTTAATATGTTATTCATCATTGAGCTCTCTACTGTGGCGCAGTGGCAGCTCCAACTACAAGGGATTTGAATTACGGTTTGCAAGATGAAGTTTTTGCTCCTGATGATGTTCTGCTTGATCAATTACCCTGTAGCTGTAAGTACCACAAATTAATACAAATTATTTTTTGACACAGTCTTCAGGATTTTCAGCTAATACAGAAAACAAACCAGTTTTTAATTCAATATTTTTTGCAGATTTGTCATTCCAGCAGTGATTCAGATTCAGACAGTGATAAGGTAAGAACGAATACCCATCACTCTAGCAGTGAGTCTAGCAGTGGGTCTAGCAGTGAGTCTGACAGTGATGAGGTAAGAATCTAATTAATCCTAACATTTATGAATTATAGTGAAATTATAGCAAAACAACCTTTTTAAATATTTTACTGTGATTATATTTTCTTGCTGCAGAGTGGCAATCGTCCCCCAGTGGTTCGGCCGCAGCCACCACCAGCTCCTACTACACCTCCTCCTCCACCTCCAACCCCAACTCCAGCACCAACACCAAAACCAACCACAACAGCAAAACCAACCACAACCCAAGGTCCGCAGCCCCCCCAGACAACAGTTGTTGCTCCCACTGAGAATCCGCGAGGAGACAATGGTTGAATTGTACTGATCTGAGAGCAGGAATAACAGACTGAGTTACTCAGTTAAATGGAAATATATGCTGTGTGTTTATATTTTACATATGTTGATTGTATTTTATCATGTTGCGATGTTTGAACCAGACTTTTACAAAACTGTCATTGTATTTCAGTATTGGTTCAGCAACGTTTCCACATTCTCATGTATTTTTCTGTTTTCTACTTTCATGCACTTTTCATATCATTTCAATCAGCAAAATGTTTTTGCTCTTTTTTTAATGCCACCGTCCATATAACAACCTAAAGAATGTTTTGATATGCTATGATTTGAAAGATGTAAAAGTGAGACAGGCACTTTTTTCGGGGTGTAATTATGAGTTTTGTTGGAGGTTGGTCTCAGGACGGCGGTGGAGACACCTGTGGGAGGTTGCTGACGACACACACCGGTGTATCATCCACTCAGTGGGCACAGACATCACCATGCCTGGATCAACACAGCTTAAGAAAGGGCTGACTGTTGAGCCTTTAATACCTGATTCCTTGCTTCATCGGTGTAGTCTGTCGCACTGTACTTTTATCATGACTCAGCCCATTCATCGCACTGTACTGACAACTCTTTGTTGCATTTATTCACAAAAACTTTAATGTACAACTTTAATAACATTTTCACAAATATACACCTGTTGTCCAATTTAAAAACAGATCTATTATGTATTTTCATGTTTCGTGCCAAAACAGTGGGTTTTGCACAGCAACTCATTAAGAATGTAACCTTATTTCCAAGTTTTGTGTTTGTTAATGTAAACTTAACTTGAAACGTAAACCAGCCAAACAACAGGCAGGGGTTGGTGTGAATCAATCATTTCGACTCATGCACTGAATAATGACTTTTGGGCGTTTTATAATTTGTATTTGATTTCGGAAAATTAAATAAATCTTTTGAATGTTGAGGACGTGTGGTATATCGATTGTGTTCAAGAAGCAGAGAGGTACTCTAGACTTAGATCAGATTTACAAGCTCTCCCATTGCAGGTAGTGGACCTGGAGTATTGGACTGATGGGTCTTGTTATCGTGTGGGCGATAAATTGAGGGCTGGCTATGCGATAGTAAAAGCCCAAGGGACTGGATTTGCAGTTGAGAAGGCTGAAAGGATACCACAGCCTGCATCTGCACAACTTGCTGAGCTGGTGGGGCTAACTGAAGCATGTTTGTTGGCAGAAGGGAAGCGAGTGACGATATATACTGACTCCGCATATGCACATAATGTGTGCCATTTGTTTGGAGCAGTGTGGAAAAACCGAGGGTTTAAGAAAACGGATGGTTCACCGATACAACATCATGCACAGATCATGAAATTGTTGCATGCTATGATGAAGCCTAAAGAAATAGCAATAGCTAAATGTGCGGCGCATAAGAAGGATGCATCAAGGGTTTCACAAGGGAATAGAGCGGCTGATGAAGCTGCAAAAGCAGTCACAGGAGCAGATAAATTGGGCAAAGTTCTTCTCGTCACACATGAAGTGAACTTGGAAGACAAAATTACGTTCAAAGATGTGATTTTAATGCAGGAATCCGCTCCTGAAATGGACAAACAGTTGTGGCTAGACCGAGGTGCCACCCGCGATTCTACTGGACTTTGGAGGAATCATGAGGGGCTGATACTATCACCTCCAGACCTGTTGGGTCTGATGATTCAGGAGGCGCATGGTTTAGCTCATGTTGCAAGGGGGGAAGTTAAGAGAAAAATTACAAAAGAGTATGGTTTCTGGGCACCATGTTTGCTTGAACAGATTGATTATGTCATAGGCAGGTGCACTATCTGTCTGAAAAACAATGTTCGGAGGGGAGTGATGGTTCCTCCTGGCCACATCCCAACTCCAAGGGGTCCTATGCGTGAACTAGTTGTGGACTATGTTGACATGATAAAACCGATTGAAGGGAAAAGGTACATGCTAGTCGTTGTGGATAGATTTTCACGATGGCCTGAGGCTTGTCCAACAAAACGAAAAGATGCTCAATCGGTTGCCAAGTTCTTATGTAGAGAGGTCATAAGCAGGTGGGGACTTCCAGATCGGATATCCTCAGACAATGGGAAAGAGTTTGTGGATAAGACGGTGAAATTGATTTTGCAAAAACTTGGAATTAAACAACGTCTGGGTGCAGTCTATCATCCGCAAAGTCAAGGGATGTGCGAAAGAATGAATGGTGTTCTGAAAAATCGTATTGTCAAAATATGCCAGCACACGGGGTTAAATTGGATAGCAGCGCTTCCATTGGCGTTAATGGTATGTCGCTCTAGTGAGCTCCGCGATTTACATATGACACCTCATGAGTTGGTTACAGGAAGACTGATGCCAATGCCTTGTCTGCGAACAAGTGGGAAAGGTCCAAGTTTGGCCCTTTTAGAGGATGAAATGCAAACGTATGTTACATACATGGTTAATCTACATAAAAGGATATCCACATATGTGTCTGACAGGCAAACTAAGGAGGAGGTGCAGGAGAAGCTCAATGAGCAAAAAAGGATCACAGTGCTACCTGGAGACAAGGTGTTCGTGAAGGTGTTTAGACGGAAGTGGTATAACGAACGCCGTGAAGGACCATTTGAAGTGGTTCGCAGTACCGGGACAGCGGTTCAGGTTAAAGGGTCTCCCACGTGGTATCATTTATCACATTGTGTTAAAGCACCAAGTGAAGAGGCGCCACAATCACCGATCCAAGATGTTGAAGGCTCAAGAGAGCCCGAAGACAATGTGGAAGAACACACATCAGAAAGGGAGATGCATGAAAATCCCCAAAGTCAGAATTCAGAAGGAGAGATTGTCCAGGTTGTGGACAATGTTGATGTTTCTGTACATATTCCTGATGTTGCCAGAAATGACTCGGCAGTTGACGGACAGGAAAGAAGATTTAGAGACATTGTCTTTCAACATGTCCCAGAACCAGCAGGACCTATTTCAGTTGCCTGCAAAGCGCCAGAGATATCAAAGGGCGGTGACTCCGCTGCAAGACAACCCAGGGATCCAGTTAGACAAAGGAGCCCGAGACCAGTTAGGAGAAGAGTCAAACCAGACCGTTACTAGAACCAGGGTTGAAGTAACCTTGGGGGAGTCAGCTCAGCTTCCATGTCAGTGTACAGAAGAAAATAGTGGTAAAGGGGAACTCAGAGTTCAGTGGGAAGATGGTCATGGTAGGATCCTAGTTCTGTCAGAGACATTAACATTAGGGAAATATACATTACTTAATGACAAAAGGAGAGTGAAGATTGAGGGAGACTGTAGTCTCTATGTACATAAGCCTCAACTGAATGATCGGGGTGATTACAGGTGTTCTTTTTACGACCGACATATTGGAAGTGAGCGGTCCAAGGTAGAATTTAAAGTTCGCATAGTGTCTCTAGTGATACTAGGGGGGAATAAGAAAATAGACTTCCAAGATGTTGGGGAAACAAGAGAATTGACAACGATGACATCAATTCTCCAGACGAAAGCTGGAAAATTGGAAGAGAAATCTACTCTTTCAATGGCAAAAGCTATTGAAAGTATAAATGCATCACATGTAATTACAAAGGCGCCTCAGGTGGTATCTATAACGTCGCCTCCTTTGAGTACTGTGATCAGAGCTAGGTTAGGAGGAACAGTTTACCTTCCTTGTCAATGTGGGAGATGGAACACTGGTGGTAATTTGCCTCCCAAATGGGAAAATAGTCGTGGTGAAGATTTGTTGTTGCCAAGACCTGAAGATGACCTTGTGCCTCGTGAACAAAGGAAGTATATTTTGTTTAATGAGGTGAGGTGGGTGAAAATTAAAGATGATTGTTCCCTTGTCCTGCGTAATGTTACTCGGGAAGACGAAGGAGAATACGTGTGTTCTTATGTAGAACCGGAGTTCAAATTTGTTCCATATCAAAATTATTGGATCGAAGGTCGTGTAACTCGTAGAATGTCACTCAAGATAAGAGATTCGGGGCCTATTGAAATTTCTACAAGTACTAAAGGGGTTCAGAAACAGGTTACTACAGTAACCACTCCAAGGGTGATTAGTACACAGAGGAAACTTGTTACGTTAGTTCCAGAAACAACTAAGAATATTCATACAACTACTCAGACTACTACTCTAGCTAGGACTACAAAGGGGATGAATGCTACAACAGTGACGACATCTGTGGCACCTAAGACATTTGTAAACATAACGCGGACATCTAATATGACATCTAGAACAGTTAAGGATATGATTAATGCAACCCAGAAGCTAATATCAAAAATAGAGCCTAGAGTGAACAACAGTAATGACATGGTTGAAGATAGAGACCAAAGGATGGAAGAGAAGCATGGAGAGTCATCCATGACAGCTCAGAGAACTATTTCAAACGTAGATAATAACTTCGGTGACTCTGATCAGGCACCAGAGTACATGATGGATCAATACCATACAGTACAAAAGAGAGACACTAAATGGAAGGCATTTGGGTTTGATCCTTCGGTGTTACAAATTGCAGACCCTTGGGCAGGTAGGAACTTATGGTTCCAGCAAATAACCCACTCTGTAAGATCGGTTGTGAAAACGGATGGTCCATGTCTGGTGAAAGTCCTATCGCCGAATTCATGGCCTTCAATTTTAGAGACGATACCAGAACCACTTACCACTATGTGTCAAAGTTATGCATTATCATGGCTGTTGTATCACCAGCAGTCAGCAGGAGATACACTGATGTCTTGGTCAGTGCATCTGTTTAGACCTAGATTTACTTGTTCTTGGTTGACGGAATTATCATATGTAAATTTACTTGATCAGCATGAAGATATCAGGACAGCGGTCCCTGATATAATGGAGGTGACATCAGTGGGAGCTAACAGCTGTTTTTGTTCAAATACAACTCATAATGGGCCAGGAACGTTTATGGGGTTATCAGATTGTGATAAATATATGATGGACTTGGGTACAATGGAACATGGGAATAGGAATGATTCGTATGAAGCATCTTTTCAGATACCAAAAAACAAAAAGAAGACAATTTTAAGAGTATATAACCAGATATTGCCGGGAAATGTGACTATAGGGAATTTTAAGGATATTTGGTGGGTCTGTGGTGATAAGGCATACATATTTCTACCATATGGGTGGACAGGATGCTGTTATATGGCACTGTTGAAACTTCCATATGAGGTTCTTACTATCCAGAAGGGAGTAGGGCCAGACGGGGGCCAATCTGATGTCGCTTCACATAGTAGAATGAAACGTGCGTTGGCACAGTTTCACAATTTGGAATCTTACCATTGGAGAATAAGTATAGGAGAAAAGTGGGGTATAGGATTATTTCCATGGTATGGGGTGACATTCTTGGCAGATCACATCGACAACATTACCTACACCTTGCAGGGCTTTGCGAACGAAGCCATAAGAGGTTTCGAATTTTTGTCAAACACTCAGAGAAGCCACCGACTGACGTTGCTAAAGCATGACATGGCTCTTGACTATATTTTGGCCAAACAAGGGGGCCTTTGTATGACTTTGAACTTAACAGGGGAGGCGTGCTATACGTTGATTCCTGATAGTTCTGATAATATGACTAGTGTCATAGAGGCATTGAAGCTCATACGAGATGCGTTTGGTCCATCAGAAGACGCAGGATGGTCTGCAAATGCTTGGTTGCAGGATAAATTGGGGCCACTAGGAGCAGTGTTAGTTCAGATTGTGGTAGCGCTAGTTCTGTCGTTGTGTGTGATGTTTTGTTTTTGTACGCTGTTGTTGACCTTTGCAAAGGCAATGATAATTAGATGGGTTGGAGTTGTGCTACCCGGCGATCAAACTCTGATGCCATTATTACACGAAGCTGACACGGACATGGATGAGGATGACGCAATAAAGATCGAAGTGGTGGAGGAATATCCATTTTGAATATCTCATGATTATAATCCTAGTATTTACCTCTGTTATTGCTTGCGTAGTTTGTAGTGTTGATTTTGTTTTGCTCTTTCGAGACTTTATTTAGTCTCGAAGGGGGGGATATGGAAACAAATGAACAAAATGATTAATGGACATTATGAGTTATAATCTCACATTTTACTTATAGAAGTGTTATTATTCGGTGTTTGATGTTTTAATGTGTATCTGTTCTGTATGCAAAAGATACTGGCCTTCTTTTCTTTCATTCTAGAACATATTGGGGGAAGACCACTGTGAGGGTGGTGGATTGTCAGGGACTCCGATGGGCTGAATGGATTCAGACACGTCAAACATGAAAACATGAAAATCTGAAGGACTCTGAACGTGGACTGGCGATACAACATCCAGATTCAAGACATCTTCGATACTACACCTGAGTCACGGCTGCTGAGAAACTGCAGCGTTATACAGTTTTATGTCTTCACTGAAATGTTACATTAGTATTATTAAAAATGAATTTTCGTCTTTGTATATTAAATGCTTGGGAAATGATGGTTTCTAAATATAATGGGACCTCGGATGTTTTCTTTTTCTCGATGTTTAGGGACAGTGGGGTAGGCAGGAAAAGGTCCATAGAAAGGTGCGATGGGTCGACCAGCCTGACTTTGGACATTGTTTTGTTTTGATTTGCTGAGTGTTCCATATGTATTTGCTAAAGTCATTTCCTTACACAAATTGCTAAATTTCTCATTTCAGTGTTTTGGAGTATTACTTATGGTTGCCTTGGCAGAGGGACCGTGAGAGAATTTTCCTGTTTACATTGTTTAATGGATATTTCAAGAAAAATTAGCTGCCTAACAGGTTTTTCACTCTCACTTTTTTATATACTCCGTAGGCCTATCGTTGCTTTAATGTTAAAAAGGACGGGTTGTTAATTTTGTCATGATCATATACTTGTATGTCTCTTCTGTTATTTTTTCGAGACTTTGTGTAAGTCTCGAAGGGGGGAATATGTGGTATATTTTCAGGCCTTGCATATTTTCAGGTCTTACACAGTACAGTGAAGACCCTAAGTGTAGTTGTATTAGATGAAAACCAGATGTGCAGGAGACCAGGGGCAGAAGGGTGGATGTGTAGAATGGGGAGGCCACATACATTCTCTCATTGTTCCGCCCAGATGTATGCATGACATGTATCCTATATAAAGATGAAGCGAGCGCCCTAGAAGGAGGGACTTTCGGATTCGACTTGAGACCTCCGGACGATCTAGACGTCTGTAATGGCATGTGTTGCTTGTTTGTAATAAACTTGATTATACCAGCAAGAACAGTGTCCACGGAGCATCCTTCATCATCACTTCAACAGACCTGTCGCATGCAAGATACTACAGATGCATTTTTCTGTCTGCCTGTCTGTCCAAAGAAGTAGGAAACCAATAGAATTAAGTTAATGACATTCAAAAGCTGTGAACATGATCTACATGAACCATAAGTCATGTTGGTTTTATGACTTGAGCATTGTGTAGGAATCAAATAAGGAGAAATAAAGAATATTCCTAATATTCTAATGCAATATCAAATAACAGTCATTCAGATCTCTTCCATTTGCATGACATAATTGGTGGGTTTTATACTAACTATAGCCTCACAGCTATGAATTTAGAGGCAGAGTGCGTCTGTAATATAATGGTTAGCTGTCCAGGGTTTCTCCTCGCTTTATGGTGCATGCTGGGAAGGACTCCAGAAACACCTGTATCGACAGATATAAGGTGTCTTTTTCTGGCCACATCACTGAAAGCTCCAGCTGTTACAGTACATGTGCACAGCTATTCTTGGATGAAATGTAGATCTTTGACTGACAGTAAAAAACCTCCAGCTTTAGTCTGCACCCTGTGCACTCGTGTATTCTTGCAATCCCTGACTGTCCAGCTGAGAAGACATACAGTAAATGTTCAAACACGTTACTTGGGGTCAACGCCATAGCTTTGCCCAATTTTCTGTGTCTTAGTCAGGAGTGACATCGTACACCAGTATACCAGTATACCATTTTACCATTATACCAGTTTACATGAGTAAGAGTATACTCCACACAATTGTAGTAGAATTGAAAACTCATTGATGATGATATGTCAAATCCAGTTATGTTCCATTGATTACTTTGTGTGTTCCTGTTATGTCCCTCTTTTGGTTTGTTACATGTCATTCATTCGTGTTTAGCGTTTACTGTTTTATCTTGTTACTTCCTTCCTTCGTGTTTTCCCACCAGTTTGGATTGTCTGCCTCGCTCACGATTAGTTTCCCCTGTTCCTCATCAGCTCTGCACTCACCAGACCTCCTGCTCACCTGCTCTCCTCTTACTTCCCCAATCACTCTTTCACTACATATACCAGCCCAGTTCCTTCGTTCGTCTGTCAGTTTATCTTTGTTGTTTTGTTGCTGTATAGAGTTGTGGTTTGTCTGTCTCCTGCCAGCTGCTTTTGGGACTTTAAGGCCTGTAAGACTTTTCATTAATTAAAGTGTCTTCAATGTATCAGCCTGTCTCTTGAGTCTGCTTTTGGATCCTTCCTGTCTGTGCTGCTTCACCAGCCACAACAGCACCCTTTTCTCCAGTTATACTTCATACAGCCAATGACTTCCCTTTTTTGATTGGTTGTTTCAAGTTGTGGCTCCAGTATGAAGATGTTTCATATTCTTTTCTACCTTGTTAGTATTTTTTTCTGTTTCGTTGCACATTACACATTTGGTTTGACTATAATTACATCAGCGAGACACTGACACATCAGCCGCACCCACAGGTGCTCTGAGTAACAGGAAAACCACAAGTCTTGCGTTCTTATGTGTTTGTTTATTAATTTCTGTAGACATTACTGCATCATAATTGAAGCAAAACAGGCAGTTTGGGGCATTCAGTGGATTTTCTTTGCCTTCCACCTCATTGCTTCATTCACATCAGAAGATTGTTTTTTTTTTTCTGTCATGTGATTGGTTGTTTCACTTTGTGAGCAGAGCATAAGTCAATGCCTGCTCTCATAGTGCTTTAGTATATCTACTCTGATGTGCGCTTTGTGGACATTCCCTGGAGAATTGTATTGATCTTGTGAGAATCATTTTGTTTTTGGAAATGATTCTCTTAATCCTATCATGTTTTACCATCATGGTGTCTGCAGTACCAGTAAGTAGGCTCATTTATTGACCAGATTAAAACATTACGAGTTTGAACGTTTGGCTTAGCCATTATGTGAAATCTGCTGTGAATCTGCAGCAGATTTCTAATACTGTGAAATCTTCTTTTATATTTTTAGGTCCATTCGAATGTCCTTCCTCCCTTGCTTTCACAAGGAGGAGCCACTCAAGCTCCAAGAGTTGTTGAAGCCACAAACCAGCTACCTGATGGTCTGACGCCGGCCCCTCTATCTCCCAATGTGGCGCAACCACAGCCTGGGGTCCCTCAGCAGCCGGGTCCCCAGGATGGCCCCCAGTTCCTGCCTCCCACCCAACACTACACGTGGCCTTCATTAGGGGGCAGTCCAATGATCATTCCTCTGCAGCCCAACATTCACGGATCTCAGCCTGCTTACCAGCCGACACTCGCACAGCAGCCTTTGGTAGGGCATAAAGGAATGAAAAAACAACAACTTACAAACAAAACTATATTTATATATTATATATAGTGATTCAGAATGTAACTAATTTAAAGTTGTGGGTTGTTTTTTTTCCTCCAGATTTTCCCTCCTTATAGATACATCCCACTTTTGTCATCTCCCTATAGGAATCAAATGGTAAGATACTTTTTTTTCCATAATTTTTTCCACTGACTTTGTTTTCTGGGACTGATCCTCCCATGCACTGCAAAAAGTACTGCATGTACTGCTCTGGACTGAACTATAGACTGCAGATGCCAGCTGCAATCACAACCTTGACAGATTTTGCCTGGGGGTCTTTAACATGTTTCTACAGTTGTGTTTTGTTCTGTCAACAGTCGATAGAGTCGGACAGTGTTCATATAATAAAGAAAATAACATATTGTACTTCAAAATTTGAAAGAGCAGCAAAGTAAAAATCTGCAGTATACTCAGACTGATTTTCTTCCACAGAATCCCCAAATTGTATACATGCTCCAGAAACCCAAGGTAAATGCAAATTACACCTTTATCACGATTTATGCGCAGACTGTTTTTGTAATATTCTTTCAGCTCGAGGTTTATTTGACATTTGCTCTCGTTCTCCAGAGCTCTCCACTTGCCAGTCTTAGCTCAGAGGAGCTCCAGGTAAAACAGCCAAGATTTGTATCTGTCTCTCAGCTTGTTCAAACAATCTGCTCTGAACTCAGTGATCCCACTGATGATCCAGTTGTCCCCCCACCCCCACCCCCCATTCCCCATGGCCTCTTACTGTATATCTTTCCTCTCTTGTTCGTTTTAGATGGCAGCTAAAATGGGCCAGCTGGGTGTGTACCTGTCCACTGTGCTCACAAACTCACCTGCAGGAGCAGTTCAGCCTGTGAGACAGGGTGCTGGGCTTGTAAACCCACAGCAGCAAGTCGTTGTGCCAACTGCGGGGACCTCCTCGGCTGGACTCCAACAGACACAGGGGCCAGCAAGCTCTGGACCACAGCCGACCGCTAACGGGCTCCCTTCAGGTTTGGAGAGACAAACGCAGGAGCCAGTCACTGTGAAAGCACCTGTTCAACCCACACAAGGAAAGCTTGTCTGCGACTGCAGCAACCGGCAGTGAGAACTCATAACACACTGAGAAAATGTATTTTTCCTTTTTATTATTATAATAAAGAATAAACCTAAATTGTTTCAACTTTTTCAAATGTGCTTGTCTTCATGATTTTTGTTTAAATTGATCATCTTAAACCTTTTAGGTAGCATGGGAACACTGAAAACAAGCTGTTAACACAACATTGACATATTATCAGCTTTAAGTTGATATGGTGAACATGTCACACATCTAGCAGACAGAGTAATGATTGCATTCATATGGAGTACCTTTCCCTGATCAATAAAATTTCAATATTCACTCTCTCCTTATCGCTGTGTCTTGATTTCTTCCAACTATTATGGGAAATATCTGGGTCTTTAACTGCTTAATGCTCCACTTTGATCACAAGCCTGTCTGTCTGTTGTGCATGTAGTGTACACTGTGTTTTTAGTGCATTAAAGCTGAAAACGGGTTTGATGACAGCTGTGAAACTGAACCAAACCGTTAGAGCTGAGAGGAACTGCTGAATTGGATGATAACTCTCTGTGGGTTCATCACTCCGAGCAACAAATATGAATTATAGTAGCGTTAATATATTTAGTTTCATGCACATGCCATTCAATTGGTACTGTGACTTTCTTTGTTGCAACCAATTTTCTCAGCAACGACCTGATCATGTTCCTAAAGTAATGCTGTTCCTACAGTAATGCACATCACATACTGCCCTGCAGCAGTTTTTGCTTTAAACACAAGGCATGTTTGTCAAGAAAAAACAGCACTGTATGTGTGAAACTGTGTTAACTTCTCTGTAGGAATTACATTTTTACTCAACTCAAATGCCTTGAATGGTACTTACAGGTTTCTGCACAGTAACACCATAATGAAAGAGGCCGTCTAATCACCATGCTGATACCTTTTCGTTAAAAGTACTGGATTTTTGCCAAAGTGCAGCATTGAAGTATCCCCACAGGCTCCATATAGGTGACTGAGTATACCAATTATCGGAAGCTACATAATCTGTCTGTATTTAACAAACGGGAAACGAGTTTGAGTCAAAATAGGCCTCAAATGTGATTGTGATGAAGAAATCGAGAAATGGGACAACTGTAATATAATCATAATATTCATCATTAAATCATAATCAGCTATAATACAGTATATTACCTATTATAGCAGGTATAGTCTGTGATAAGATGCTTTAGAATAAACACCTAAATGAAAAAAATCTATTACAGCTACATTATGTAATGTTAGTTTCAAAAGCTCCACTTTACTAACTCTGCATTTGACTCCTACTCACATGCAACTGAAGGCCTTTTGGGCCGTCTAAAATGTGCCCCAAGGGATCACCTGATAAAGCAGATCAGTGAGAGCTCAAATGTGATAAATGTGCGTTTCAAGGCAGATCTGTGTTACGAGATTTCCCACAGAGATATGGCTGCCAATTTTGTCATCATAAAAATTAAAATCCTTGGCTTGTCACGAATACCTGTCATAGGTTTACTTGTCCTTTGTTTTGTCAGCGAATAAATAGGAGTAAATCCCTTTGCAGTGATCACACCCCTCCTCAACAATCCGTCAGTACTCGTGTGTTTGCCAGAAAGATAAGATAAAGTTAATATCATATGTCATGGCATTTGAAAATGATTGAATTTTGAACTAAAATTATCTTTCAAATAATGATTTGACTAATAAAAAGAAAACAATCTCTTTTACAGCTTCATTCAAAATGAAATTCATCCTGCTTGCTGTCTGCATCGTTGGAGTGGCTGTCTGTGCTCCTGTAAGGAAAACGCCTTCTATTACTAAAATATTTATCCTTCTTTTTTCTCTCTCATATATGTTTTATATGCTGTAAATATTTGACAGAACAAGCTTACCCAAAGGTCCTTGTAGCTGTACGTGGAGCTCAACCTAATCATTATCAGCAGATGGAGTTTGTTCAATTGTCCTGGAATTGTAGATGTTCAAACCTCTTTTCCTGAGCATTTTAAAGAGTCCTTCGTGCACGATGGTTATTGACAATGTTGTTAGTGAATAATACTACATTTAAAAGTTTGTCTCAATTATTGATTTTACACTCACCTGCATTCCATTGATTCTACAGTATTTCCTTTGCTTCTTTGCAGTTAGAAATATTCATGGAGTTTGACATCCGTCACGCTCCAGCTGAGGTACAGTAAATCATGACATACACACAAAAACCCACAGCAAAAGACACTATTTCAAACATCACTGAATAAGCTCTGGACACAGGTCTACTATTATGTGTTCACCACTGATGGTAATGTAGCTGAGCCTATTGCTGGCTCTGTTGCTAGCAGTGCTGCTGCTTTTTCTCATAATCTACACTAAAGGTTAAAAGGATCTTCTTCTTCTTCACAGGCAGCCCATGTTATTCCGGCTGGAGCCCCATTTGGAACTCTGGAAGTTGTAAGAGCTCATTTGTATTGTTTAGACCCTTTTTTAATACATTTTATCCAACGAAAACTGTCTTGTATGATAATCTGGACTATTTTTATTTCCAGCTGCTCCCTGTTGATGCCCAGGGGTGGCCTGTTGGCGGATCTGTGTGTGAAACCTAGACTTCCATTTGAATAAAAGATAATTAATAGTCCAACACAGTCAAACAGTGCATTGTTTCAACCTTTTTTAAATGCGTATCCTTTGCTTGTAACAATGCATGTTTAAGTGCATGTGCCTGCGTGTGTTATCATTGAAAGGTCCGTGGCTTAATCAAGCAGGAGATTCTTATGCCAAACGGGAGAGACACAAAGGATGTAGTAAGTCCCTGCAGATTTTCATTCCTCTGATAGAAGTTTGTGACATTTTATTGAACTAATGATGTCTTGTGTTTCTCATCTATTGCAGTACTACCTCTTCGGTTTTGACCTGCCAAAAGCTGCCCCTGTTGCCCCTGTTGCCCCTGCATCTCCTGCTGCTCCTGCTGCTCCTGCAGCTCCTGCAGCTCCTGTTGTACCCATCATTGCCGCTAGTGCCCCTGTAAGAAAGACTACAGATTTTCATTTTGAGCTATTTAAGTTTTTTGACGAAACAGGAAGTCTTGGTGACTGTCAGCTGTCGACCATATAAACGCTTTGATTCATTTGAATGTAATCAGGTGGGAAACTGGATTGAATTGAAGTGGTGATGAGGGCAACAGGTTCATTTTGATGAATGAGTATTGCATCTGAGAGAAACAGTCTTCCAACTATTTGCCGCGGGGTGTTGAGAAACATCGAGTCATCAGCACACGATCCTCACTCCTGATCGGCTCATCAGAGGCCTCTGTCATTTCAGGCTGCCAAACCCAGCGGAGATGATGATGATGATGACGAGGATTAAACGATCAGAGTCAGCAGGATAGGAGTGGGTAGGAGCAGGACAGGTACACATGGACACAAAATAATCATTGACATATTTACAAGACACATAGACTGTGCTCTAATTCAGACTTTTAGGTTTTAACAATAATGTTTTGAAACACAATCTTACAATCAGATATTCTCTTTCTGATTGTCTTTTAATTCATACTTTTCTTTTCATCGCAACAACAGAAAAGATGTATTTGCTTCCCTTCCCACTTTAGATGACCATTGCAATAAGTCCAGCAGCCTATCCCGGTGAAAGATGACCGTGTCAACACTACTGTTTACAAAAGTATGAAAAATATGGTGCAATGCTGTTGAAAAGAAAATGGTGCAAAAATTTCTCATAATAAAAATTGGTGCCATGCAAAGAAATATGGATGTGTTTTTTTATCCCAGTTTTGAGCCTCTGCATGTTGATTCCTCAGTTAGATTTGAAACTATGCTTCATAATACATATAAATAACCCATGCATTGTCTTCTGGTTATTTGCTTCAAATATATACAATATTACACAAAAAAACCAGACACACACCTATGTGCTCATTCCACAAAATGATTGTTTGTGTGATTAACCAACATTTTGTGATAAGATTATTATAAAATGATGTAATGTTAGTTTGTAAATCAGCTTTTTGACTAATTGAATAGCTATAAACACAGACAAACACTAACATATAGGTTTATGCAAGCTGACATATGAGGGTAGTTTTTTCAGCTTGTTGAAATTCATTGGAGTAAAAGAGTTGCTAATTCCATTTTATGAGTATACATTCAGTACATTCACCATCAGTTGCCTGGATAGACTTGTGTCTGTTCTCATGAATTGGAAACACAATTAACATGCAAGCAACTGGAAAACAAACGGAATTACGTTTATTATTGCATTCAAATAAGTAGAATAGAATACAATATATATTTTTGTTAACCTTTATTGTCAAAGTAACATACACAATATTGCATTTTCTGATGTTTATGCCACAACTCTGCAGTAGAACAGAACTGATGAAACTGTCATGACGGCAGAATGAGGCACAAGGAAAGTGAAGGTGTGCACTGCTCTAGACTGTAATCAAACAGTCTGTTATTACACAGAAAGTGGATTCGACCACTGGTCATTTAGTAAAGCTGAAGACTAGACACCTGCACTGCACCTACTCATTGGGAAACATCACGCCCATTACTGTGATTGGCTCTCATGTGAGCTGGCGCCCTATAAAAGACAAACTAACTCTGTAGAAGATACGATCAACTGGCATCATCTTCAACATCAACATTCATCATCCTCCCCAGTGGTGTTTCTTTCTTCTCGCAGAAGGTGAGTTATAAAGAACTTCAACATGAGTTCATGCTTGCTTTCCTATTAAGATGCCAACCATGCAGTATATGAATGATTTTTGTTCATGTATTAACACATTTTGTCTGAAGGACTCGGACAATCTGCAAAAATGAAATTGGTCATCTTGTGCCTCTGTCTGGCTAGCACGGCCTGTGCTGCACCTGTAAGTTTTTAAAATGGATAAAAGTGGCTCTTGTGATTTAATTTTCTCAATCCAGGCAGAGTTCTGATGTTTCTTTATATCAAGCTATTTCTGTTTTTGTCTTCGTTCTCAGTCCATCTTTCATTATCTGCCTCATTACGCTGGTTCCAGGCAACAAGTACCACCCTCACAGGTAATTATGCATTTTGTGTGTTGTTTAACTTCTTTGTCAGAGGTTGTTACTATGCAAAAGTGAATAATATACAGTATACTACTGAGCGAAGGCTGCTTGTGATACATATATGAAGCACAGCAGGAATATTGCTATGTGGAGTTCACTGTCTACTGACAATTTCCCATTCATTCAGGTGAGAAGTCCCTTCACAGCTGGCCAGTCTCTGCCACAACCTGGAGCACCTGGCGCTTACAGTTATGAACTGGTATGTCACACTCTTATATCTCATGTGTAGGATTATGATGAATGCTTGCAGTACACTTATGTTTTTAATTTTTTCCCTAAGATTTACCCTCACAGAGTTGCTGGTGGTCCAGGCGGATCAAACGCTGCACAGGTCAGCATGCAGTTTATACAGAAGCATCTCCTCTTTTAGAAATGTGGTAAAAACATCACCTGACTGCTCTCTACTTTTCATTGATTTTTCTTTTTTTCTTCTTTTCTCTTTCTGCAGTCCTTTGGTTTCATCAAATACTCCATTCCTCAGCCACCAGGCAGACAGAGTGTGGAAGTCGTAAGTGTTGTTGTTTTTTTCACCTTTTCAGATAACCATACACTATTGGGACTGAAAAACACTTTAATTATGTTTTAATTATGCATGTTTGATAAAGTAAACAACTTGTTGGGACAAGACTTATTGATATGTTTGTGCTCTCCTGTTTTTACATTTTCAGTATTACCCCTACGATTTCTCCCAGCAAAGGGTAAATATTTTAAACTTGAAGACATTATAGAATGCATAAATTCGATGTGAAATTACTTCTGTCGAATATTATTTTACATGATGCAGTACTAAATGAGGGCATGTGCTTTTGTTCCAGATAATGACAAACATCCCTCCTATGACAAACGTCCCTCAGATGCCAAATGTGAGATTTTATTTATTCTACATGTTGCATTTTACTGTTGCTTTATTTCTGTCATATTTTACTCTTACTTTCATTTGTTTTTTTCACAGGTGTTCCCATTTGAATATCCCCCTCAAAATATTCCCCAGCAAATCCCAAATGTAAGTGGAAAAATGTCCTCTGAAGATGTGAATTGATTCTGAGCATTTCTTTACCTCTGAAGTTTTACATTTCCTCTTTTTTCAGATTCCCTCATTCAATGTCAATGCCATTCCATCCCAGGATCCCATGCAGTCCCTCCAGCACGACCAGCCCACGCAGACAAGCCAGGTACTTATCAATCTGTTTTCAGTACAACTCTTCTTTAATGTAATATACAAACACACATATTGAAAATTACTATCAATATGAATACAAAGCATATGGCATCTGTGGGGGGAGTCTGTGAAATCAATATTTGCTATAAATTGCTTATTGATCTTTGCAGATGCCGGCAAAGGTGTGAAGTGGATGAGAAGCATGAAAAAGAGACGAAACTATACCTTCTTCCGTAACATTCAGACATCTGTAATAGAACAAATGACGTTAAATGACTGAATCTGTTTCTGTAACATGTAAATGTGCTTAAAGTCAAGATAAAATGCTAGGATGGTCATTTAATAGTCAATTGTTATTAGAGTATTGTTGCAATAGTAAACTACTTACAACAAGGTAATCTGTATAGAATTACTTTACTTTATAGTCCTCATAGATATTCACTATTATTGTGTCACTCAAATACTTTGTAATGCTGCATTTCCACAGTATGTAACAAATGTGATGCATATGTTTATTAACTCATTTGAACTTTTCCTTAAATGTAATTTTCCTTAAGAAATAAAGTCTAAGTTTCCAAGCAATTTTGTTGTTCTTCTATGTCTTTTTAAAGAGCTTTAGAATTTGATTGGTATTATTTGTATTTGGTAATGTGATGAAAACACAGCTGTGAAGCGCAAGTAAATATTGTTTTCATTATCAATCTGAACCCAAGATATGGTGTCTTCAAAAATAGTTGTTATACCCATCAACCAGAGATGGTATTAGAAAGCCCTAATACAGGCGGTATAATGTTAAAAGTGGCTCTGCATAAGACCTGGAATTGCCACCCTGTGCCACCCGTTTAGACACGCCCCCGGTAACAACAGTCACCCAGAGACTTTCAGTTTGCAATTATATAAAACAGTGAAAAGCAGCAAAGAGAGTACAACTATCAAATATGTTCACATTTTGCTTGTATATAAAACAAACAAGCTCTTCATTAGAAAGGTGTTTCATGAGTATTTTTGACAATAATAATTATTCCTGCACTATTTTTGGGACACTGGAATAAAGAGGTATAAATAAATCAGATTAGTGCCACTGGTTCAAATTGTGTGGTCATTATGTTGGGTTGTTTTATGACACACAAAGAAAGAACAGCACACAATTATTTCTAATTATTCCATGATGTATTTGATGTGCTAAGTCAAAGATTTATCAGATGAATGTAGAAATGAATCCTGTAAGAAATAAATTGTACTTTTTCTTCATGTTTTTTTGATCCCGCTGTCATCTTAGCACTAACATTAGCCTCGGCATTGAGTCAAAATGATTTCAATCAAACTAATTGTGTCAGCTCTACACAGCTGTAGACCATAGAAATAAATGGAGTGTCTTTTTACTCGGAATATGTGTTTTGGATTGTTGTGAATTCTTCCAGATGTTCCAGGCAGCCACTGGTCTTCATTTTTTGACTCAACTTGACTCAATTATTTCTTTACAGTGAATATATCTTGTTAAATGTGTTGATATTAAGCTTTAAAATGTTAGGGTATGGACACTGGCTGCCAAACATATTGTATTCTAGAACTATGTTTCCTGAAAAAATCAAGTCCGGCCTATTGGAGTTACCTTTGATCAGGGTTTGTCTTTTAACTCTCAGATAAAACTAATTTCTAGGACTGCCTTTTTTCACCTACGTAACATTTCAAAAATCAGGCACATCCTGTCTCAAAGCGATGCAGAGAAATTAGTTCATGCATTTGTTACCTCTAGACTAGATTACTGTAATTCCTTATTTTCAGGCTGCTCTAATAAGTCTCTTAAATCTCTCCAGTTGATCCAGAATGCTGCAGCTCGTGTACTAACAAGAACTAAGAAAATATATCATATTACTCCTGTATTAGCTTCTCTGCACTGGCTCCCTGTAAAATCTAGAATATAATTTAAAATCCTTTTACTTACCTACAAAGCCCGAATTGGTCAGGCACATCATATCTTAAAGAGCTTATAGTACCATACTGCCCTACTAGAGAGCTGCGCTCCATTAATTCAGGGTTACTTGTGGTTCCTAGAGTCTTAAAAAGTAGGATGGGAGCCAGAGCCTTCAGTTATCAAGCTCCTCTTTTGTGGAACCAGCTTCCCGTTTCAGTCCGGGGGCAGACACACTCACCACATTTAAGAGTAGGCTTAAGACTTTCCTCTTTGATAGTGCTTATAGTTAGGGCTGGCTCTGGCTTGCCTTGGACCGGCCCTTAGACAAACTGGTGTAGGCTAAAACTACAGGGGGACTTCCTTAGGATACACTGAGCACCTCTCTCCTCCTCTTCTTCACCTCTGTCTGTATGCATTGATGTCCCATTAATGCTCATTACTAACTTTACTTCTTCCCCGGATTATTTGTGCTTTCTTGCCTCACAGGTTCCCATGACCGCAGTTTTATCTGGACACTGGTCCTTCAACCATCCATGGCCCTGCTGACACCTACTACGATCTTCATTATTAACCCTATTACCGATACCATTAATGCACAGTACTGATTTTGTCTCTTCCCCGGAGTCCTTGTGCTTTCTCTCCTCACAGGTTTCCATGGAGCATGGTTTCATCTGGACCCTGGTCCTTCCTCCTACCATGGCCCTGCTGACTCCAACTGCTAATATCACTTTCATTATTACTCGCATTACTATTTCATATTACCGATACCATTAATGCACATTATTGATCTGCTTCTTCACCAGAGTCTCTGTGCTTTCTCGCCTCACAGGTTCCTGTATATCCAGGTTATACAGGGACCAGGTCTTGCCTCCTGCCGTGGTTCTGTCATACATTGAATGTGCTGTCATTACATTGAATGTGTTGTAATTCACTATCCTGTTCTACACATGACATCTATTGCACTTCTGTCCATCCTCTGTTGCTCTCCCTAAGGTTTCTTCCTCTTTTCTTCCCGTTAAAGGGGTTTTTTGGGGGAGTTTTTCCTGTTCCGATGTGAGGGTCCTGGGACAAGAGGATGTCAAATGTGTACATATTGTAAAGCCCTCTGAGGCAAATTTGTAATTTGTGATTTTGGGCTATACAAAAATAAATTGAATTGAATTTAATTGAATGATCAGCAGGCAAACATAGGCATCATGAAAAGGAAAGCGGAAAATGTGAATTTAACTTCTAACATTAAAAGTGGTGCCTTTTAGCAGCCAAGTGTTTCAGTCAGGCTGTTTAACTCAAAAGAGTTTTAAACATCTAGTAGTTACAATATTTTATAAATTGTGGTTATGGGTAATGTACAAACAATGTTATCAGTGGAGGGCCTATGATTGACCCCTGTGGAACACCACAGGACAAAGGGCAAAAGAAGAAAGGCAGCATCCTAAGAAAATGACAGAGACATGTTTGTTTGTGTTGCAAAGGCAAGAGGTATAGTAAAAGTGCCATGTCCATGAACATCTCTAGTCAGTGATATAAGACTAAAGTATTTACCGAACCCAACATATACAGTACAGGTACAGTGTATGCATCTTACATACTGCATAGGCTACAGCATAGTTACAACACAGAGTGAACATAATGTGCCACATTGGTTGAACAAATTCCCCTACAGTGAAATGTAACCGTCTTAAACAAAAAAATACCATAAGGGAAAGGACCTTTCCTAATCTTCTCTCCCCTAGGGACAAAAGCCTGTCACAACACGACTTAACATTTCTCTCTTCAAAGACACTTGAACACACGCTATGTGTGTCTCTTCCCCGCAAGTTCTCTTTCCTGGAACACTCACCACATAAATGTATAACTTCTATCATCCACAGCAAAGGAGATGTTGACAGGAGCTTTAATAGCCTTAATTTGCCTCATAACTACAGCAACTTTGCCTTTTGTACAGGCAGTATTTCTGGGAAGTTGTGATAAAATCAGGTACAAATACACAAACACAGAATTGGACAATGAGCCGACATAATCTGAAGGTAGATGGATAAAGAAACAATAGCAACACAGTTGGGTCAACAGAACAGGTATGGGTTTGAACCTGACATGTTTTTTTTTATAAAAATATATACAACACACAGCTATTCTAGTGAGATGTTGTGACAGAACACATCAATTTAAGAAAAACACACTCATAACTGAGATCATATATTTTAACTTTTAAAGATTAAAAAGTGACTGCTTCAGGATTTTTTGTACATTATTTGTCTCATCTCAATTTTGAACACAATACATACAAGACCTGCTTAGGATTAGTATGTATGTATTGATTTGAGACAGGTCGGGCTTCTACAGCAGCTCTGTCAGGGTGTGCATACAGACAGAGCAGTGTTTTGAGCTAAACATGCAAATCAACATGCTAACGCACTCACATTGTTAATGCTGTAATGCTCAAGTTTAGAAGGTTTAATATTTACCATGTTCGCTATCTTAATTTATTGTGTTAACTTGCTAAGATTAGCTAATTAGCACAACAGTTAAAAAAACTTGGGTGTTTGCAGGTGTTTGGTCATAAATCGGTCAAATAAGAACTTTGGCCTGATTAGATGACCCAAAAAGAAACAATTTAAACATTTCGGAAACCATCTGAGTTCAAATTAAAGCCCAAAGTTCCACTGTGGCCAAGAGGAGCCTTGCTATATGAACTGTGGATCCAAGTGGTGTTTCACCTCAACAGTAAGGAATCCAATGTAGGGTTAAGTCCCCACCACGTGTAGGCAACCTTTGCAACCCTTTGGTTTGGATATTTTACCTTTAAGATTAAAGCTTCATGTTGCTTTGCAAGTTTCCTAAATCCAAACTCAAGAGCAAAATACAATCACCTGCTTCAGAATTGATGAACAGATTTCTTTTCATTCATCCAATTTTGTAGCACTAAAAGAAGAAGAGAATATTGTCCTACCTTCTTATTTGATCATTCAACTCATATGAATGATATGTATCTAAAATCGTAAGTGCAAAACAAATGAGATGTACTGATTTTGATCTGGTTTGTTAGTTGAAACAGAGAACAATCCATTTAAATTAGCAACAGTCAGACATTCAAGTTGGTACAGGAAACATTCAGTTTACAACCTCATTCCCCCTTCTCACTGCCCAGTTTTTCAAACAAGGACAACAGGATAACAACAGTACAAGTTTAGAAGAACTAATGAAGGGATCGTATCAGGAGTGAAACTCATCAGCTCAGCAGTTTGGATACAAGAATGTCTAGAATACAGTTTTGCAGATTACAGAGTAATTACGAGTTTCATTATCTGATTTAAAACCCCAAAAAATAAACATAAGAAACCCAAACACTGTGATCCATGACCACACCAGCTAAAACAAACACAGGGATCAGTGGAGACTCAGACACCACGAAAGTGCTTCCCATTGGCACACACACACACACATACACAATCTGTAGACGTCAGTATACTTCTGTATAGACAGAGATAAAACCTCGATTTTAAATGGAAACATAGCAGTGCGGATGTAGCCTGAAAAGTTAAGGAGGGAATTGTCTCTTTAGTTGAAAACGTGACAAGGGGCCCCAAACCCACACTGCTTTGTAGGGGGGGGGGGGGGGTTACAAGCAAAACCGAAACCACTGGTTTAATAATACATTATATTTGCTAAGCTTATTATAGCTGATATTTTCTATGTAAAAACTGAAGAGTACAAACTATCGTAAAACGGAAATATTGAAGTATAAGAAAAAGTACCTAAACATTTTACTTACTTGAGTAAGTGTTTACTGTTTGTAAATTGTTTATAGAGGAAAAGCATTGTAGTATTGTAATGTGTCATCTAAGGACCTCCCTGTCACTTTCATCAATATTACAATTTTAATAATTATTATATAATACAATTTATTTTAGTGTTCAACTGCCTTAACCAACAAACATGTTCTTATTGTTCTATATATAAATATATAAATATCTCAGTCAGTATCATTCCATGCTTGTGTCAGCTTCCTGCCGTCTCGTTTTTTTTTGGTGTTAGAGCAATAACGAGAAGGGCCTGTGTGCTCAGCATACTTGTGCAGCATGTAATTAACTATAACAGGGGCCTTAACCTTACATGCCCCTTTTTTTTCAAAGTGTAAGGATATTTCTTCAAACACATAGCTCTGTGAGTTTTACTGGATGTGATTGGTTGTCCCAGGATGTTCCAGTGTATAAATGGCATCCATGTTAGAGATGAAGCAGATTACTTTCTATCCCTGAGGAGACACATCTTCAGCTTCTCTCTGCCCCAGGAAAAAAGGTGAGATGGACTTTTCATAGGGAAACAATTTTACACCAGGCAATTATCTTCGATTAATTTAATTTCAGAAACATTTTCTCTTATTTAACAAAGGAAATGAAGAATGAAGAACGTTGTTGTACATAACATGATGCGTTTTTTTTGTAGGAACAATCATGATGAAGCTGTTGGTGCTCACGGTGTGCCTGCTGGTCACTACCTTGGCTGCTCCTGTGAGTCTTTCCGAAACATGATTTAAACGTGTCATTTAGTCTGCCCTTTTCAAGCTTTTAAACACTGTTTTGCTTTAGAGAAAACAGCATAAAGTCATTGTTGTGTCCTCTTTTCTCTTGCTTGGTTTGCAGGTTGTGGAGAGTGACAGCTATGAAGAAAAAGTAAGACTTTTGCTTTTCTGTGAGGTTTCTGTGTATGTGTGCCCTGGCAAGTGATACCATGTTTTAGTCATGTCATCAGATGGTAGGTGTCTGACAGGGAGGGAATAATTGGCTTAAGTGCAGCACATGTCTAGAGATGTCTGGTATTTCCTCAGCAAGTTGCAGCACATGCTAATGAGGCCCTGAGGTGGATGGAGATGTACAGGCTGTACCAGCAGCAGGTAGTGGGGGCTCCTTGTAGTTTCACAACAAAAAAAAGAAATATAAATGAATTAGTTTGGCAGCAATCATTAATTATAATCATTAATCTATATTTTTTCAGGGAGTAGTTGGAAACCCCTTCCTGCCTGCTGCTGATGCTCCTGTAAGTTTATATCTTGTTAGACTCCAACATGACTTTAGTTTTAGATTTCATATGAAAACTTGAACATAAACTAAAGTCTGGCATTATTACTGAAGCTTGGCCGTAACTTATTCATTAATTATTCATTCGTTTACGTTTAGCCGACTGCGGCAGCAGTGGTAAACTCACATACGGCACTGCAACATCTAAAATGTCACAATTCAACATGCTGTTTGAGTTAAACGTGTTATGTTCATGTAGGGCGATGCTGCACCAGCCCAGTCTGCTGATGTCCCCCCTCCTGCTGCCCAAGCTGTTGAAGACACATCAGAGGAGACAGAGGTGAGCAGACATTCCGATACATGCCGAACCAAACCATCATTTATTTTATTATTTGTACCTGTGCTTCTTTTCCTGTTGATTGCATGATGTGCCCTGTAAAAAGAAAGGCATCAGATTATGCTCTGTTGGTCAGTTGAAAAAATAAATCAGCAAAATAATCAAGACGGGAGGTGAATCTTTTGCCACTTGAGTGTTTCTCTTTTATGCTTGGGGAAACATAATACTGACAGTGGCATCTTTCTTCAGACCATCCCTGCTTGGTAAATGTCCACATCTTCCCAACTCTGCACCACCAGTTTGTACACAAGCTTTCTGTTAAAGCTGTGTAAAGTCAATTAGTTTCAACTCTAAAGTCATTGTCTGTCTATATCCTTGTGACAGGGTGGCAATCCTGCCCCCAAAGATGCAGCACCTGGTACTCCTGCCATCCCCCTAAACTCTGATGAGGTAGAGGAGGCCGAGGAGGCCGAGGAGGTCGAGGAGGTGGAGGCAGCTGAGGCTGAACCAGCTGTGGTGGAAGAAGCACCGGCAGACCCCGCAGCAGCTGTCGAGCAAGCCGTGGTTGACGTCCCAGTAGATGCTGCACCAGCTGAAGCTGCTGCTGTGGATGTGTCTCCTGTTGATGTGGTTCCAGTTGACGTGGTTCCAGTTGACGTGGTTCCCGTTGATGTGGTTTCAGTTGATGTTGCCCCTGCAGCCCCTGAGGTGGCTGTCGATGCGGCTGCCGCAGCTGATGTCCCTGCTGCTGTTTATGTCCCTGCCGCTGTTGATGTCCCTGCTGCTGTTGATGTCCCTGCCGCTGTTGATGTCCCTGCTGCTGTTGATGTCCCTGCTGCTGTTGATGTTCCTGCAGCTGTTGATGTCCCTGCTGCTGTTGATGCCGGTGTTGCTGATGCCAGTGCTGCCCCACCGGCAGCTGAAGTTGACACAACTGGAGTGGCAGCAGCTCCTGCTGCAGTGTAGTTCTCTTCTTCTTATCCCCAACCTCCTCTGTTAGCAGTTACAGCAATAGCTGGAAAACAGCATGTGTATGTAGCGCAAAAGTATGAGAAAGCTGTGGCATATTGATTAGACAATGAACAACAAGTGAAGTGTGTTTTTAGTTCAGAATTAAAACATTTTGTTGTGTTCTTTTTTCTGTCTTTAATTGAAATACTTTTTACGTTTCTGTACTTGAAATTCAGCTGTGATCGATTAGTCACACATGATAAAAATGTTTATCTGGCCACAGTAGGAAAAGAAGATGCATTACTTATAACATTAAACTATTCTATTCATTGTCCCAGAAAGTGTACCAGGACCCTGAAACTGAAGCATCTAAATGGAATTCAGCCCTCATGAATTTTAATATTTTCACTTGTGCTTTTCCTCACATCAAAATGTATTCTGTGAAAAGACCTATGAAATAAAAGCAAAGATGCCATAATAACATGGTATATTAAACTAGCTGGTGACAAGTCCATTATTTTGCCTTTCCTTTCACTCAGCTGCCACCATCAACAAAAACGCATGATGCCATCTAAAACAATGAGTCATGTTGTGATAAAACTGCAAACATCAGCCAACAGGGAGTGCTACTGAACCACAGGAAGTCTATAGTACCCAGGAGAGGAGGATTTGTTGTTAGCATGCAGCACTCAACACTGGTTCAGATTTAATTTCACTCTCATGGTTCTTATTCATGTAAAAGGAACCAGAGCCACCTGATCTGAAATCTGTAATGCTCGTCACAATCTAATAGGATCAGAGGTGGATATGGCTGAGGGTGCTGACTGAGCAGGAGATGCTAGTGTGTGTGTGTGTGTGTGTGCGAGCAAGCAGACTAAATCCTCTGCCGTTACACAAATGGTCAGGAAAGTGATAGCTTGTCACAGATTTAAAAAAAAGAAAAGAGGAGTCAACAGAAAATGTTTTTTACTGTTCTGGATCTTTGCCAACAGATTAACTGAAGGTTTTCCAAACTTCATTTCAACAAATCTCATCTCCCACTGGAGTGGACAAATAAGGAGGACGAGTGACTCTGCCTCTCCTCTTCTCAGCCAACTCTAATCCACAAATCCTTATCAGGGTCACTGAGACTCTATGACATAGTTAGTTAGACTCAATGATTATAGGTGACACTTGTCTAGCTGCACTTTGATATTATTTAAATTATAAACTAATGATTAATACAATAAATCTGCTGTTGCTGTGAGTGGCCAGTTGACAGTCCTCAAAACAACTAAGAGGATAAAAGGAAAATGGACTTTACATTACATTAACAAGGGAAAAAGGTAAGTTGAATAAAACTGAGTCATCACTACAATTTGGGAAATATTTCTGTAGCTGTTTGTACAACCACCTTAAATGTCACATAATGTTTTTCTCCTTTCACTTGATGCAATTCTGCTGGTTTTGGACTGCAAATGCAGTGATGGATGCATTCACTTAAGTTCTAATGATTTCTGGTCTTTTTCAAACAGCCCTCGATTTGTCAAGTCAGTTTATTTATTCAGCACATTTAAAAAAAAAAAAAAAGTGCTTTCCCATCGGGGCAGATGGGTTAAGATCTGCCTCAATACAGTTTTACATAATTAAAGAAGTAAAAGGTGCAACAACAACAAAAAAATGATAGAAAGATACAATAAAATAGGATGTTAAGAAATAGGAATAAAACCAACATGTCACACAAACGTTTGCAGTATCTAAGATATCTGACCAGGGAGAATATTGCAGTATAGGTGTATAATCACAGGATTTATATGGAGTGATAAATATACAGCATAAAGTAGAAACACAATTTTGATTCTTGTGTAATCTATTCTTAAACTTTTGATTCTAACAATTCATCAAAGCAATAGAGAATCGAATACATGTATCTAGGGCTGCATCTTCTGCAGATTAGTTTTTGGATTGTCTGGTCTATAAATAGCCATGAACATAGTCAAAACTCTCCATTACAAGTTTTTAGAGACCAAGGTGACTTCCTGAAATGTCTTGTTCTGTTTAACCAACAGTATGAAACTCAAAGATATTGAATTTACTGTCATAGAACACAAGTGAGATGCCGGTAGCAGTTCCTCTTTTGCAATTTTTACTTTATAATTACTTAAAGTCTATAAAGTCGTTGCTGACAAATATTTTGTCAATTGAATAATCAAATAATGGACACATAGTTTCAGCTGTACGTAATTTGAGGGTCTATTATGCTTATTGTGGACAGACACATTTAATATGTAAGAGAATTTAATCTCTAGTCACGTCATCCGTACACAAAATCTCTCCTTGGGATTTCTTTTTTCAGGGTAAACAGATCTGCAGCCATGACAACTTCAACCCCCCTTCATTACCTCACTGTGCCACCTCACACTGTATCACAACTCTCCACAGACAGTGAAGAGTCCAGCGAGGATGACCTGTAAGCAAAGACACATTTAAAACTATTCAGACAAAGAGCTTCTATTACAATAATGAGGAAGTAAGACAGTCAATTAACTTCATGTGTAACGTGCTGTGTTTTTTTCCCAGAAGTGTGTCTGAATCAAATCCTCATCGCCTGCTCAGTATGAATAACAGCAATAACAATGACAAAGAGTAAGTGTGATTATGGAGTCACCAAGAGATGAGTGAATGCACTGTTTCTCTTTGATGTAACTTAAAAGTCATTTCAGAAAGGCCAATTAAATGTGTTCATGCATTATTTTCCAGGGAGAACAAGAAAAAAAGGAGAAAGGAGAAAAAAGAGAAGAAAGCGTAATTGTGTTATATTATCGATCTTTAAGCAAATGTTTCTTTTAAAAAAACAAAACAGCTTTACAGTATGCACAGTATGCTCTAATGTATTCATGTGTGTTACAGAAAGAAGGATATGGAGAAGAAGGAAAAGGAAGAAAGGGAGGCTAAGGAAAAAGAAGAGAGGGAAAAGGAAAAGGAAAAGGAAAAAGAGAAAGAAAAGCAAAAGGAAATGGACAAAAACAAGTAAGTGCATCATTCAGAGTGACTTCCTCTGGGCAACTTTCTCACTTTCATATATTTAATGTACACTTTCTATCTCTCTTTCTATAGGCCCAAAGAATTATTTGTCATTAATCCTGCTGGGAATTTGTATTACAACTGGTTGTTCATCATCACACTACCAGTCATGTACAACTGGACCATGATCATAGCCAGGTGAGTTCTATGAATCAGTGATTCTTTTTAAACACTGCAATTTCCCTGCGGGTCAAAGAGTCGCACGATTCAATTCAGCTCAGTCAAGTGTTAAGTCATATACTCCAGCAGTTATCATTGCAATTCAAAAGCTGGAGGAAAGTTCTTTGATTTAATGTGAATACACTGCAATAATGGATGATGTAGTTTGCTTTGAGACTAGTGAGCTTGGCACCATATCAGCTGCAGCAGTGGGACGTAGAGGTGAAATTTACAAAACACACTCACTGCGGATGTTTTCTTCTCCTGCAAACAGGGCTTGCTTTGAGGAGCTTCAGCATGACTACATCGTTTACTGGGTTATTCTGGACTACACTTCAGACATAATCTACCTGGCTGATATGTTCTTCAGGGCCAGAACAGGTGAACAGCTGACCCAAGCCTCCGAATCAAAATCTATTAAACGATAAGTTCACAGCGTTTTCCAAGTCCATCTTAAAATACCCAAATTTCCATCGATGAAATTATTGGCTGCTCCCAATGATGATAATGGATGTGAAGTTCAAGTTCAAATTTATTGCCAGATACATTAAAAAGTACAGTTGTAAATTCAAATGCAATGAAATGCTTCTGCTCTGGCTCTTTCATACCTTAAAAACAGAATCAACACCAAAATCCACAGTCCTCTTTCTGTGCAAAAAAGTCTGAGTTGGACAAATGTAGTGGGTATACAAAATATCCTCTTTGTGTTTGTCCCACTGTAGCTCCACAAGGAAACACTGTCAGGGAAGACCTTTTTACTAAAAAGACTGCAACTCAGGAAGATATCCAATTAATTAATTTTGGACTAATTTGGACTGCTGAAGTCTCATATTAGCTTCTGCTGAACTTGAAAATGCATTTTTGCACATACAGCAACAACAATTGTGAATTTTGTCAGCCCCATCGCTTACACTGTAATTGTGTTAGAAAGAGATTATGTAAGTACGGACAGGAACATTGATTACAGCGACAGAACTGCTTCATTAGCAAGAACCGCACCAATAAATTAACTTCATTAAATGTACATATGGGCATGTAGGTTTTAAATTAAGGTAGTGTGAACTAAACTTCTATTTTAAACACATCAGATAAAAAAATATTTATCCTTCTTGAACATAATGTGCCATTGTTTCACAAAGAGCAGAAAAATACTAATTACAATGTGGGAGCAATTCTTTGCAAATTTATGTAAATGATGTGCAGATTTATAACACTAAATTGCATGAGTATTGGCGTTCCTTTGTGTATGCCTGAATCATCACAGATGCAGCCAACTGTTTCTAAAAGTGTCCTGATCATTTTGCAATAATAGGGAATACTATTATAAAATACTTTTGTCTCTCTGCCTTCACTCATGAAGAAAAAACTTGAACATATTGTGTCTTTCAACCTTCTACCTCTTTGAATGCAGGTTACCTTGAGCAAGGCCTGATGGTGAAAGATAAGAAACTGCTACTTGATCGCTACATCGAAAGCTTCCAGTTTCGTCTCGATTTTATCTCCATGCTGCCCACTGACGTCCTCTATTTGTTCCTCGGCCTCGACTACCCGGAGATCCGCATCAACAAGCTGCTGAGAATCGGCCGCATGATGGAGTTCTTCACGAGGACAGAAACTAAAACCAACTACCCCAACATCTTCCGCATCGGAAACTTGATCATGTACATCCTCATTATCATCCACTGGAATGCTTGCTTCTACTTCTCTTTCTCCAAATTCATTGGTTTTGGTGCTGACGACTGGGTTTACCCGGCTCTGGATGATCCTGACAAGCCTGCATTTGGGGAGTTCGGCAGGAAGTATTCTTTCAGCCTTTACTGGTCCACACTGACCCTGACTACCATTGGGGAAACGCCACCACCAGCCCTGGACTCAGAATTTATCTTCCATGTGATTGACTTTTTAGTGGGGGTCTTGATCTTTGCCACAATTGTAGGAAACATCGCCACCATGATCTCCAATATGAATGCTGCCCAAGCTCAGTTCCAGTCCCGGATTGACAACATCAAGCAGTACATGCAGGTAGACCTCTTTTTTTCACTTCAAAAATTGGAACAAAAATGATAAAAACAATCTGTTCTTTGAATACATGTTGAACGTTTGTGTTTTCCTTCTGTTCACAGGTCCGAAAGGTTGACAAGGATCTTGAGTTGCGAGTCATCAAGTGGTTTGACTATCTGTGGAATAACGGCAAAGCACAGGACGAAAGAGAGGTTCTGCGGTATCTTCCAGACAAGCTTAAAGCTGAGATCGGCATCCAAGTCCACATGGACACGCTCAGGAAAGTTCGTATTTTTGCAGACTGTGAGGCAGGCCTGCTGATCGAGTTGGTACTCAAGCTGCAGCCACAGGTGTTCAGTCCCGGAGACTACATCTGCAAAAAGGGCGATATCGGCCGTGAGATGTACATCATCAAAGATGGAAAACTTGCAGTCGTTGCTGATGATGGCGTCACACAGTTTGTTGTGTTGGGAAGCGGCAGCTATTTTGGTGAGATCAGTATTCTTAATATTAAAGGCAGCAAAGCAGGCAACCGGCGAACTGCAAACATCCGCAGCATCGGATACTCAGACCTCTTCTGCCTGTCCAAGGATGACCTGATGGAGTCACTGTTGGAGTATCCGGATGCCAAAGGCATGCTAGAGGACAAAGGGCGGGAGATCCTGATGAAAGATAATCTGATAGATTTGGACCCAGCTAACATCATGCCTGAGGCCAAGGAGCTGGAAGAGAACGTCAACAAATTGTACAGCACGATGGATCTGATGCAATTCAAGCTGAAGAAGATTCTGGGAAATTACAAGAACACTGACAAGGCTCTGAGACATCGCATCGCAGATCTGGAGCACCTAATGGGAGAGGAGGTGGAAGACGAGGATGAGGAGGAAGAAGAGATGAAAAAGGAAGAGAAAGAGGTGGAAGGGGAGAAAAAGGAAGAAGAGGAAAAAAGCGAGGAGATAAAGGAAGACAAAGAAGAAGGTGAAGAGGAAGAGAAGGAAGAGGAAAAAGATGAGGAAGCAAAAGACAAAGAAGGAAAGGGTGAAAAGGCAAAAGAAGAGGGGAAAAAATGAACCCATAGTTTCTGTAAAACATGAAGCACTTTTTCTAGAATCATTTCCACAGAGAAATCTTACTGGACTTTATTAAATGACTCACAGAAACACTGTAAAAGACAAAAGAAATAAGAAACACTAGAGACTGGCTGATTTACCGACTGGAACTTGTCTTAAAAAGGTATTGCCATTGTATATAATAAAATGAACAGTAATTCAATGGACACATTTTACCAAAAACAATAATGATATTCAATTCAAATAAAATATTGGCTTTAGTTGTCCTATTTATTGTGATTTCCATGACTAGGTCCAGAGCTCACTCTGTCCTTCACTTTCTGCTCCTGTGTTTGACATTCCTGTACTGATCGCTTGTATTTGAATACACTGTCCTTCAGCCTGCTTTAGAAGAGCTAGACTGGAAAGATCAAGCTCTAGGATTGTTATCAAGAGAAACCTATAAACCTTTAACGAACAGGTTTTTCTCAATGACCTCGTTGCACATCTCAAAATCTCAGGGTTTAAAAGATAGATCAAGCCGCTGCTCCCCCATAGAATTATCAATGATGTTCAAGGCCAGGGACAAAGCGTGGGCTCTAGCGAGATGTAAAAAATGTGCATCCTCCTTGAGAAAAAGCAAAACCCATTTATCACATAGAATTAATCTCTAGCTCTTTTACAAGCCTGTAAACATTTTGGAAAGCAGCAAATGTAAAGAAAAACAAATTCTCTATATCTATTCCCTCTTGTGTTACTTTTAATGTTTTAACACACATTTTGCTGCTGCTTGGAATCAGTTTGATCTGTCCTTCATAGTAAGCATTTGGCTCAGGTTACCTCCTAAAACCGTACCTCCCAGTTCACCCTACAGGCCTTCACTTCCTCTGCTGTTAGGGACGCCTTTCAAGCTATCGATTATAAGAAAGCAATAACCAGACCCTTATTTTTTAAAGCTCTGTGTCCCATTTAAGGCAAAACAAATTACATATCTCTTAAATCTCTCCATTTCTACTGGTGTTATCCAGTGTCAAAGGACGTTCCACAAGGTTCAATATTGGGTCCTGTCTTATTTACAATTTATATTATCAGCATTACATCTGTTATAATAAATTGTAAATATCCATCTTGATGTGGATGTGTTCTGTATTGCTTTGCTTATAATGCATTCAAGCCTTTGGCACATTGCTAGATGCACTTTTTAATTTGAAATGATTTCCTCAATACAAACAAGACTAAATATGCTATCAACATACTTGTCAGCAGGCTCCGACAAAAATTGGATACTTCAACAGAATCAAAGCACATTTTCCTATGCTCACTAGGAAGTGGATAATTGAGGCCATCTTCTTGTCCGTCTTGGATTATGGTGATTATGGTTATCTATGGACACGCCTCCCATAGATTCAGTTAATCACTCCACTCTAAGATTTATTATCAGGGATGTTTATTCTACTCATCATTGCATCTTGAATGAAAAGGTTGAGTGGGCATTTCTAACAGTAAGACGTGACAGAGACTTGTATCTATTTATATATAAAGCCTTTAATGGCAACTTGCCATCATGTATCACAAAAGTAAAGTAAAAGGGTCATATTGTACACTAGCAGCGGTTAAAGACTTGTAGCAGTAAAACTGTTTACTTTGCAGTTCATGCATCTCAACTCAGTTCATTCTGACGTTATCCACCGTGTCAGCAAAGACTGCCCTCTCAGTGAAACTCATCAAATGAATTACTATGAAAAATATCTAAATATCTGATTAGAAGTATTGAATTATTTCAGTTGTGGCTTCTGTATACAGTCTGTGTCAACAAGACTGGTGTTATTATCAGTGTGCATAGTCCTATCGATACTTTCCAACTCAAAGCTTTAAAAATTGTGCTATGAGTATATATTTTACTTTTTAAGAAACATCAACCAGCAAATAAGAATTATGTCACAGAGAAATAAGCTATATGAGACTTTGACTTATGAAAAACACTTGTTTTTTGGATAAAGTAATTGCGGGTTGTTTTCAAACACAAACTTATTACCAGGATGATCCATTAACCATTTAACCAGGGCTCCCCTCAAGTACTGTCTTAAGTACAAATTTGAGGTACTTTTACTCTAGGTGTGGAAATTTCTCGATTCTAAGATGCATCGCGATGCTGACGTGGACGATTCTGCATCGATGCAGTGAAGAAACATAATTCGTGAGGCTAGTGAAGATTCACACCTCTAACGTTTTCATGAGTATTTCCATTTTATAATACCTTATTCCTCTACTCCACAACAATTCAGAGGAAATGTTCAGTCAATTTCATAAATATTGCTTGCTATGGTTTGTTGACAACATTCTAATGAATTATTAAATAAAAGACCTTATAAAGGGATAGAACGGTAGAGCCTGGAGTTAATTTGTGTGAATGCTGATCGAGCACTATTCAAAACAAGCTTTTTCAACAGTTTTTTTTGCAGTGTAAGCAAATGGAAGGACTCTAGATATCTTCTTCAGCTTACTCCACTTTGAACTTCTACTACTCCTGCATATGTTCAGCTCCATACATAATTTCAGCATTAAAAAGATCACAGGTCTTTGAACTATTGAACTTGCACTCTTTCTTCAAACAATCAGTGCCACTTAGTAGCTCAGTGCAGGCCAGTTGCTGTTTTTACTGTTGGTAAAAAAAAAAAAAAAAAAAAAAAAAAAAGAAAGACCAGATTTCTTTTAAATCATACACAGTTGATTGAAGAAGTACAGTTTACAGACTTGTGATGTCAAAAGGTCTATAGTTTGTGGGCTTACTAGCATTTTTACCAAGTTTCCTTATCGGGAATAATTCTCGCTTCCGTCCTTCCTTCACTGGAATTCTTCCTCTTTCCTATATTTTATTAAATATTAGCAATATCTTTTTCAGTGCCCCCATACTTTTACTCATCTTTCCTTGATGCTGTATCTGAAGTGTCTGAATACTTCTTCCACTGCTGAATATCTCGTATGGTACGAAGATACTTAGCAGGAGCATATTGACCTCTTGGTCCTTAAAAGCTTCACTCCTCCCCAGTCACTTATTTAAAAAAGCTGTATTGAATAAATCTGCCAATACTCTTCATACCCTTCTTCCCCAGATCTCATAAAACACTAATGCTGCACGTGGGAGTGAAGATTGACTGTGAAAGTGACATCCACTGAATGCAGCAGCAGGACAGGCTAATAGAAATGCTGCATTAATAGAAGGAAGGAGGACCACATGACTTTCTCCATATGCTGCTAATATGCTAACATTGATACATAAAACATATCTTAGCTTGTCATTATCATTAGGGTCATTGTCATTTAATAATATAATAATAGTTGTTTGCTGCTATATAAATTATCTGGATGTTGTGCTTTCTCCTATAGGCTACATTACAGTTTGTCTCCAGTCTTGTTCTGCTTGCTAATGTAGGTGGTGTAGACCATCTGCATGTAGAACACTGCACATTTTAGGAGAGACCAAACTGTTTTGACTCTGAATTTGTGTCAACATGTTTCTGTAGCACAAATATCTCCTCTAATAGCCTTTAATTGATTAGTGTGTGACAGTCTATTGGTGGTCAATAGTCACACTGGCTTTGCACACAAAGACTAGAGTACAATGAGCTACAACATAAAGCTTTCACATGTTATTCGTCTTAGGAATTTAAATTCCAGCTTTAAATGACTGACGTAAGGACTAATGAAGAAATATTTGAGGAGCAATGCTCTTTCATTAGCAAATAATTGGCTGTCCCTTGTTACATTTTAAATTGATCAAAGCAAATAGCTCCGAGCCCTGACACGAGTTCTGACACACCATGGAGGCAGCTGTGAACAGAGCTGACGACAACGCCGCAGCTCAACCTATGTACCCGTTGCCCTGATATTTTGACAAGACATATGCAGTGGGAGACATGCATAAATGTCATTTCACTTTAAAAAAAAATGTAATGACAGGAAGACAATCAACTTTCTACACGCACATAACAAAGCCACAGCCAGATATTGAGCCCACCTAATTAAGCAGACAGGGTTCAAACTGGTGGAAATGCAAGTTTTTCAACCTTGCCTTTTGTCTTAGTTACTGTATTCTTTGACAGCTACTGTCAATAACATGCTGCCTTAAAAACATGTACACAATTGGCCTAATGGGGTCCCGATGGTGTTTTTGTGTCTGTCAGTCAAAAGACTGAACCTTCAATTTTGCCATTTTGGCATGGACGGCACAATACAACTCCCGGCTAATCCAAATATGGGCAATAAGGTGGATCGTTGGTGGAGCTGAGCTGAAAAGCATTTTTTGTACCGGACTGTAAACATGTTCATTTCTGCTGTAAAGTTGGTTTAACACTGAGGTCTGCGGGGATTTGACTCACTTTTGGAGCCAGCCTCAAGTGGCCATTTCAAGAACTGCAGTTTTTGGCACTTCCAAGTTGGTTTCATTGATGAGCGCTGGGGTTTGCCGCTTGGTTTTTACATGCATTGCTGATGATGGGCTGTTGGATGCTTGAGGAAGGCATGATTGCGAATGCGCCTCCATGGCACGCAAATGAATACAGACGGCTGGAATTGACAAAAAAAAAACAAGAGGCGTTGGAGCATCCATTAGCATTAGCATTTATGGTAACGGCTGTATAAAGCAAAGTGAAGTGAAGATTTTTTCCCTTCTTCGGCTGCTGGTTTAGTGACTTTTGGTTGTAGAGTGATTTGAATCTGTGGAGTCTTAGCTTTGGTTGGCATTATGTAGCCAAATCGCTTGCAGCACTATGAGCTCATGCACCATTGGCGTGTTTTTATGTGTACTTATTCCGTTGCTTGGTGTTGGAATTGGGTTTCGTTTTGGTAAAAATGTTTTTTTGCAGAGAAAAAGGCCGAGCTTCTTCCCAGTAGGGATGTGTATGCAGGATGAATATGTTGCTATACTGCCCGCGGTACGGGAGTGCTCTATTTCAAAAGTTATAAATAATTGTTTCCTTCACACAAGAAAAATGCCTGAGAAGACTTCAAACTGATGTCAAAAACTGATTCAAAACGCTTAATATATACAGTATTTGTATTCATTTAAATATCCATTAGTTCATATGAACTAAATCAATGAATATGTATGCTCGATTTTCACACTGCTAACACTGTTGTATTATTAAAGTGTCTCCATCATGATACTTTTGGCAGTATTTACATATGCTCAGGGACAAAACATCAAAATTGTCAGTGTCTCGTATGAATTTCAATCAGCACTAACATGCAGGGTTGCAGAGCAGAGCAAAACACTAATTTGATTCACGTAGGCTCGGCCCAACACTTTAATCTCTTGTTTTAAATCACTACAACATCATTCATTTTAACATCATCTTGTACTGATTCAGTGATTTCTTAATTTGGATACAGGTTTTTTTCCTCCACCACACAACCTTCCTGAATACTCAAACTATTTTGTGTATTTAGTGTCAGATACATTTGAAAACATCATGTAAACAGTGTATGTTGGATTATAATGTTGGTGTAACTTCTTCCAGTATATTGCATCCACATGACACCACAAGAGAGACCTACAATAGACTGAAATCCCTGCATTCTTCTGCAGTCTGGCACAATGAACTGAAAATGTCTTGTGACTGACCACTTACGTTAAAATGTAGCATCACATATCCTGCTGACTGTAATTTTTGGAGTGTACAACACTACGAGGCTACAAATAAACACAAATTAAGATGAGAAGAAAATCCACTTGATTGTGAACTGCAACCTTATAGACCTCCTATAGATCAGATTATATATACTGTAGGTGTTGTTTCAAAGGACTAAATGAGTCTGGACACCATGCTACTCTATAGTGAAAAACATAGTTGCCTGTTAAAAAGCTTTACTGGATTGATTGGATTTGATCAGCCATGTATGACATGTAAATGTACCCGTGTAGAGGTTGCCATAGCGCTAAAGGCTATGTAAGGAGATGAAGGAGGTTGATCTAATGTGAACAGTTGGATGTCTGGCGGGAACTTCAGCCTGTTAGTTGTGAATATTGATGTGACAAGAAGAGGGAGAGTCACAGTCAGGAGACTGAATTACTTCTATTGTCGGTGCACTGTGAGGAGGATTTAAAAGACTCACAAAATGTAACAGTGGTGGAAAACTCATCAGGAGGAGGTGACGCTGAACTGTGTGGCCTGAAAAGAGTGTCTTATTGTAAACATGCTGCCCTGCAATATTTCAATATCCTGTTCTTTCTTTGAAATGCTGCTGACAAAAGATCATCTGAAGGGTCACGGAAGATAAAGGTACACAACATGCGCTGACTGATTACTGCATGTGGGCCACTGCGAAGAGAGACGGCGTGGTTCATCTGTTATTCATGAAGTTTAACACAGGCGCCACAACAATCAATCAATCTATTTCACCATGTGTGCCACTTGTGCGTCACTAAGTGCGCACGGCGCCCTGTCTGTTGCTGGAGGAGAGAGGCTGTGCGCGCTCACACTCGCATTCAACAGGCGCTGAAGGATACTAGTGTTTCACCGCGTTTTTATGTGTAGACATGTTACTGTATGCTGACATGCGGAACTGTTGGAGACATTCACTGTGGTGATCTGGAGATCTGTGTTTTTAAGTGATGGTGAGGTGCTTATGTTGCGCGCTATGGTTCATATACGCAATCCTCTCTCACCATTCTAGCTTTTGCACCTCGGTGAGTAGGTCAGACTCGTGAAACGACCGACGCATTCGCTATAATCGGCGGGGAAAAGGAGAGAAGGATGGCAGCTGCACATAATGGATCCAACATAACGGCAAACCACACCAACCCGTTTCTGCAGCCGCCGTGGCGCGTCGCTCTCTGGTCCGTAGCCTACAGTTCCGTGCTGGCGGTGGCAGTGTTTGGAAACCTCATCGTGATATGGATCATTCTTGCCCACAAGCGTATGAGGACGGTGACGAACTACTTTCTCTTAAACCTGGCGTTTTCGGACGCGTCAATGGCCGCGTTTAACACTTTGATAAACTTTATCTACGCTACCCACGGGGAGTGGTACTTCGGGGAAGCGTACTGCAAATTCCACAACTTCTTCCCGGTCACATCCGTGTTTGCAAGCATCTACTCCATGACTGCGTTAGCTGTTGACAGGTGGGCATATGAAATGCTGCAAGAACCATATTTAGTGAATGAAAGCTAAATAAAGCTCAATCGTTCTCTCTCTCTCGCGCTCTCTCTCTCTCTCTCTCTCTCTCTCTCTCTCTCTCTTTCTCTCTCTCTCTCCTCTTTCTCTGTAGATGATCAGTTACGTGTGTGTGTTTTTTAATACAAAATAATAATAATATAGTCATTTTAGATTCTTCTTACATGCATCTGTATTGCAGAAAAAAGGGGAGCAGCAATAAAGCCATTGAGGTAAAATATATATTGTAATGCAGACTACATTCAACACACCTGAACATGAACATGAATATTTCAAGCTGGCGTGTGAAAAAAATCCTTAACCGAAACACTTTCATCGCAAGTGCTTCACACACGATGTTTTGGAGATCTTGTTTCTAATTATTCCACCAGCAGTGATCGAAAATGTAATCATCTGCTTTAAACTCACATCTGTATTGTTTCTATATAGCTAGAAAACAAACTGCACTCCATTAGGCAATGCTTGTGCAGGTCATTTGATGTTCTACTTTGTGTCCTCATGCTCAAGAACTTACTCATGGAGTCCCATCAGTTTAATTTATATTTACAATACATTACATTTACAATACATTATGTAGGCATTGTCCCGAAACTATTTTATCATCAGAGTTTATGCCCCCTGCTGATTTAAGTACATTTATTTCAGCTCCCAGTGGAGGGTGATAATTACTTGTTTGTGAATCGCATTCTGGAAAGGCGGTGTCCCAGCGGGACGCCATCTCGTCCACCATGATCCTGTTACACACATTTATTTTTACGTTTCACAGCCAATGAATCACAAAGTAAAGCTGTTTTTGCAAGAATCTGCAATGCAGTGAATGGCTCTTCGTGTGCCAACACCCATGTTATTACGCTATCTGACTCTCTTGTTTTCTGTCACATGCATTCATATTATTTATCTCTTTTGCTCTTTCGCACCTCTTTCCTTTTTTGTTCCTCCATCTCTTTCTCTGGCCCTGCCCCTGTTGTTTCCAGTAATGTGGTGATGTAGTCGAGCTATCAGCCGCGCTTTGATACTGATAAGTGGACCGTCATAATATTTGAATTAAGGGATTAGATTGATGAAGGAAGCGGCCACATGCCGAACATAATGAAAACTAAATGGGTGGAGAAGTTGCATGCAGGCACAGTGTGTATACAGCTAGTGCACAGTGTGTGAAGTGTTTTCTCCTTGACACACAGGGAGCAATGCATTTCCTGAGGCCGTGATCATTTTGGCTCCTCTACAGCAACTTCCATGAGTTTGTATTTTTCGGTCTGCTGTGTCTATTTGATTCTGTCAATGGTGTACTGAGAAAGAGAACATCGGCATGACCCACATGATGTAGATGTAACCTCAGGTCATGCTTTTCGTAACCCCAGTATGTTGCTGTCTCCGCTCTGATGTCTGGAAATGGCATGAGGCCACAGTTCATCAGTGAATTCATCCTTCCTGTTGACTCTGTACTGCCAAGTGGGTTTCCTTAGGCACTGGAGCCAAACAAATGCAGATTGGTGTGTGAAAGGTAACTGGCGAAGCCTTGAAGCTTTTTGTGATGACACGGCTCGTGCCTTTTTCCATTACTCACACCTTTGTAGAATACAGTCTTATCATTGGGTCTTCAACGGTAGTGGCATATATGTATATGTACACATCAGAATATTAAGTGATATTTCAATTCACTATACTCGTTCCGATATTGGTTTCATTTGACCAGTTTTTGAGGTATCAATCCATGAGATTTCTGCATCCACCCCAATTCAACGTAGGTTAATTAAAAAAATTCAACAACAGCAGTGTCTTTCCTGAGACAATGGGCCTCATACAAGAACCTCTCGTACGGACAGATTCGTTCTTAACTGGCTTGTTCGAGTGATTCAGAACTTGTCGCATTCACCAATTTTCTGGTATTTTGAATTTTGTACAAACACAATATTTCAAGTGGTACAGACCTATCGTAGGAGTCATTTGCATTTAAAACTTTCATTCGTTCAAACTAAACCAAAACTATCTGCATGGAAATATAAAATCAGAACTGACCATTTAAGTATTTTCTAAGATGCTGTGAAGTGAAAGTGTCTGAAACATTAAACAAACTCCTCACCTCTGAGCCAATACTTGACATTTAGTTGTGCGCATAATGTGGGGATACTTCACGCTGTAAATCTCATCCAATGTAATCTCTACTCGTGAAACACCAGGCGATGATAAAGTGAGTGTTTAGTTGGTCACACACCGGTGACATGGCTTCCAAACAATATGTGGTCTGAAAGCTTTCACACAGCTTGAGACAGAGCAGACCCCCATGTTGAACAAAAAATATATTGTAAAAATATTTATTAATTTGCGGCTGTAATGTCTCTCTTATTGTGGCCAGTTGATGCTGACACCTCTGTAAATGTGCTTTGATGTGTATACTTGGCTACCAAAGAGGAGTGCGTGTGTAATCATGTTATTCAAGTGTGGCTGGCTTTGCATTGTGGTTATTGTTCAGTGGTTACAAGTCCACTATATCAACCACCGTTGGATCCCAAATAACACACACTGTTGTGGCACATACTTGATTGGACATCTGACAATCTATTCACACAGTGCCAACCACAAGAATCAGCTAGACACAGAATAAATGCCAAGCAATTACTGGTGAATAGACAGGGCACCTTTGCTGTTGGCCCTCAGAGAGTGATAGGACAAGAAGCATTCTTTACCATCTTATGAAAATTGAATTAGCGCCTCTAAGCCTACGTTAATCATGTAGCATCCTGAGTTGAGTTCGTGTTCAGCTGGTAATCTCCTGCCAGTTCTGAGTGCACCACTTTGTGGTTCAAACTAAATCTCATCACAGTTTTTTGGAATGAATCGTCCTTCAATTTCCCTGAAAATCAGACACCACAGGCTAATTGGACTTTTACGGGCGGACAGGCAGAAAATAGTAAAATGTAGAGACATTTTTTTATCGTTTTTAGGCCAGAAAATGATATTCAAACATAATCACATACAACAGTGCTTTCCAATATATATTTCTGCTGCACCCATTGGTTTGTGGACTGCTGTTTTTAAGCCTTGAGTTTGACATTTTGGCCGTCGCCATTTTTGTTTTTTTACAACCAGTGAACGGAAGTGACAATATTTGGACTGGGAAGAAGTGACATAGAGATGCTGCATATGGCTCTGGTAGTGATAGTGACCTGTCAATCACAGGGTAGCCACTCCCTAAAGTATAACCTGCTTTATTGTCTATTTCAAAACTTGCGATTGAGACCATGAACTCATATTTACAATGTTTACTGAGGTAATAAATGTAGTGAGAAGTAGGGTCATTTTGTCATAGACTTCCATACAATCAGACTTCTTTTTGTAAACAGAGGAGTGACCCCCTCCTGGCTATTAGAAATAATGCAAGTTTAAGGAACTTCCTCATTGGCTTCACTTTACAGAATCGAAGGTTGCCACTTGTGAAATGACCCGGTAGTGTCTAAGTGGCAGCCATGATAAGAGCTGTTCAAATTCGCATTACAGCTGTGTGTCACGCCTCTTTTATTTGTTTACGTGTGCTGAAAACACTTTCGCAAAGGAAGTTTCCTTGCTCATAGCTTCTCCGGCAAGCCTCCTTGATCCTTGCTCCTCGAGATGCATTTTAGGAATTGGAATGCTGAGATCAATTTCCGGATCACAAGCTGGAGAATCAAGGAGCGAGGAATCGAGGTGGCACAAAATCGTGAAATGAGAAAGACTCTGGGTACATCCTAAGTCTCTTATTTGTCATTTCCTTGCTCCTCGATCCTTGAACCGGATCGTTGTTCTGCTCCACCATCTTGACGTCTGTCCCAAAGCAGACGGGATCGAGGAGGAGCCATGAGCAAGGATACAAGACAGCAGCCTTCACAGAAGTGTTTTATGGCCGACACGCCCCCCTCATTGTTTATCAATTATTTGATTTAATTATTTGACGCTGTAGCCGATCACGCTGGTCTGATATTTCTCAATATCATACCAGAGTGGAGAGAAATCACAGATTAAACTCAAGTGTATCACTCCCAAGTTCTATAGATTTCACTTCACGCGACGCTTCAGAGGAAATGACGTCTCATTTCTCTTAAAAATGATTTACGCATTTCCTCTCTCCTCGCATGGTTTCCTTGCGTCTCGCCATGCATCCCTAGTGCAAGTCAGGGAAACGTTAATGCAATGATACAATTAAGAGACATGGGAGGTACCACCAGATTCTCACTCAAGCCACAATGTTTATCGGAATACACATATTTGATTGGCAGAGTAGTGTCACGTGAGAAGATTTACAATGCATGCAATTGGTGGGTGTCTTACCTGGACCGCTGAACGAGTACCGTAGAGTCTAAAAAACCTGCGCTGGTTAAAATAGAAGCACTCCGTCAAAATTGAATAATTCTTAATTACCTTTCCGATGTACTTTTTTTTACTTTTCGACCACAGCCAGAGACTTTTCATTGACATTTTCTCTTTCCCCTTTTTCCATTATCTCAATGTCACAACCATCAACACACCTGCTTCCACTTCCTTCATCTGCTCAGCAGGTCTTCCCCACCCGCCTCCTCACCTGCCTCTTATTGTCTAATGAGTCACTCACTACATATAGAGGTCCACTTCATTTAATCCTTTGTCAGATTATCATCATTGCTGTTTGGAGTTTTGTTACCTACTACCTAGCCTGTTACCCTCCTGTTGTTACCTGTGTTTGGTCTCACTGCCTGCAAGCCTTTTTTCTTAGTAAGTGATTGAACTTCACCAGTGTGCATGTCCTCATCTGTGTTTGGGTCTTTCTTCAAAAACCATTCGAAAGCCTCAATAGAAACTTTGAATGTAAAAAAATGTAGATTCCCTAGCGAAATTACTCTTTATTTGAGCAGCTCAGAACAAGTCATTATCACAAGTATATGTTACTTTATTTTGTAACATATACTTGTGTCAGATGCCAAAAAGTGTGAGGGAAAACTGCCACAAAAATTAAAACAATCATTCAATGATTTAATCAGTTGTTGAGGCTTTACACAAGTCTGTCTTTATAACCTCCTGACCTCTGACCTGTAGATACATGGCCATCATCCATCCTCTGAAGCCTCGTTTGTCGGCGAAGGCCACCACAGGAGTTATCGTCTGTATCTGGAGTCTGGCCGTGGTTCTGGCTTTCCCTCTCTGCTACTTCTCCACCACCCGAACTCTGCCCCGCAGGACCCTCTGCTACGTGGCCTGGCCCCGCATGGCCGACGACCCCTTCATGTGAGCAATACTTTGTGACTTGCTGTTACTTGTTTTGATACCAGACAGCGTAGCTCAGTCCTTTCCACTTAAGCCAACTGTTGCGGATGCTTTGTCTAAGTTCAAATGTGGATCATTTTAACAGGTTCCTCCATACAAGTTAATTATAATATTATCCAGATATAACTTAGAATGTACACACGTGTAACCTTTAAGTCATTCCTTGTGAACTTTCATAGACAAATGTTTGAAACTAATGTTATTAATTTAACGAGCAGCACATTGCCTGTGACGGACCACATCCCTTCACATTCATGTTGACAGTTACATACACACACAGTATTGGCTGCATTGTTACCATTATTTGAAATAGATGAGGACATGAGTTGCTTGTACTGTAAAAGAAAATTATATTCAACAAGTTGAAAGTTTTTGTTGATATTTTTCTAATTTATATATATATGCTCAACCTGGGTAGAATATAAAAACTAGTGTATTAAATGATATTGTATAACTATTTTATAAATGTAAACACTTCTGCCTTTCCTCATTCTTTTCTTCCTAGGTATCATATCATAGTCACAGTTCTGGTTTACGTGCTGCCCTTAGCGGTGATGGGCATCACTTACACCATCGTGGGGCTGACTCTGTGGGGAGGGGAGATACCAGGAGACTCATCTGATAACTATCACGGACAGCTCAGGGCTAAAAGGAAGGTAAGCATGCTTGAGCGGAAACGGTGGGCCCTTCCTTCAAGAATTCAGATATTGACCCGCGGTGGCCCACTTAGTAACTGTGAACAGGATCTTTGAATCAAAGTCAGAGACCCAGGAATAATCTATAATGTTCTGCCACAGAACAGCCTTGGGCTCCAGGTAATTGTTATCTCACTTCTGGGAATAGGAATAGGAAGCGGATCATATGATCTTTTTTTTTTAAACTGAAAGGCATTCAAAAAGCATCTCCCTGGGTAGAGCAATTATCCATCTTATTGTTACTGTATACCTTTAGGATTTAGTTTCTGTCTCTGTTCATTTTGTTGCTGTGGCAAACACATTTATTATCTGATGGTGAAATCCCAGACCACCCCCAAATCGAATTAAATGTAATAAATTAATTAACTAAGTGAATCCTGCTGATAAACAACCTGGTACGAATATAACATCACTGGTAGAGATAACAAGGTTATTCGATACAGCAAAATATGTTGTACAATTTAACCCTTTAATATAGAAAATATTAATATTAAACACCTTTTAAATGAACCTATATACTCCCTGTAAGCTTTCTGTTGTGTTGTTCAATCACTGGAACTATACTGTTTCTGCTTTGAATATGATTGGAAATTGTGTTTGATATGTATTGCACATGAAGCAGGACTATTAAGATAAAACATAAAAATAGTAGAACACTGGGCTCTTTAAAAGCAAAGAAAAATAGGAATATTACATTTGATTCCCACTGGTGAGATTTAAAAGAAAACTGCAGATTAAGCTCCACGATTAGTAATGTTGTGTAGATTTGCTTTAAGTTTGAATAAAAAAGATTCTATAAATCTTACACTTAAAAGTGAGAACAGCATATTGCATTGATCAAGAATAATGACTTTTGTCTTCTGTATGCGTGTGCAGCCGGTGAACATGGTGCACTGTGAACATTTCAGGGAGGAAAAGCTTAATTCTACAGAACACAACCTTTGTAGTTGTCTCTTGTCCTCAATCAACTCTTTATCCGTGAACACGGACAAGCTCTGAAAACCAACAGTGTCTCGAGGCATTATGACTTCCTCCGCACTTTGGAAGACATCGAGGCCTTTTTGTCTAATGGGCTCATTCAAGACATGCTTTAACAATAAGATTGTTTACCGCTGCAATGAAGTATCACAAAATATGAGAAAAGACATGTTGCAGCAGACAACGAGGTCATAAAAGGCGATAAAGGCAAATAAATCCCTACTGCAGCATCAATGGCACAGGCAGGGTCAGTTAATTCCAATAGATGATATGATGGATGTCGATATTTTCATTGGATAACATTTATATGCACGTGATTCGGTCACCACATTGTATGATTTCTTCGACGCACCAACAGAATCGTTGCCCATGAATGCAGCGTCCAAAGTTCTGTCTTTTCCTAAGAGTCAGTACTGGCTTCACCACCGTGATCATTATTTTGGAGTCTTCCAGCCAGATAATGGGTCTATGGGGAGTCAAGGGAAAAGGAGTGTTTGTTTCTGGATGTGTGTGTGTGTGTGTGTGTGTGTGTGTGTGTGTGTGTGTGTGTGTGTGTGTGTGTGTGTGTGTGCGCACAGGATAATTCATCCCTCTGTTTCACTGGGATATTTAAAACAGCCTTAATTTAGTTGTGATTTCAGTGCCACTTTCAAAATGCAGTTTGCATTTTTTGTATATGTAAAGTCTGAATTACAACTTGAGCTGAAGCATGTTTTTCTCTCAAACTCCACCTTGTCGCCGTCACTGGTTTACATGGTACAATGTGTTTTTCTTAGGCATGAATGTCATGCGGGTTGAGAGTTTTGTGCTTGCAGACTCTGGTCAGAAAAGGTTACAGAAAGGAGAGAACATTGCCCGTGGCAACAGTGTTAAGCATCACTGCTAGCTGACTCAGAAGCCATTGTTTTTACTGTTCTCCAGACTTCTGGCAAAAATTATCAAAAATACAATTAGGAGAAAAAAGCAATGCATGGAAAACCATTTAGCTGTTTTTAGGTGATATTTAATTAGCAGCAGCATTCCAAAGCAGGCTGTCATCAAGTGTATACAGTACTTTATACTACTAGTATATCATGTGGCATTGAAATATTTTCAGTATTTTCAGGCCAGGCCTTAATCACCAAGCTTCAGTAACCACCAGATTGTCATAATTGCGTCTCAGTGTCTCTGAGTTTATTTAAGTAAATTTAAAAAGCTGGGTCACTCACAAGGTTTTTTGATCTCAAGATATAATAAAGGTGAATGTAATAAAAAAAAACTCAACAAACAACAGCAATGTATTAAAGGATCTCTATACACTATTCAGAGCATTAACATAGCAGCATACATCTATTAGCTGTAAAGATATAGTAAAGTATTGTCCACCTGAGCAGAGGATAAAGTTGCTCTTCTTGTGTGTGTGTGTGTGTGTGTGTGTGTGTTTGTGTTATAATCCTTGCGTCTCTGTGCTTTGTTTACATAGCCATGGAGTGTATTGAAGAGTGTATTGTGCATCTTCAAAAGAAGCTGTAACCCACATAAGGAATTGACAGAGTAATTCGTTTTTTGTGGATGGTATGAAAGTGGCAAAGGTCACTGCAATGAAATGATTAAATTGAAGTAAAGAAGAAGAAAGTGGTAATTTCATACAAAAACAACCCATGAACAGTGTTATTATTTCTCAAGATTATCCAGTGTGTCCCCTTTAATGATACATTTATTGTGCAGCCATCACAGGTCTGTGAGGTGATAGGAAGCAATAAAAAGCTCCATCTAAATTTTTCATCATCTTTATTGCTACTCAGATTGACTAGACCAGGGGTAGTCAATTCAAATTCAGCGAGGTCGAGTTAAAGAGAATTTCCTCATGCAGAGGTCCGGAACATTAAAATAATGTCTTAACTTGTGCTATGATTTAGTCCCATATATATTGAAGTAGCCAATCAGTTGTATTAACGTCTGTATGTAGTCAACAGCTGACTGTCAAATCAAATAAAGAAAGTTCAATTGAATAATATCTCAACAATATTTATTGTCAGATTTAAAATTTAACTGGCTAAATTATAAAAAAAAATACATCCTCGAAAAATAAATATATGTTCTTCTCTCATTTCAAGTAAAACATGGGCTGGATTATACAATACATTACAGAAAGCTTTGAAAAATGTGACTCTTAAAATACAGCACTTCATTTTAGAAAAATGTATTTAACTGAATCGTCTTTGCCCTGCAGCTTTAAATTCAGTTAATTCAGGTGTGAGGTGGTCAATCAAAAAAAACACGATACTATATTCTTCTCATCTTCTAAAAAGAGAAATTTGTGTGCAGGGACTTTATCTGTGGTCATTAAAACCTCTTGTTTCAGCTCTATTCTACGCTTTGTTTACATCATTTTTGAGCAGTGGATTCATGTGTTAGGATTCTGATTATATTGGGCTCTTAGATCGTTTATTTTCTGTGCCTTCATTTTGGATGTGAGTGGGTACGTTTGCTCAAAGGATTTGTGCTTTGTCTCCTAGTGGGGCTTCACATTGCCTCTTTTAATAACACCACGGTCTCTGAACATGTGAGACACACTGGTTTTGAAAATACCCATAGGAAGAATGAAGATATAAGAGTCTGTCTATTCTTGGTTAAAGGCTCTGGTTTCGTTGTCCACATTTCTCTTTTTGGAGCCAACATGTGAAATAACGTTTCTGACTCACGTACTTCTCTGATAGTTTGGTCTCTCTCCCCGTCTCTCTCCCGTGTGTGTATATGTCACTGGAGTTGCGACGCTTATCGGAATAGACATATTTGATTGGCTGAGTAGCATCACGTGATTTACAACGCATGTAATTGATCGGTGTGTTTCCTGGAAAGCTGAACAAGTGGCGTAAAAGCTAGAAAAGCTGCACCGGTTAAAATAGAAGCGCTCTGTTAAAATGTAATAATTATCAATTATCTATCCGGTTATAGGTCCAGGTCCGGATAGAACGTGTCTGGGTCCGGAACCGGACCAGACCGCGGTCCGCCTATTTGTGACCCCTGGACTAGAACATTGTTTTGAGTAAATCCATTCTTCCGCAATGATCATGCTGCAGCTGGTGAGTTCTGAGCTCATGCCTGTGGCTGTGCGTTCGAAATGTCAGTCTGTGACTAATGACCTGTCATGAGTCTGCCATGTGGCTATCTAAGGCAATCTGTGTTGTGTTGTAAGCACCATCGATCGTCCATCTTCCTTTCTGTCTGAAGTGTGTGTGTGTGTGTGTGTGTGTGTGTGTGTGTGTAAAGCTTGGGATGGATTACCTCTACAAGATCAGATTTTTCCAAAAATGAAGTACAACAGTGCAGGATATGTGAGTGTCATGCTAACTTGCAGAGATAACCGGACAGTTCTTATCCTGGCGGGACAGGTGTCAATAGATCAGTCTGCATGAGAGAGACGAGTGTAGGTGTGCACAGCCAAGTGCACAGGCTTGAGCCATAATGATAATCACAATATAATCCATTTATTTAGGGTCATTCACCAAGTCACACTATAACACAACAGGAGTTGGCTGCTTTCTTTCTGTGACTACAGTCACATGAACTCCCGCAGTCTCGCTTCACACCAGTGATTGTCTAAAACAAGAAATTGAATATCTGTCTTTTTCACACCCTGACAAAGGCTCCTTACACTCATGTACAAGCCATTCTTGTATAAAAGCTTTTAGCTTTTTCCAGACCCCCGACTGCTTTCTTATTCTTTCTTGCAATGGATTTTAATGACTCGCTCCAAAGAGCATCACTGTCTCCTGGGAAAAAAGGCTTAGTGCAGGTCTTGAAAAGTAAGTAAGTGGGGCAACATACAGTATGTTTCGTATTTGCTTTTGCAAATTAGTTGTATACAGTTTACATAATTAGGAGGAGGTTGGTTCACTAGAAAGGATATTTCCAGTCCATGAAGTGTTACACTGTTGTGATACACAGAAGTTGTAGACAGGCAGTCAGGGTTTTATGGTGGGCGTACCGTAAAAGGCACAGAAAACAAATGAAATCACTCTCTTCCTCTGATTTGTTTTCTCTTTCTTTCCTCTTCACCTTTTGTTTTAGCTAAATCAGTTGGCATTGGCTGATGTTTGTTCTTATTGTATCACATTTAAAATTTTAGGATTATTCTGGCTTCAACCTAACTAATGAGTAGTCATTTAATGGAGTAATGAAGAAAAATGCTGGGGCAAGCAAGGCAAGGCAAGTTTATTTGTATAGCACATTTCAACAACAAGGTAATTCAAAGTGCTCCACATAAAACCATTAAAAGCATCAAAGCATAAGGCAAAAGAAAAGGAGATTTAAAAACAATTAAGAACATTCATTGAAACATTACAAACAGTCATTAAAACACTAAAAAGCAGTGTAAGAAATAAAATACAGTAGTAAAATGCAGAAATGCAGGAGATTGATTAATATCCTTGAATCTGGTTCAATTAAAGGCAGCAGCAAACAGAAAAGTCTTCAATCTTGATTTAAAGGAGCCGAGGGTCTCAGCAGACCTGCAGCTTTCTGGGACTTTGTTCCAGATGTGTGGAGCAGAAAAACTGAACGCTGCTTCTCCATGTTTAGTTCTGACTCTGGGAACAGAAAGTAGACCGGTCCCAGACGACCTAAGGGGTCGGGATGGTTCATAAGCTAGCAGCAGATCAGAGATGTAGTTTGGCCCCAAACCATTCAGTGCTTTATAAACCAACAGCAGGATTTTAAAGTCAATTCTTTGTTGGACAGGAAGCCAGAGCAAAGCACTGTTACAATCTGACTCAATATCCATTTTATGCACTAAAAAGCTCATTAGCATGTGAGTTTCATTATTGTTTTTTTTCCAAAGCAAATCTGCATCAAAGTAATATGTTTCTCTCATCTACTCATATTTGTTTCCCACTGCTCATTTGAATTTATATTTGAAAGTCTGCATGAAGTATTTACTTCAGCTTCTTCTAAGTTCTTTTCATTATTTTTATGCTATTTGGCTTTGTTATTGTTTCCATTTGTAACTACATTAGCAACCTAAAAAACGAATTGAAATTAACTTTAACTTTAACTCAAGTAAATACTAATATCTGCACTCCTAATGGTTTATAAACTCCACTGATATACATTAACTTGTTGCACACAAAGTTAGTTTTATATTTAAAGGCCCCTTATATCTATATCTATAGTAAAGTCACAGGATCTTAATTTATTTATTAATTGCACCTCTTCTTGTGTACTGATATCTCCATTTCTCTATTGTTAGCTTTGATACATTTGTGAGGGAGGGACAACTTCCACCGTTATCATAATATTAGTTAAGTCTAGTGATCTCACTTTATATCCAGTACAGCCCTGCAACCCTTCAACTTAAGAAGAGTTGTAATTAAGCCAAAACAACTAACTAAACTTATCTTAACTTAAATAAACCACCTGTCTGCGTAGGCAAGCAATCAATAGATTATCAACCTTGTCTCCAAAATTGTATATATGTACTGCTAACTTGCAACAGCAAATATGTTTTGTTTGAAAATCGATTGCCTCCACATGGCTCTCAACATGCACTGCTGAGCCGGCTGCTGCTAACAGTGTTCACAGTGCAAACAATGGCAACAGTGCTGACAGAGCTAACAGTTTTTACCTGAGGGGGAACTAGTGGGTGGGTGTTACACTTCCACGACAACGCCATCGGTCGTGACAGCGTTATCAGGTGTAACCACCATATGGAAGCGGTGCGAGCAGCGACCGTGAGAGCTTGGAATATGCATGGACCTCTAAGGGCTGTAGCTATTGGATTCATCCCCCCTCGCATGCGTGAACATTTTGTTTGTGCTCTGCACGGACCATAGTCCTACTTTAAACCAGCATTTCTTCAGTTGGCATAGGTGGCACCATAGGGGGCCCAACGCTTACAAGGCTGCGCCGAAACACATAGAATCCGGATACACAATATGTAACCAACATTTTGCGCTGGAAAATTTCTTGGGCGGGCCAAGACTTCTGTTAAAACTGATGTTCTATTTCATATAGTCTTTGCCCTGTGGCTGTTATGGGCGAAGCTGAGGTATATGTCCCGATGTGACACCAAGTTCCACAAGCAGACAACAAACCCCGGCTCACAGATGTGGGTGACACGTGTAAAAAGTCAGGGAGGTACTGACTGGGCCATGGATGAAGATAAGGCTGTTGTGGAGTTTGCCCAGACACCCTGCGAACGCTCCACTTTTACTGCACTGCAGACTTGTGTGATGGTATCGCATAGGCAGACACTGTTTTGACAAAACCACGCCTTGTGAGTGCCCCCTGTAATGAACGAACAGCTGCTGCGTCCTCCTTATGTTTAACGTGCATGCGACATGCTGAGAAAAATAGCGCACTGGGCAGAGTAGGTGAGACTGTTAGAGGAAACCCTCGAGAGAAATGATTCTCTACCGGAAGGAGTTTGTTAAGACTTTAGGTGTAAATGAGGGATTTGGCTGTAAAGTTTCTGCACTTTCGTCCATAGGTCACTCACTCTCTTAGCTGATGTCAGGGCTAGGAGGAGCGTTGTCTTCACGGGAAGACCAACATCTTGTTGCTGGCCGTGGGGCTAAAAACGCATTAAATTCAATTCAATTTATTTTTGTATAGTCCAAAATCACAAATTACAAATTTGCCTCAGAGGGCTTTACAATCATGACAGACTGTGTGTCCAAAAACGTGTTCATGGTTATATTACATGTTCTGTCACAGCCTATGACAATAGCACCAGTAATCCTGCTCCAGGGCTCTTGGGTACAGTCGATTAATATTCTTATTCTTATTATATGACGTTTTTTCTCTCTGTGCGTTTTTTTCCCACTGGTCTTTGTAGTTCAGCAATCATGAAAGTGGTAAAAAGCGATAAGACATCCTCCCTTCTAGGTCTGCTATACTGTATGTACATTTCATATATTTGTTCTTCACCCATCTCATATTCTCTCTGCTCTGTCTGAGCCCATTTGTGTTGGATTTTCAAGTTCAATCCCGGAATGAAACCATCAAAGGGTGTGCATGCATTCACTCAGAAACATACTTGCCCATGTGTAGATTATATCTTCCGTATAATAACTGGTCGCAACTGGTTTTCATAGAACTTAATCAAATTATGTATTTCCTTCTGTTCTGCCAATTGCGTTTGGTCAAAATGATGGCAGATGCAGCATTCATTTATTTCTTATGTATTTTATGTAAAGTACATTGTGGTTTCCCTCTTCATGCAATCTGCCTTGTCTTAATGTTTGTCTTGCCTTACTAGTTAGCAAGAGTTAACATTATTTCTAGAAGACAAACTGTTTGTGCTACGTGCTAATGGCAAAATGTCTTACAACTTACTTTTAGTAATTTACTTCAAAGTCTTTAATCTTTCACTGGCATGTAATCTAGGAAGCAATGGATTGTGAGATTGCAATCAATGCAATCCTGTCTTCCAGCATACCTAAAAAGTAACCTATATGGTAAACTTAAAACCCGTAGTTCTCAGGAATTAAATAAACAAAAAAATGCAGGTTGACCACTGGTTGATTACTGAAAAAAAACTCAGGTTGGGAGGGGTGGGTTAAAAAGTGACAGAGCAGCAATTGCGTGCAATAATCCACCTTTTCTTCCCCTCTATGTCTCTCAAACACAAATGCACACGATCCGTGGTGACTAAGTCTGCTGGTCTTAGTCCTTGTCTCTGACCTCAGTCCAGACAATTGTCCTGTCCGTGGTGAAGATTGGCTCTCATAATGGGTCGGGTGGGTATTAAAAAACCCTGACCCATATTTCTAAAAGGCAGACAATTGCTGTATGTGGGATATGTACTTCATTTGAATGGTTCCCTCAGTAGTTAGACCGTTCTTCTCTTCTTTGTCCTGTGGATTACTTCCCCATCAAGAACATTAAGTTTGAGACAGAGAGAATTACTTAGCTCTGTCTGTTTGATTACGAGGCAAACCAGTCAGTCCGTCCCCCCGGAGGAAGGTAGAAAAAAACCTCAGTGTGAAATGCTAAAAAATAAGGTACTTTAGGTACATTTTAATCATAGTTATGCTGATGTGTCAAATGCAAAATCAATTCTTATTACTTACTCGCTACCTTGAGGGCGTTGTATTTCTTAATTAAACTTCACACAGGTTCAATTCTTGGTTCTAGGTTCAAAAGTTTTGTGAAAATTACTTAAATCGTGTCTCCTCTGAAACAAATCTATCAAATTGCAAACTGAGCAACCTGGCACTTCAGGTCAACCACTGTAAAACAAACATTGAGTCCTATTTTCAAAAAGTCAACCTATAAATAGAGAAAAGATGCATTGTTGTGTTTTTTTATCATCAGTTTTTAAAGAGTCTTCTCGAGAAGATCAAGAAGATCCCCTCAAGATGATGACGTACTCCCATCTTCCATTTTAAGACATAATAACCTTCCAGGCAATCTCAGTGATTTATATGGGAGATATAAATGGTCTCTAGTCATTACTCTCCTCCCATTCCCCCCTCTATTCTACATCCAGGAAGAAGAGGGGAGGGCCGTGTTCAGGAAAACGAATAATAGGAGAGCAGCAGGCTTGGACAGTATCAGTCCTGCTGTACTCAACCATTGTGCAGCTCAACTGGCTTCACATCTTCGATATCTTCAATACCTCCCTCCGACAATGTATAGTAGCACAGTGCTTCAAGCACTCAACTATAATCCCTGTGCCAGAATCAACCAAGATATTGTGCCTCAAAGACTTTCGACCAAATGCCCCAACATCTGTGCTCAAGAATGCGTTGGAGCGCATCAACCCTTAATTGAAATCCATCACCACCCCTCTGATGGATATGAATCAGTTTGCTCACTGAGCCAATAGGACTGAGGATGCTGTTTACATAGCCCTCCACCACACCCTGCAACAATTGGAGTCACTCAACACCTACAGCCACGTCCTATACATCGATTTCAGCTCGGCCTTCAATACAATAAACCTCGTCAATCTCTTCAATAACAGGAGCTTCCTCTGGAGAGGCAACAGAGGGTTGAGGTGAATAGCCTTACATCTCGCCCTCACCGTTCCTAAATATGCACACAACACAACTATAATTGGACTCGTAACAAAATTGATACCGTGAGCAGGTAGCGCAAGCAACCACTTGGTGCATTGTTAACAACCTCCAGCTGAACATGTAGCACACTGATTGTTTTTATGATTTGTCATTTTCCTTGAATTATTCCTTATTTGAAGCTATTTCTCAAAATAACCTTGTTTGACAGACGAGCAGTGAAAGCATGTATTATTGGTGTGTAATCTACAACCAAAATAACCTTCTTAACCTCATAGTAAATGTAATTTGCGAAGGACATCCCTCGTGTAACGGGTTAAAAAGATCTAAATGTATTAAGAGAGAAAAACACATGTATTAACAGTGATTGAACAGGAATAACCATTTTTGTTGGATGGATTAGTCCACAAGCGTATATGCCATACCCAATAAAAAGGTTTTATGTTTATTTTTGAAAAAGGAAATTGATGGAGCACATTTCAGATCCTCTGGCAGAAGGTTCCAGCTCACGGAGCATAAAAATAAAAAGCTGCTTCTCTAGTTTTGGAGATGACTCTTAATATTTTTGAAAGGCCAGCACCAGATGACTTGAGTGATCTGGAAAGCCATTCATGGCTATGTCGGAAATATAGTGTATTGTGCCAGAATATTCAGAGCTTTGTCTATGAGTAGGAGTTTATATTCAATTCTAAATTTCATGGGAAACAATTATGTAATTTAACAACAGGAGTTATGTGACTATACTTCTTTCTACAACCTTCTGTGTTCTGAATGTGCTGCAGCTTACCTAGTCCCCTTAACAAGGACTTAAAAACAGGATTTACAATAATCTATTTGTCCCGCTTTGCACAAGTTTTTTTAATCTAGTTTTGTCATTGTAAACTAGCAAAGTATTTCATACAAATATTTTTGCTTTTTGTAGCTGGTTACTACCTCTTATGGCCACATTCTCAGGCTTTAAGGTTCAGTCATCAGTGCATCTTTTACCCAGTTCCTTGAATCCACTTGATTTTTAGAACTGAGCATAAGCATTTCCTAATTACTTAACACCCCATTGCTCAAGATATAATAAAAAAAACACCCTTGTTTGTTTGTTTGTTTTGTTTTTAGGCTTATTTAAAAAGTTTCTTTTCCTTTTGAATGTTTTTTTGGTTTATGGCACAAAATTGTCTCTTATCATAGCGAGCAGTCAGGCCTGACACTAGACAACAGGGGGCCCTATGCAAGATTTTCTTTTGGGGCCCTCCTTACTTTGTGTGTTTGTTAGAGAGAGACACACACACACATACACACACAAAAAAAACATTAAAACTGCTGAACTATTTCATTGCAAATCCACACAACTGTTATGCCAATGGGGTGGGATCATATTATCTTATTATGACCATCTTAAATAAAGGATTAGTATTAAGAGTGCAGCTACTTATTGGTTTACCTCGTTGGTAGAAGTTTGTGTTGTAATGTGAGTAGCTTTTTTATGTACCTGCCCACCCTTGCCATTGTGGTGTAACTCAAGGAACAATTTTATTTTCCTTCTATAGGCCGACCTATGTATGAATTTACATGTCTATGATGATGATGTAAAGCTTTCTGTTCACGTTAAACATGGGAATACCCTCGCCTCCATTCTTCTAATATTCTTACTATTACGTTTAATACTCAGCTTGTTTTAGTTCTTGTTCTAAGACTATTCTATTTGCACCCATTAATACTTAGGTTATTTCCCTCTGTTTCAACACCCTTGAAGGTATTGGTATTGAGTTTGTTGATACATATAAATAACATTTAGTCAGACAGCAAAGACAGCAAAAAAAACACAACTTCCATTTTTGCCTGATTTCACTGCCTGTCTATAATACATTGAATACAATTTAGATTGACTTTCTGATTAATTTTCGAAATAATTATAGTTTAAATATATGGCCCCCTGCAAGCCACAGTGCAGCTAGGGATTAAGAAGCGTGGCGAGATCTGGTTTCCTCAATTTTCCAACACCCTCCCTTATAATCTCAGGCTATTATAATCAGTATCATCTTTTACATCCTTATCAAACTCATATTTTGGTGGAAGACCGCATTTTAATGTGGAATATTTTCTTTTCTATTTCCCTGTTTTGTTACCTCATTTTTTTTATTACTGTCATGGTGTAGCATACTGCAAACGATACAAAAAATCTGTACTCTCCATTTTTTTCTATATCGTTCGGCTCTATTTGTGCACCAGTCAGGCTTTCTACTTACAAGGCTCAGTTCAGTTTGCAACTGTATAACTTACAGCCATACTGTTGCCATCAACAATATTATATAATATGACACAAGACATTGTTGGAAATATATACTCTGACATTCTCCATATCCGCCATGTTGAAAAATGGGCTGCAGGAAGACATAACTTTGCTACATGGCAGTTTTTTGTAGTTCACAGCCCTTAAGACAGTCCAATAGTGCATATAAAACACTGCATGAGCTTCACAGGATATACTTTCAATATTGTTTATGTAGCTGTGTGAGAAAGAGACTATATGGATTTTTTTCTTTCTATCATGCTCAAAATCGTGGCCACGATGACTGGATTTTACAGTAAATAACTTGGGGAAGGGTGTCTTTTTGTTTTTGTTTTACATATTCAGCCAATTGAGAACTTAAGATGTCTGTCGTAATGATGGGACAGCTTTTTGAAAATTTCTGTACACATACACTGTCCTGTTACCATAAATGCCTCCTATCAAATGTGTGTGTGTGTGTGTGTGTGTGTGTGTGTGTGTGTGTGTGTGTGTGTGTGTATGTGGGTTAATATGTTACTGAAAATAGTCCCCAGCAAAGGCACAGTTGTCTCCTGTTTGAGTAACAGCACAGTGACCAGCAGTAAAACTTTAGGAAACCACTGTGTCATTTAAAAAAAAGGAAAGTACATTTTTGTGACCTGTTTTTTCAGATTTACAACTGGAACAAAGGGGCTCAGGGCTAGGTGCCACAATGTAAGGAGGTCAGAGTATTGTGAGATGGACTGATGCATTTTTGGTTTCGGGATTTATTATTGACTATAATAAAAATAATGATTAAGGCAGCATTGACTCAGCATTGACATTCTCAGTTAAAGTGGCAACCTCTTAAAGTGATCATGTCTGTCCAGCTAATATTGATCATTATAAGCAGAATATTATTATGCATTTGTATATTATGACTACAAAGTAAGGAAACAGACAGCTTCAATATTTACAGGCTCGCTGCTAATTCTTCTGCCTTTTCCCTCACCAAAGTTCTTGGCCGGCTCTTTGCCAGGGCCCCTTGCTGATCCGGTGAGCAGTATGAAACGAAGTGGGGGCCTTTCGTCTGCATGGGCTGCGTCGGTGCAGAGACGGTTGAGAATTGTTAGTTTCAAACTTGGTTTGGTTTAAAATAAGTACGTTTGTTACATAACTTAAGTTACTTAACTTAACTCTACGCTTAAAGTAACATTAAAATAAGTCAATGTTGACTTGTCATCTCATATGGGACACAATACGTCAAAAACAAACATAATCCGGGAGAATATGTTTCCCTCGATTCGTAATTGACAATACAGTTTTGTTGTATGGGAACACAAGTTTTAGGAGTCCAGGCTGTTCTTTGGGAGCAGAGCATTTCAAGTGCGACTGAAACATTAACGTACCCATAACAACTACTTTGGTCCTTACGTCTTCCAGTTAGTCTTCTCACTTCATTTTCAAGCTCGACTTGTATCCTCTTGAGAAAATACAAGCCTTAGTTTATCCTCCACCCAAAATACTGACTAACTGCTTCACCACTGTTTAACAGCCACCATAGTTTACAGTACGGCTTGTGTTATGTCATAAACTTGGGGTGCCAGGACTTCTGTTTGGATTTCAGGAGGGTCCCAATGATGTCTGTTTTGTCTCTGGTAGCGTGCCTCAGCCTTCCTCTGAAGAGCCACATAGTATTATGGATTCATTTCATTTCATTTGGTAATAAGATCAAAGGAACTAGAACATACTGTCCCGATTTCTATTCAAGTCTTGCAGAGCTGTTCCTGCAGTACCAGGTGCTACCAAAATGCTGTAATTCAGAAATGGACTGAAATTAAATGCTCCACATTCCCCCCACCCCACACATATTCTTCAGTTTCACTGCGATCTGTCACTCTGTCTCTCTCAATGCTTCCAGGAATCCTAAACACAGCCAACAGTGACAGCTTGTGAATCTCTCTCTCTCTCTCTCTCTCTCTCTCTCTCTCTCTCTCTCTCTCTCTCTCTCTCTCTCTCTCTCTCTCTCTCTCTCTCTCTCTCTCTCTCTCTCTCTCTCTCTCTCTCTCTCTCTCTCTCTCTCAGGTGGTGAAGATGATGATCATCGTAGTAGTGACTTTTGCCCTCTGCTGGCTGCCTTATCACGTCTACTTCATTGTCACGGGTCTCAACAAGCGTCTGAGCAAATGGAAGTACATCCAGCAGGTCTACCTGTCAGTGCTGTGGCTGGCAATGAGCTCCACCATGTACAACCCTATCATCTACTGCTGCCTTAATAGCAGGTGGGTTACAACAGGGTGTTATGACAATCTAAAAAACTAAATGTTGCAACTGAACGTAGTTTTACAGGGCTGCTAAATGATTGATTTTGTTAGAACACATCACTGAGTGCTGTTACATTTCATTATATCTTTTACGAGAAGATTAAAAAAGTTAGGCATGGATTCTAATTGGACCCATTAGACCCATTTTTTTATGTTTTCAATTCTCCCTTTTTTTTCTCCAAACAAACACTTTGTTTTGCAATCCTTCCCCACTCCCTATTCATGTGGCACCAGGTTTCGAGCTGGCTTCAAGCGAGCGTTTCGTTGGTGCCCGTTCATCAAGGTATCCAGCTACGACGAGTTGGAACTACGCTCCGCGCGTCTACATCCGACACACCAAAGCAGCATGTACACGCTGTCACGAATGGATACCACCATGGTGTTGGTCTACGACCCCGCCGAGGGCGATGGCAGCTCTGGAAGGAAGCAGTCCCTGTCGGCCAGGAAGAGAAGCTACATCACGTCTCGCCACACGGAGATCACTGGATGCAGCGTTGATGGTGCGGAAACGCAGAATGGAGAGGCTCCAGGCACTCAACCCGAGGAGTTCTCTTGAAGGGTGTTTTCAGAGACATACTGTATGCGTGCAAGAAATGTACACAGATGCATAATGCACTGTACATACAAATGGTGCACAGATGTTTGGTTTATTTAGACCTGATTTTGTAATATTTGGAATCAGCTGATAGCCGAATTTATTTTTATTGAATGTTTGTTCATTTTTCCCGACATAATAGCATTAAAGCTTAGAGTGTTAAAGCAGCTGTGGTAAACACCAAGACAAGTGTAGCAGTTTAAATATGTTTCGCAGCAGAATAGCTCTGCTTTAAGAAAATACAGCATGCATCACAGGTTTTTTCCAGCAGTTTCTCAAACAGGTGTTGTGTCTTGTATTATGTTGTAAATGATCAGTGGTGAAGAGTGTCTGTGTGGAACCGGAGCCTCTTTCACAAAAGCGGATTGCGAGCAGTATTTAAATGCTGTTGCAAGTGGCAGCAAAGGATCACACAAAGGATCGTTGCTTTCAAATTACAAATACATTTGTGAGTCCCAAAGGGCTCTTCCATCCTCATGCATCTCTGTTTGTTTGCTTGCAGGTCTGTTTGTTTTTAATTAGTGAGACGTCTCAAAATCATCTCGTTAGAAATTATAGCTTGGTGCAACAGGCCTCTGCTTTGGCCAGATGCTTTGGTAAAGATTTCTACTGCCTCTCGTCACTGAAGTTTAGTTCTCAACCAAGAGCATAGCTGTAGAGTCATGGTTAACCTGCAAAATAGCCCAGAAAACAAATATGACTGATAGCGACTGTGGCTGTGGTGGGTGGTGCTTTACATTTACAGTTCGGGAGCAGCCTTGTATGTTGTCAAGGTGAAGAATTCTGAACTTGTACAGTTTGATCATCTAAATACGTTAAAGTCTTCTTCCTATCCAATAAAGGTATATTTGCATTAATTAAATACTGCAAGTAGCTGTTTCATTACAGTAATTCAGCTCTGATTGGGATTAGCATTTCAACACACCCAGTGCACTGCTGTTTAATTAAGGTCTCGGTCCCACAGTTGAAATGATTGATAATTAAATTAATCAGTTCTGCTGGGAGATTCGCTGCTGGGAGTGTGAGACCATCTCACAATAGAGTTGATATGAAAAAACACCATGGTGGTTGTAATTATGTAAGTATGTCATAGTTTTCAATTCCATCTGTAAGTAATAACTGTGAACTTTGTGATGCAGAGGATGCACTCTGCATCTATTCCCCCCCCCCCCCCCCCCCCCCCCGAAGCCTCGAATGAGCGGCTGCAGAAAGCTGTCAATGGAATAGCTGTTGATCGAACACCATTTGGCTCTATATGTGGCTTTGAGTTTGGCTCTGAAAGTATTGAAATTGAGCTAGGCTTTCAGTTATGTAACGGTTGTAAGGAACATGCTTTCTGTAACTGGCAAAAAGCCAGAGGCGAAATCCAGTATTTGCAGCACGCTAATAAACAGGCTGCTGGAGAATGTGCAGACTGAAAGCGAACTGACCAACAAGGGCCGTCACTTTGCAACTAAGTGAAGGAAAGAATAAAGGAAGCGGCACAACCTCTGTTTTACTGTTCTAGAATGTTTTTTTTTAAATGCCTTCATACAGTGTGTCACGAGAAAGCAAGACAGAGTTTGCCTTTTGCAGTTGTTGGTGTTTCAGTAGTTTCTTCCAGCATGCTGCTTTCCTGTGTTGAATCTTTATTTAAATCCCTGCTTGTTGCTTTTTCAAGTGTTGAATCTGCACCAAGCAATATGGTAGCTTGTGCCGTGTTGGTTTTATAATATGAGTGGAACCATACTGTGACAGGATTATCTAAACCATATGTATCCCCTCTGACTCACTGCGAGGAACTAAACATGATAATAACTTATGTTTGACTTCTTTCATCATAAGTGTTTTGGTTTGTTGAAAGAAATATGTTAAAGAACAATGTGTGCAGTGTCCTGCTGGTTGCACTTTGTGATGACAGATACAACAAATGTCAAAAGGTTCAAAAGACGTTCATTTTGTCACGTATGGAAGAAAATGTAAGCTCAAATCTTCTAGATTGACCATCGAAACACATTATAGATGTCCTTAATTATTCTTACCAACAGTTCTGAATGTTAGAAGACTTCATGAAAGTATTTACTCAAGAATGTGAAGAAAAACAAGTTTGTGCATTTCAGTGTCATGCATTTTTAAGATGTCGTCTATAATCCTAATATTGAAGTTGGTTAAATATTTGTGTCTGGTGATCAATCTGTTTTCATATTTCTCTGTAATAATGTATGTGCTTTGTATGAATGTACAGTACAATGTGTGCCTCTATCTCTGTCAAGTGGTGACCATATTATTTGTTGTGTCTTTAAAGGATAATTTGTTTATTTCGACCTGAGCCTCATTTCTTTGTTCTCACAAGCAATCAATCAATTCTGATGTCATTACTTCACTACATTTTGTCCCTTTTACTTTGCTAGATGTACTTTTATTGCTTTTATTAAAAAACAGGACTCTGGTTGAAATAAACTATTATATTTTCCTTTAAACTAATTATAATATGATTTTTGCTGGCAAGTGACAATTATTTTGGTAATATGAGATGAGGAATTGTAGGAACTTATTGTTATTGATAATACAAAGTGACTTTCAAATTCAATATAATATGTCTTAGGAGGTTTTGGCCTGCTTTAGTCAGTGGTGATGTATTTGCTTAATTAATGTAGCTTCATTGCAAACGTCTTCTTTACAGTATAATGTTTACAAGCAACACAACATGCTTATGATGAAATGTAGCTGTGACTGTCAAATTTTAATGAGGAAAAAAACTACAACTGAGCAATAGTGTTTTGTCAGAAACAATGCAGGCTATTGTAATAATGAGCAACTTTTAAATATCTAAATTTGTTTATATTTCTTAATTCAATTACCTCCACCACAGCTCATAATTACCTGTAAATCCAAGCATTTTGATTCAGTAATTATGAGTTATTTATCTTGTTTTTGCAACGTACTTCCGTGTCTGCCACTTCCCAGCTTGTTAAAGGTTTTACATAAATTACCTGTGATCAGAAAGCTCTTACATTGTAAAAACCCACAGCCATACTGCTACTAATCTCATATTAGCCATGAGTATTTGGGTAGGAGCACCAACAGGCTTGTTGCTGAATAGATAAAGAAACAAACAAATCCTTAGTAGAATTTAAGGAAAGAGAAACTGATTAATTTTCACCTTTTAAATTACAGACAAACAAAATCATGTTAAATATGTATAATCGTAAACATTTATCTCTCTGTAGACATGGTCACTGTACAGCACAAACTTTAATTATGTCATTATTTTCAGTCCCTTCAGCCACAGAACAACCATTTGTGCTAATTTATGTTAAAAGCTGCTGTCAGACCATTGAAATGCAGTGCAATGACAGCTCATCACCAAAGGAGTCACCAAAATCAACTCAGATGTTGCAGATTATAACATCAAGTTGACCTCTATCAAAGTGTCAATATGTGCTCCTGTCTCTTTCTTGCTATTCAAAATGGATTAATAAACCATTCATACTGTAGCATAGAGTATGAACACAGTAACACAGTCATTTCAGTACCAGACTTTCATTTGTCGCCTGTAACATCGTTGTCAATCTGTCAGGAAACCATAGCAGTAATAATAGCGTTTTTTGACCTCCCAATCCACAGTTAATGGCAGCAGATATCTAAATAGACAACCCTGTTTGGGGCTTTTTTTCAAAACATGTCAAAACTACAGAGAGGCCTTCAACTTCAAAATGTCTTTATTGCTAAATCACACAAGTGAACACATTTGATTCAATGTGTGGACGCAGTGAGCCTGACCAAATGGGGTGGACAATATCAGCAACAGGAAGCACTTTCACATGACTTGCAGTGCAAAAGGTCATGATAACATATTGAGCGAGGATACAAAGTTTCACAGTGAGCCATCCTTTTGATGCAACAAAAGATAAATAACAACACGTCATACACTAAAATGCATTTACCACCAACAACCCATAGTAACAAAGCATGTTTATTTCCGTGGGTGTATTTTTCTTTTTGAGATTAACTTGACATGGGAGATGTTCTGGAAATGTCACTGGTTTTGCAATCTATTGGTAGTCTGAAATGTAAAACTAATGTTATTTAAAAAATACATGAAAGTATATTGTCACATTCAATTGGTTTTGAATAAGTAAAGTAGTAGAATAGAGGGGGTATTCAGAAGTAATCCTTCCAGACATGCTAAACTAAAACACTTGGAATGTTAATTTCTGAACCAGGGGTTGTTCAATTATTCATCTTGGTTGAATTAAACTATTATTTTACTCTAGAGGTAAGCACTGCTAAATAATAGGTGTGCAGTCTAGTCCGTGGCGTTGCTTTTGTCAGGAATGTTTTATTCGATTTGAAAATATAATCATATGAATGCATGAATAAGGAACAAAAATATAACAAAGCATTGAATATATTCAAATAAACATCACCGGAACAGTGTTAAATCAGTAAACACTGAATCTACTCGTTGCCGAGTTGAAAGTGTGTTGGACGCCATGTCCTGTTTCTAAAGAAGAAGTGCTATTTTGCTCAGAGATCAAGCATGGATCTGCACCACTAAATAAGGCAATTGCTGCACAGCGATCCATGTCTACTGCATATGTCTTAGAAGTGCCGGTCTGCTGGTCTGTGTCACACCACTTGGCAGCTCAGTCTCTTTTAGAACAGCCTCTTACCCACCACAGCGGTGGAGAAGGAAAGTAGTAGAAAGCTGTCAATTTTGCTTAGCACTGTTGCAAGCAAAACACACATGTTTATTTCTGGTGGTTAAAATAATTTGCTGCTTCTAGCACTCTCGAATGAAAACACTTATTCTATTATCGTTGCCATTGGTTTTTATATCAACAGAACACTGAATGGATCCTTTTCTGTGTTTGCAAGTAATGTTTGGAAATCACTCTAATGGCAGCATCTCCTTGCAGTAAGACCGCTTACAGTGGCTGAATCGAAACTGCATTTCTTCTATTCTCCTCGCAGCCATTTGTAACAATTTACATCACGGTATCTGCCCCTGTTAGGGAAGCCATGGCCATCAATTTGAAAGCAATCCCTGATATGGGGTCTCTTCAAGCCTCCGAATCTGAGGAGATGCAACATGCTGCAACAACGTTGATATCAAAGATGTTTGTTCTGTCAGAAAGCCTTTGAAGATTACATTCCTCTCAGATTGAGAAGGGATTGTCACGCTGCATCTGTTCATACACTAAATATACGTTGTAGACTGAAGTCATTTGCTGCAATCTCTATACTGGTTTAAAAATGATTATTTTTGTTATCTTTTTTTAAAATTTGCATAATGTTCAGAGACTTGTTCAATAACAAATTCAATTAGCAGAGGTGGAGGTTAATTTTCTTTCTGAAGCTTCAAACTTTGTGGTTCTCATACTAATACTTTGTGACTGAGGTTAATCTTAAACCACAACTTGTTATTTCATGAAAGTGAATTAGATCCTGTGTGAGTTGACAAAGCCAACCTGTCAGCTGATGTATAGCATAGAGTAAATGATGATTGAACTGAATCTGACATTGGGGTGTCACTCTGAACAGTGACAGGTGGTTAGTTGTGAAAGCCATGAAGATCTCTTTCACTATGCAGTTAAAATGCAGTGCAAATGATATTGTGCATGATGGCTTGATTCACAGTAGCCTCCAGTTCATTTGTCAACTCCTGAAAAAACTTTTGTGAAAACTTTGTTCCTGCTATTTTGAACACGGTTCATATTAAATCAATATCTGCTCTCAAACGACACATTGAATGCATTTGCGAAGGTACAGCAACCAGGAAATGACCACCCCGGGGAGGGAATGTGATAAAACTGCTTTCATCAATGCTTGGGAATAGTACAGTGGACTATCATGAAGCCCCAGGTGTGCAGGCTCACATAGAAACCAGTGTTTTCACACATCACACACGCCTTTCATTCTCTGAAACAATACAATTTATAATAATGATAATGTAGCATTTTCCAGAAGTTATAAACTGTTTAAATAAACTTTCTTAATTAATGTAATGGATCTCACTAACCACCAGCACCATGACTAGACATTAACTTAACATTTTGTTACACAGCGTGACAGACATATTTATAGGACAATGTTCAGTTTATTTCTACTTCAAAGGGCTTTGTGGTTTTTAAAAAGGTAGATACAAACTCAGTTATAATTAGCTGAGAGGCTATTAAAGGCATTCTTAATTGATGGCTTGATGGGAGACATCGGGGGGGGGGGGGGGGTTTGTCCATTTTGGTCTCAATTAGGGTTTCATGGAAGCCATTTGACATGTTGCAGAAAAGAAAAATGGTGTTTAAACTTTAAAACTCATGATTCTTTTTAGCGGCTACAGTATCGGCGTCCTGGTATTTTGCATGTTTGCTCACTGTAACTGTTTACTGGGACACTTGAATACAACAGAGCCATCGTTATTGTTTTTAGTAACACTTGTGCTTTTCCTGCTATGGAAATTAAAATATCTGCTGTGAAAAAAGAAGTATTGAGAAAGGAGGCAACTACCGAAAAATGCCTGGGAGACACATGAACCCTGAACTACCAACAAAGACTTAGCTGGTCTAGTGAAGCCCACGAAGCTGCACCATGGTGACACCAAGCCAGCATGCGAATAAAAAGCCATGACCTGAAACCTCGACCTCGGTGAGTTGACCTAGCCTATCCTTCCTCTGTCAAACCACAGGGATAGGCCCCAGGTTGCCAGGCCTGAGGTGGCTATTATTTTTGAGCAAGTAGATCTATCATTGCCTGCCTGCAACAATGGAAAGGTTTACTTGATAAACCTGTGTGTGTTTCCTGTGTTTTGGCTTGAGATGTTTACAGTTTCTGGACTTTCCAAGTAAAACCAAACTGTGCGGATAAAGCAATGTAGTGACAGATGTGAGTGTTGTGTGAGTGTCTGGACATAAAGGAGCTTTCTCAGCAGCACAACAGACATTTTGACTTGTCAAACATAGCTGTAATTAATAGCATAAATATTTGCTCTGTTAGGGCCATAACTTTTCAACACTGGGAGAAATCGCCCCCCTTCCTGCAGCCATGTGCTCTCAATCGCCTCCAAAACACAACAGCAGGTTTAAGTTATAATCAAATGGATTTATTATCCATACAAACATAAAAACAGTTACAAACCAAATCAAACAGAATCACACTATTAATAACAAAACAAACACATATATATATATATATAAAAAATGAAAGTGAGGCCCCATCCGGACCACACGACAGACAGTTGTGTCTGCCCCATGGTACCGAGGAGGTCTGAATCTCTCCGGGATTCACATCTCCTTTTTCCCCCAAAGTCTCTGAAAAGTCTCACATTACATATCGATCAGCTCAATGATTGGCTGAAATCCAATAAGCCCCTCCTGGGCCGTTGACCTATTGTTCTGATCTTAACGCCTCACCCAGCCACTTTCGCCGAACCCCCTCTCCAGCACATTCCTCAAACCTGATCACACAGACACTCAAACACACTACTTGGTTCAAACTCCTAAGTAAATACACTGTATCACATAATATCCATAATTAGGAACGCTTTAAAAATTAAATCCCTCACAGCTCCAATCTATTTAAGTCTTCCAGTTAAGTTCAAGGCCATAGTGATGCACCTAATATGAACGGAGCCATCATTAATGTTATTAGTTGCACCTGTGCTTCTCCTGCTATGACAAGACAAAGTGTGCTGCAAGAAAGGCAATGGACAGGGAATTTTAAGTGCTTATATGTGTGACAAAAGAGCGAGGTCTGCAAAACATTGTTTGGAAAGAAGTGCTTAAGAAGCTGTTCATGAGTTACAGCCCTGAAAAGAATGTTTCACCTCAGCTGCATCCTCTTGAGGAGCCCCATGAACACTTAATTTGAGTGAAGGAATGTTAAAGGAAGACTTCAGTGTGAGTTAAGTCTTGCACGACATATGTAGGAAATTTGGGGTTTAGAAGTGTGTTTTAAGAAATTATAATAGAAGTGTTTAATGATTCATAATTAAGAAATCATAATTAGAAGTATGTTGGAATACATAATTAGAAGATTCATAATTAGAAGTGTTTTAGAATTTGTAGTTAGAAGTGTATCTTAGTAGAATTGTAGCACCTTAATATTTGCTTGTGAAACTTGTGAAGGTTTTTGCCAAAAGTTGTAAATCCTAATCGTTATATAGAATGTTTACCAAAGAAGTGTTAAGCCATAAAAGACAGTCATTGAATGTATTAAACTGTGAAGAATAGCCAAGGGAAAGTCAGACTTCTAGACAGACATTTGCAGGTTGTGCCCGCGCGAGGGTTTTCGGAAGCCTGACGCCAGGAGGAGGCAACCGAAATTAGCCAATAGGAATTAAGATGGCCAAAAGGGAGGGGATTTCAAACTGTAAGAGGAAGTGCTGGAAAGGTATTCACGCTCTTCCTACTCGGCTCTCAGCGTGGAAGCATCTGTGTTTTCAGGCTGAGTCGCGAGTGAATAGCTTTTCCGCGCGGATCATATTATTATATATTTTGTTAGTAGTGTACTTCATTCTGTAATTGTATTAGCTTCAGTAGGATTAAATACTTTTAATTGTAAACCAGTTTAGGGTAGATTTATTAAGAAGCAACTCTACTGTAAAATAACAGTGAAGCGTGCTCTCCGGCCTTCTCTCGGTGGGGGAGATTCAACCCTCCACAAATTTGGCGACCACGAAGGGACTTCTCGACGGTCACAGCACGGACTGAGGACAGCGTTGGCCATCGATACCTCCGGGGCCCACAAACAAAGGTAAGCAGAACCTTTTTAATAAAATCTGTGTAGGTAGCTTAGGACAAATTAGCGGAGGTGTTGACGGCCGGCGTTGCTCAAGGCTAACGTTGCTGGGGGCTGACGAGAGGCGAACAAAGAGAGGTAGGCCTCATTGAACTGAGTAATGTATAATTTGCATTGTGAAGTATACTTGTAAGGTGAATTAAGGGTACTGACTATAAGGGTGAATATTATGAGTGCTGTGATTAAGGGTTAATATTACGAGCACTGTAATAAAAAGAAAAATTACCACATTGGGATTAATAAGTGGTTAGTTTGCTCGGCGGTACTAGTGTGCATGGACTGGGAGTCTCTCTGGCCTAGCTTGTGTACTACTGGGTCAGCAGGCTAACTGTTTAAAAACAGTTTGTTGAGATCGGCGTAACTGGAGATGTGTGGCCGGGAGAGTCTTTAAGTGGCGGCTTTTAGTGGTCAGGTTTTCGCATTCCCGGGTCGAAATCGGCTTACTGTTTAGGAGTGCTAAGGCTAGCGGTGGTTAGCTTCTGAGGCCGGGGATCCATTGTTACATGGGACACCGACGCTCGGGGATTCTCTCGTTGGGCCTTGGCCGTGAATATAATAGACATCGTGTGGGTAATTAAGAGAAGTAGAATAACAAGCATTTAGTGGAGTTTAACTGAGGTAAAAGTGATAATTCCTTAACTGGTCGAGTCTAACTCCCGTGGGAATTGTTCACGGATATCTTTGGGCCTGGTAAAGCTAAATAGCGAGTTAAACCAGAGGACTTAAGGTTGAATAAAACAGGACAATAAGTCCAATAATACGTGTATCTAGTCTGCGTTCTAGCAGTGTTGAAATACGTTTAAAGGTTGAAATGAGACTGTGTCAAAAACGTTTGTAGATGTAGGAGCTAGCTAAGCTTGCTCCGGACCTTATTGTACTGTGAATATAAAAGAAAGGTGCTTCTAAAGAAAACAACCGGTGTATTTTTAGAAGGGGACAGAGCACGTACTAGTGGAAATAAAGTTTGAGTTTGTGGGGAAATGTGTGAGTGGAGTCTTTTGTTACAAAGTTACGCTTCGAAGTTCGTATAGCCGTTAGCATAGCAGAGCTATAAATTACCGGAAGTACTATTATGTTGTAGAAGAAGAAAAACGAAAAAGAAAAAAAACTCAGCCGCCTAGCGGCCGGAAGGAGTAATTCCTAGAGAATTCCGAAACTCCAACTAGTGTTTCGAATCTGTAATTACATTAGTACTATAAAATCCGACACTTGTGGTTTAGAGGTAAACACAGCATAGTTTGATAAATCAGCGTAGTTTTAAATCACCAGAGGTACGCCGCCCAGTGGATTAGTACATCTTTTACAAAATAGTTTGTTAGAGAGAAATGCCAATATACATTGTCTTTGAGTCTATGATCTTTAAGCCTACATTCTGACTTTAGTTTTAATTCAGCATTCTAACTAACATTAAAAATCTCAGTTGTGTTTCTTAAATTGTTGAACTTAAGTTTTATTCATTATTCTGATTGGCAGTGTTGGTTTTGATCGAGCGTTTAAATTTCTGTGGTGGATTATAATTGTAGTTTGACTTGCATTGGTAATTCTGATTGAATATTTTTGAGTACAGATAATAATTCGTTTTGAATTTAAATACTTTGACTTCCAATTGCTGAGTTTGATTTACATTGTAATTGGGATTTGGATTTAGATTTTGAATTAAATTTTGATTTAGATTTTAATTTTGATTGCATTTACATTCCGATTTTTTGATTTTGATTCAGCATTCTAATTCAGGTTTAATTGACTTTGGTTTGGATTTGAATTCAGTTTTGATGTCAATTTTAATTTAGATTTTGATCCGAGATTTTAATTTCAATTATAATTCAAGATTTCTTAACATATCCAGTATTGATTAATTTAGGTACAACATTTGTGTATTTTACATAGCTCTTAAAGATCAATTTTTAACGTGGTCAGTGCTGAAATAGGAGAGATCGTTGAACTCTCCTAGGCTACAGAATGGTTGCGCTAAATACTCAGGAAATGCTGGGAAGAGCCAGAGAAAGAATGGAGGATCAAACGGTACCCAAAGAGAGGGGAAAGGAATGGGAGAAGATGAAAAAATATCTGAAGAGATGGCAGAGGAACGGGTGGTTTCCAACAGTGACGGCCCCCACTGCTGCACACAGATGCAGAGTGTGGAGAGAAGCTGCAAAAGCTAAAAACAACGCCGTTGCAGATCATGTGGGAGCCAGTCGTTTGAACAGATTCGGTAGGAAAAGGGCCCTCAACATGGAAGAAAAGAGGTGCTCAGATACCATGCGTCTGCTCACGTACTGGAAGGCGGTCGACCCGACCACCCCTCCAGATGCTGTGGGACTACCTGAGGTCCTGAAAGAGACAGACTTCAAAATCATCACCACTCCCAGACCTAACACCCCTGTCTGCACTCCAGTATACCCGTCAGTGCTGACAGAAGCACACGGACAGACTGAGCTTTCCTCACCTCCCCCGCCGTATGTGAAAAAGAAGAGCAGAATAATCTATCCCTCACTTTTAAAGCCCTCAATCCAAGCACCTGTGTACAGAGTCAATGGGGGAACATTGGATATGGACGTGGAGAGGGAAGAGGATTGCAGGTCTGGGGACGACCGTGATGGGGTCAGCCAAGATGAGGATATGTTAGAGCTGAAGATGAGTACTCCAGAGAGCGGCCAAGACGAACCAGGGCAAATGAGGGACAGAGAAGGAGAGACCACAAGGCCCTCCAGTGATGCCCAAGAATCACTGAGGAGTGGCAGACATCGGCAAACAATGACGGAAACAGAGATGTTGCCCTTGGAGCAACGTTATGATAGAGTGGACAAACAGCTTGTGTGGGACAATGAGTGGTCAGAGAATCATCAGGTATTTACATCAGGTAAGCAAGAAAGTCCGAGGAAAAGTGAAGATGGAGAGAAAAGACAGGAATGGAAGCTGGGGAATGGTGAGTATAAGGCAAAAGGTTACTTGTTCCTCAAACCCAGGAGTGGACGGACAGCAGCCACCAGTGATGATGACACTGATGAGGAGGGCAGAAGAGAAAAGGTAAGAGGAGCAGCTGGAAGTCGTTCACTTCTCAGACGGTCCAGCAGGAACAGGAAGGAACCAGAGCGCTATGGCCAACATTTTTATCCTGTAAGAGGTGAGATGCCACCATTAGCCCAGACCCAACAGTACCCCTTGCTGGTGAAATCCAACGGACAAGCTGAGTTTGTGCCATGGGGACATCGAGACATGGATGCACTGGAAAAGGCGCTGCCACCGCTGGCAGGAGGAGCCAACCCGTGGATCCGTCTCTTTGAAAAACACACAGCAGCGGATAAGTTGGCATTAGGAGACATACGAGCCATGATAATCCGCGCAGAAGGAACAGCCCAATTGAATGCTTTGGAGGTAAGAACAGGAACGACCAATAGGGGGAATGAAACCTCATTCGACAACTTTCGAGGAGTCTTCTGGGAAGCGATGCGAAGCATTTGGGCCACAAAACCAAATATGAACTCCCTTTCTGGACTGAAGATAAAATCAGAAGAAGAGACCCATCAGTATCTGAAAAGAGCTGAAGTGGAGTGGTATATGGCCACGGGGGGGAGACATGACAGCAATGAAGCCACCATTGTAGTATGGCGACACACTGTACAGAAAGGCCTTCCCCTACCAGTACAGATAGCGCTGGGAGGAGTAGTGGGGTTGTGCAACATGGACGATGCCATGTGGAGAGAACACGTTACTCACTACAACCAAAGTCATCTGACTGAGGAGACAAAAGGAGAAGAGGACATAAAAAGAATGACGCAGCGGCTGTTGAAACTTCAAATAGCGGAGGTCGACAGGGAATCAAATAAAAAACAGCTGGCCAAGAAACAGATGACCGTAGCAGAAGCTCAGTCCCCTCAGCAGCCACAAAATCCAGCAGCACCTCTCGCCCCATGTCAACAAACTCCAGCAGAACCGGTCACCACAGTGGTGTACTACCAACCTCCACCTCATTACCGAGGCAGAGGCAGAGGACGTGCACGTGCATCCAACAGAGGGAGAGGTAACTACAGAGGGGGGTATGAAAGACCTGTAGGAAGAGGGGAGTGCTATGTATGCGGGAGTGAGAGTCATTGGGTGAGAGATTGCCCAAAGAGAGCAGGAAGACCAGGTCCAATAGGACCATCTGGACCTCCTCTCATGAGACCTCAACATCAACAGATGCCCATGATGCCATCAGGACAATGGGATGGGACTTACCAACAAGGTGAGTACTGAGGAGGCCCAGAAGATCCAGAAGCATGTGTGGTTTACAGGGCGCAGACAGAACCAATGGTGACCTGTAGCGTTGCCGGAGTTGACACTGAAATGATGGTAGACTCTGGTGCCGCAGCCTCATGCTTACGAAACCTAAACGGGAAAACACCCCCACTCTCAGAAAAAACTATGAGAACGGTTGGATATTCGGGTAAAACGGAGGTGCAGAGATTCACAACACCATTGGAAACCACACTAGGAAGACAACGTTTGCTCCATCAATTCCTGTATTCTCCCAAATGCCCTGTCAACTTAATGGGAAGAGATTTGATGACCAAAGTTGGAGCTGAAATTCAATGTTCAGCAGACGGACTTAGAATCACATTCAAAGGTCAACCACTCACTCCATGGCAGACCCATGGCGGGAGAATTCTCTTTATGACAAATTCTGAAGAACCAGAAGAAAAGACTGAAGTGTTTTGGACCAGGCTGTTACCAGGGGAAAGGGAACAGCCTTGCGTCAACAAAACATATCAAGAGTGGAAGCCATGGATCAACAGCCAGGGAGCATATGGTCCTCCGATCGACCCATTCCATTGCACCTACAATTACCTGAGAGCTCCTGATGAAGAATATGCTGACGCGTGGGAACGAGAAGGAGCTCAAGAGATGATCAGGATCACTGACATCTTTGTGGGAGCAGAAGGAGTAGCAGCACACTGTGAACTCACTGAAACTCAAGCACAATGGTATGAACTACACGATGAAAGTGAACCTCATGTCACGCTGGCCATAGCAGCAGGGCAAGAAGCCCGTTCACTAGGACCAATGATGAAAAGAGCCCAGGAAATAATAAACTGGTGTCCCACTGCCTCACCGCTACTTCACCACAGTCCAGACAAGACAATTTGGAGAATAGCACATTGCAGCAGAGAGAACGGTATATTGGAAAGGCAGGAATTGGAAAGACATCACGGTCGGGAGTTGACTGACCACCCAGCTGCGGAAGACTTGTTGAATAAAATGCCAGAAAATCTATGGGCAAAAGGTGACTATGATGTTGGCTGCACTCCACACCATTCGGTAAGTATAGAAAAGAAATCTGGACAGCCATCTGTGTGGAAACCACAGTATCGACTTAACAAAGATGCTGTGGAAGGGATAACAGCCACCATTCAGGGCCTGCTTGAAGCAGGAGTGTTGCGATTAGCAGAATCTCACTGGAACACGCCCATATTGCCTGTTCCCAAAGCTGGAGGAAAAGGTTGGAGAATGGTACATGATTTAAGAGAAGTAAATCAAGCCACACAGACAAAGGGAATTGCAGTGCCCAACCCATATGTGGCACTACAGAACATAAGCCCACAACACCAGTATTTCACAGTACTGGATTTGGCAAACGCATTCTTCTGTCTGCCACTTGATCCTGCCAGTCAAGAGATGTTTGCATTCACATTCCAGGGTCAAAGATATACTTACAACCGAATGCCTCAAGGGTTCAAAGACAGCCCCGGCATATTTAATGCGGCATTGAAAGAGGATTTGAAAAATTTGAAACTGCCAGAAGGGGTGACTCTAATACAGTATGTTGATGATCTACTGTTGGCAGCTCCATCAGCAGAAAGCTGCCTGGCAGCAACCGAAGCTGTGTTAAGAAGAGTAGCGGAATGTGGCTACAAGATCAAAAGACAAAAGACCCAAATTGGAAGAAGACAGGTGACATTCCTGGGAAGAGTACTCTCAGGAAACAAGAAAAAGATATCACCTGAACAGAAATCTGCGGCGCTGACTTACCCCAAACCCAAAATTGTCCAAGAAATGCTCGGATTTCTGGGATTGACTGGTTACAGCCGAAGCTACGTGCCAGACTATGTCAACCTCACTCAGCCACTGCGCGACATGCTGACCAAAGTTGGTAACCGAAATCTGAAGGCAGACTTGATCTGGACAATTGAAGGAGAGGAAGCATTCATCAAGACCAAGCAGTGTTTGACCCATGCAGCTGCACTAGCAGCCCCAGATTATGGATCAGATTTCCATTTAGATGTAGGAGAAAAGCAGGGGGTAGTAAACGCAGTCCTATATCAGATGAGGAGAGAGGGAAGAGCAGTTTTGACTTACCATAGTTCTAAATTGGACCCCATAGAGCTAGGACAGGTAGGTTGCACCAGACATTTAGCAGCAATAGTCAGGGCTGTCCAAAAGACCGCATACATAGTTATGTGCCACCCATTGAAAATACACACACAGCATGGTGTAGTCGCGTACCTAGAGACTCAAGCCTTCTCTCTAACAGCTACGAGAGGAGCTAGGTTATCAGACACATTGACACAGCCCCACTTATCTTTCACCTCACAGGGAGTAAATATGGCATCTGGATTGCCATATGACGAAGGCACCCACGACTGTGCAGAAATGGCCAGAAAGGAGACGAAGTTAAGATCAGACTTGGAAGGAGAAAAAGACACAGATGCAGATATGACACTTTTTTGTGATGGTTATTGTTATCGAGGCCCCACAGGTAACATAGCTTCATACGCGGTAGTGGAGCAACTACCTGATGGGTCATTGGTGGAGGCAGAAGCTGCCATCATTCCTCAACCTGCCTCAGCTCAACTGGCAGAAGTGATAGGGCTAACTCGAGCCCTTACTTTGGCCAAGGACAGAAGAGTAAACATTTACACTGATTCGGCCTACGCTCATGGTGCAGTACACTTGGATGGGCCTCAATGGCTGAGAAGAGGGTTTTCGACTAGTTCAGGAGCCCCAGTAAAGCACCATGAAGCGCTAAAGAATCTATTGGATGCTGTAATGCTGCCAACACAAATTTCTGTAATAAAATGCAGGGGTCACTCAAAGGAGGATGACCAAGAAGCAAGGGGTAATGACGCAGCTGACCTCGCAGCTAAGAGAGCTGGAGGGTACATTGGTAATGAAACACAAATGTTGGTATTAAGTGTAAACGAACCACAGCTAGCCCCGAATGAAGGTGACCTCGTTTTGTTGCAGAAAAAAGCTGGTGCTTATGAGCATTCCCAGTGGTTGACTCATGGAGCAACCTGTAGGGAAGGATTGTGGAGGTCCCATGATGGACGAATGGTAGCTCCTGCCGAGCTGGTACACCTACTAATGATTGAAGCACATGGTCCATCTCACGAGTCGAAAAAACGAACATGTGCAGCATTGGAGAAACATTGGTGGCATCCATATTCTAAAGAGATGGTAGAGAATTTTGTCACAAACTGCGCAACGTGTAATGGTTATAATAACAAACAAGTGTATAAGTGTCCAATGGGGAGCTATCCTGTACCACGTGCTCCTTTTCAGGAAATTTGTATTGATTATACAGACATGGGTGCTGATAACAGAGTGCGTGGGTTGCGTTACATGTTGGTAATGGTAGATCGGTTTTCCCGATGGGTAGAAGCGATACCCTGCCGAAATGAAGATGGTGCAACAGTGGTAAAGTGGCTCAGAAATGAACTTGTTCCGAGGTATGGTCTCCCAAGAGTTATTCATTCAGACAATGGCTCTCATTTTGCTAATGTACATTTAGCAGCGGTAGAAAAGTGCCTAGGGATCCAACATAGGTTTGGATCAGTTTATCATCCAGTATCTCAGGGAATAGTGGAGAGAGCCAATCAAACTTTAAAAAGGAAAATTGCTAAAATCTGTCACACCACATCTATTAAATGGCCAGACGCCCTGCCTTTGGCACTAATGTCCATGAGAAACACAGAACATAACAGCACACATTTAACACCACATGAGATACTCACAGGCAGGCCAATGTCTGGCCCACCAAGGACCAGCAGTCATGGTCCTAGTCTAGACTTGTTAACCCTAGAAATTGAAGAATATACAAGGGCGCTAACTAACATGAGTCGAGTTTTGTTTTCACAGGTGACTAATGCAGAAGCAGCAGCTGACGGAAAGAAGCAGGCTCCTGTTGTATCACCAGGCAGCTTAGTGTGGATAAAAGTCCACAAGCGTAAGTGGAGTGAACCAAGGTGGACCGGTCCATGGGAGGTAGTATTGGCAACCTCACATGCAGTAAAGGTAAAAGGTAAAACTGGAGCTAATTGGCACCACCTCACTCACTGTGCAGCAGCTAAGGTAACGAGTAAAACTCTCGCAGAGACAGGATTGAACATCAAACAGGCAAAATTTGAATCAGAAAATACGCCAAAAGAGGGGTTAAACAGTACTAAAAATGATGCTTCCCCCACAGTTTAAACGATGGCTTCCATTCGGAGACCCTAGATTCAGTGGGTTATGGAAGTCTGTAATCATTCTCTTCCTGATTTCAGTAGTTTCCCTCTTAGTATGGGGAATTAAACATAGACAGGAATCACAAAATAAGCATGACTACATCGAGATTCGAAATTTAGCATCTGTGACTAATCAAATTAATCCCCGACCACGTAGAGATGCTTCCCTGTCAACACTCACCTATGAAAATGTTACTCTCACTCTTACGTTCAAAGAAGGTACAACATCAATGGTGCAGTTCGACTTCTGTGAAGTAGTCTCCTGCCCCAAGTATGAACATACCTACGGTTGGATGACCAAAACTTTGTGCATCATTACTGACCTGTGTGGACCCGCTACGAATAAATATGGTAAGTTAGTATCATATTATGAGTGTGATTGTGAAGAATGGGAATGGGCAACTTTGAACACAGGCGGCGAGGGTTTTGAGAAAGACCCCAACCCAGGCCTTAAAGACCGACTAAAGATGTTAAATGCCCCATCTTCTTATCACATGTGTAGAAGGGGAGAGGGTAGTTGTAATCCTTTAAGACTTACCTTAACGAACCCAAAATTGACTGACAGTGGACTTTACGTAGTACAGGGAAAGGCAACTATAGATAGCCCTGCCCCACAAGGGCTCCTTAGAATTATTGTTAAACCCGTCAAAAGGATCATGAATGATCAGGTTCGACATACGACTGACTTGGGGAGTGATGTAACGGGTGTGGAAACGGGGATGACGGATGGGAATTTATGGCTCCGGTGGGTACAATATACAGCTTCAAGCCAGAAAAGTACAGAATGTATTGTGTGTTCAGAACCTTCACCCCTAGCAACACCTGTTCCATCAAGATTTCGACCCCTGAGCCCAGAATTTAGTTGTATTTTGACTCTGTTTACTGATGAAGCTTTGCCACTTCATCACACTTGTCAGGGGCTACATTGGGATTACCCACCTGTAGAATATACTACCCCACCTCTGTTCAAGATTTCAGAGGGTCCATTTGATTGTATAGTCTCAGATACAGCTAAGGGGCCCAATGTAGGCAGTATTATTGCAGCAAGTTGTAGCAACATTCACCATGCCAAAGACCATCTATATAACAACGTGTTAAGACAGACAGCACCCAGAGCTGATTTATGGTGGTGGTGTGGAGAAAAAACCATATATCCAATCCTGCCTAGGGATTGGACAGGAAGATGCGCGTTAGTGCAACTTATATTGCCATTTTATATTTTTCCTGTCAATGATGCAACTTATCAGGAACTAATTTCTCCACGCACACATGCTAACCGAAGACCCAAAAGAGATGCCGATAGCCCGAAGGGAGCTTTTGATGACCAAGTGTATATAGATATCATAGGGGTGCCAAGGGGGGTGCCTAATGAATTTAAAGCAAGAAATCAAGTAGCTGGCGGTTTTGAATCAACGTTTTTCTGGTGGGTAACGATTAATAAAAATGTCGATTGGATCAATTACATTTACTATAACCAACAGCGTTTTGTAAACTTCACCAGGGACGCCATATCAGGACTGCATGCACAGCTGGCGAAGACTAGTTTAATGACCTTGCAGAACAGAATGGCATTAGATATGATTTTAGCTGAGAAAGGCGGAGTTTGCAGGATGTTTGGATCTGCTTGCTGTACCTTCATTCCAAATAACACAGCTTCTGATGGATCGGTGACCAGGGCGCTGGCCGGATTGACGGCACTTAGCCAAGAGCTAGCAGAGAACTCTGGTGTCGATAATTCAGTCACCGACTGGTTGGAGGGTATGTTCGGCAAATGGAAAAGTGCATTTTTGTCAATTTTAACTACTCTTTGTGTTGTCGCTGCAGGCCTACTAGTCGTTTGTGGATGCTGTTTCCCTTGCATCCGTGGACTTCTACAGGGGTTTATTGCCTCAACAGTTAGTAAGACGCATGTACAGGGAAATCAGTTATGTGTCGAGGATGAGGAAGAAATGGAACTTCTGATGGCCACTGTTTAGTTGAGGCCACCAGCGATGCAATAGCAGGACTTCACAAGCAGCGCCTGAACATTTTTGCTGGGATCCTGAAGGACCTGATTAGGCCCAGATGGACTTCTAAACACATCCGGTGAGATACTGGAAATTTGGAAAATAGACTGATTGTTTAAGAGGATTTATTTTTTATTTTTTATTGGGTTATAATGGGTTTCAGGGTGCAATAATTAAGAAATGTAATTTTGTCAAGTGTAAAAAGAGCAGACAAGGCTTCTCAGGAATTTTTCTCGAGCCCTCAGGATGGATTCTGGATTCGATGCAGGACCTCCTCCACCATCTACAGCCCCACCACCTGGACACCAGAGGACTTCAACCGGAATCGACTGTTATTGTGTGTAGAGAGGCAAGCGTAGGGTGATCAGATAGGAAAAAACAAACAAAAAAAAAAAAAACTTGAATTGTTGTTTACTATTGTTTAGATAGGGGAACTCATCCTCAGATAGAGTCAGGGGATTGTGTTTCCAGGGTATTATTTAATCCACTGTGAACAGTGGATTAGGGGGGAGTTGTAGGAAATTTGGGGTTTAGAAGTGTGTTTTAAGAAATTATAATAGAAGTGTTTAATGATTCATAATTAAGAAATCATAATTAGAAGTATGTTGGAATACATAATTAGAAGATTCATAATTAGAAGTGTTTTAGAATTTGTAGTTAGAAGTGTATCTTAGTAGAATTGTAGCACCTTAATATTTGCTTGTGAAACTTGTGAAGGTTTTTGCCAAAAGTTGCAAATCCTAATCGTTATATAGAATGTTTACCAAAGAAGTGTTAAGCCATAAAAGACAGTCATTGAATGTATTAAACTGTGAAGAATAGCCAAGGGAAAGTCAGACTTCTAGACAGACATTTGCAGGTTGTGCCCGCGCGAGGGTTTTCGGAAGCCTGACGCCAGGAGGAGGCAACCGAAATTAGCCAATAGGAATTAAGATGGCCAAAAGGGAGGGGATTTCAAACTGTAAGAGGAAGTGCTGGAAAGGTATTCACGCTCTTCCTACTCGGCTCTCAGCGTGGAAGCATCTGTGTTTTCAGGCTGAGTCGCGAGTGAATAGCTTTTCCGCGCGGATCATATTATTATATATTTTGTTAGTAGTGTACTTCATTCTGTAATTGTATTAGCTTCAGTAGGATTAAATACTTTTAATTGTAAACCAGTTTAGGGTAGATTTATTAAGAAGCAACTCTACTGTAAAATAACAGTGGAGCGTGCTCTCCGGCCTTCTCTCGGTGGGGGAGATTCAACCCTCCACACATACCAGGAGCATCAAACTGTGGCGTTTCCACAAAGTTCGAGGTACTCTAAGTCGAGCTACATTTTAGTGAGGAAGACCAAACGGGGCAGAGATTTTACAGTGATGGATGTGGTGAATAACTTACAAAAACACAATGTTGTTGCAACAACTCCTTGCTTGGAGTGAATGTTTAATATGCAAATGTTATTTACCATGGTGTATCTGTATCGTGGACCCTTAAAAAAATCCATACTAAACATAGTCTCGAATCTAGTTACAAAATACACTATCTCTAGATGTTAGGGACTATATTATTGAGCAATATTGTTATAATTATTTGAGAATTAAAATAAGGTTACATTATATTTGTTAGCACCAATAACGTCAACCCACAATATAACTGCTAACAATAACAGATTTAGCGGATTAGTGGCTGTCTCACAGTTCAAATTAATCCTCTACCTAATCCTCTGTGGATTTTCCGCTGTCAGTTCCATGCAGGACAACATTAATTATGCACTGTGAAAGGAAAGTTACAACAGTAAACAATCCTGTGTATTCTTGAACATTCAGTCCAAAATCTAATCTCCAGTATGTATGAGCATGGCTTGACACAAATGCATTAAACCAATATTTATTCAAATCAAATGATAAGAGATAAAATACTTTACATACAAGAGTTCCACTAAATAGAGTCACCGGTCTACCAGAGTGCTAAACAGTAAGACGAACTGAATCCAAATATCCACACTTTGCTGCAATTTCTTCGTTGCTGCAGGTTTAAAAGTGCAGACACCTGTTGAAAAGAGATTTACCAAAGCTCATAGTAAAATAGATGTAATTTTAAGGTTGTAATTGTATACTCTGACGTGTATCGTATATATTTTTATGACGGGGAGTTATTTTTGAAAACGACTACAATAACCAAACAGAAGAGAGTCTATCCTATTAATACATATATTATGTTTATATTTATGTAAATTCTAGCAGTCCATTAAAGTTGAATGACATATTAGCATCATGCGTGAGAGAACAGCTATGGTAAATACGGTATTTCTTGGAATATGTTACTAATGTCAAAGCAATCAACCACATTCTTGTTCATTGAGCACTCAATGCACCTGCTCCTTGCTGTTGAGATTGGGTACGGGGCCGGCCAGCTCTTCTCAATGAGGAGAGGGATCACTGAATTATTCAAATGGTGTCTGTCTTCCATGTGTGATGCTCACTGACATGATGTGACATAGATATTGAGACTAGCTGCATGGCTAGATACCACAAAGCTTTGTTGTTGCTGTAACTGGCAAAGCTTTATTTATTTAATAATAATTTATATAATCTGGTAGCTGCTTATGAAAACTAGATGGGTCATAATTATTTTAATAAAATAGACAATAAATATGTATTGATACCTTCTTTATTTATTTACTTTACTACTTCAGGAGGCCACTTGTTTGTCAATCAACCTCTAGGGGCAGGATCAACAATTACATTGAATTCTCTGTTGAAAGTAAAAGAAGAACTAAAATAATCACATAAACCAAGCCCTTAAAGTTCTATTTAAAAAGTATTAATTATAATTTTTTGTTTCATTTATGTTACGTACTCGCTATAAGGTGTACTGGCATTGTGCACAGATATTGTATATTATATATCTTTTTTATTTCAGTGGATACTCGTGAATGTACCGTAGGAATATGTATAGGTAATTGCTATTTAATCATTTTTTTGTAAATATATATTTAATGAGTGCTTCATTTATGTAATTGTAAATGTATTAGTTTATTTTACTGTTGAGAGGAGAAATTTGTAGTCGTATTTTCACTTTATCTGTTTTTTAAGTAATATGCATGTTATTAGTTATTTGTGTCATTTATTACTTTATTAATATATATCAATCTTGTAGATCTGGAAGTGGACATTGTTTATGTTTTTTATGTTGAATGACGTTTGAGGAAGAACTGTTATTTCTATATGATAATATGGGAGCATGGCTGTAAGGGGATTCATGGACACCAGGGAGCTTGAGGTGCTCGACACAAAGTGTGTGGTTGCATACTTTTGACTTTCAAACATTTGACCCAAATAAGTAACTGTTTTGCACACAACTCATGTGGCACTAGATTGTTTCCACTTCATAGCAATGTTTTTATATTTTAAATTGTTTCTGTAATTGTTCAGTCTACTCATTATACTTGTTTTATTAAGTATTCACACAAGTACCTCTGAGTTCAACAAATGATTACCCTAATTAATAAATATTGCGGATGGTAATTTATATGGTAGTGTGGTTGATTGAGTATTTGACTTAATCCAAACCAGATACGTATGGGCCTATTGAGTATTCTATTTACACTGTCACACATAGCCCCTCTGGAAAAACTGCACTCAAACGTTAGTTTTGCCCCGGGCAAACATTTTATCATTCAAGAGAAATATGTTAGTTTTCCAGACAACAAACAACTGTCATTAAGCACTTGTTTATATACAAGGGCAGAGTACAAGCATTATAGGAAAAGGAGACAAAGAGTCTGTGTCACCAGCGGTCTATAAGGTAGACATCTGAAATTGATGTGAGGTGTTCACCTAGATTGTTAATGTAGACAAAGGCTCGCCACTCTTGGTCTTTTTAAAAAGCAGAAACAAACAACTCACTCCTTTTTATTTTTTTTAAACTTCCAAATTATACAGTGATGTTTCTTCTCCAATGAAACCATTTTAGGCCAAGCGTTAGTAGGACTACTACAAGAGACAGTATATTAAGTTAACCAGACAACAGACAAAAGAGTTTTTTTCTTGTTTGTTTTTCTCTTGACAGAAAAACGTATAATTTGATATAATTTGGGACAACGGTTGTCATTGTAGTAGTTGCTGCTGGCTTTATTTCTGGCGTTATTTCTCACCTGCTACAACAATGACGATTAGGTACAGTTAGAATCAAGAATTACTATTCTTGTGTTTTGTAAATTGCACTCTTTCAAAGCACTGCTAAAAAAGTGATTAATCTTAAGGGCCTGCTGTTAGCAACACAACACATAGCAATTTGTAAAACATGAGAAGTAAACCTTTGAAGCATGCTTTGCTGTCACAAAGCTCTAAAAGTCGTTATGATGATATCCACTGAATTATTTTTTAAAGGAGTGTAAAAGGTGCAAAGAAAATATGGTGTAAGTGCTATTTCTTGATCTCACCTCACAGATTGTCTCAAACATTTTCAACCTGCTTATTTTATTAAAGTAAGGGCTAAAGCTTCCTAATACAAAAATGTGTTCCCTATAGTGCCGAAATTCGTTTTCTAAAAATGTTTTCCCTATAGTTGAGAGAAGATCCTGGTAAAGATAAAAGTAATTTGCATAGCATCTTAGCCCTTAAGAGAGCTCCTAAGGTAAAAAAAAAAAAAAAACTGTATTTTTTTTTTTAGAGGCTTAAGAGTTTCTTAAGCAGAACAGAAAATAGTAAAAAGACAAAGAAGTAAGAGAAGTATTCTCCAAACGCTGTATGGCAGCGAGTTTATGAAACGCTTCAGATGAAATGGTGCAGGGATAATGTTTGTGTTCGATCTCATTAGAGATGTGCTCACATCTCCCACCAAATACAATAATGCTATAATGCCAGAAATGAAAGTGATCACAACACTACGATATTTGGCAACTGGAAAAATGCAACAGTGTTCACTGGTTTAAAGATTTACATGCCGATCAACGGTGCTACTTATACAGACTTGCCAGCATGCAGAAACTGATGAAAGCCGAGTCATTTTTTCCTGTTAATATCAAATAGATATAGATAAGTATAATTAGCAGCATGGAAAATAAACCGTAAGCAAATTCATACAATAACTATCTAAAAAATGGCTTACAATCTATTAAACAGATGTCCAATATATAAAATAATATTCATAATTACTCCATGTCTGAATAGAGACTAAATTCTATGATTAGGCCAATCGATTTCACTGTGCATTATGAGCCCATTATCAATTAGTGTGCATTTTTCTTTTTCTCTTCATATGAACCAATCACGTTTTTAAATGAATGTATCATACGTAGCAGCGGGCTCAACCACTTGTCCTCACTGAGGTCAAAGTTTATTTTCCTTCCTTGCTCGGAGTTGCTCTGAGAGGTTTCCTAAATCACTCCTAAGCTAGGACTCCTTGCTAGAAATGTGTAAGTTAGGAGCTCTCTGAGAGTATTGTCAGAGTCTTGGTGAATACGGACGACCCTTGACATTTTGCATTTGCGTCAACAATTCATCCACTTTCATACCCGACGTTAACTACAATCTTGGGTGATGATGTACCATCCTCAACAGTTAATTCATTTATGTTCCCAAAGGCGAAAACTGTATTGGCTTTATCATATGTGACATTTTAAACAGCATACTGTTATATGAGACGTCTTTGTGCAAACAATTCAGGTGGGAGCACGTTTGATTGAATGCAAGCAGCGCCATGTCGTGAGTTAATTAATCTCTATGGCATTTACCAAGTAAGCAATTAAAAGTTCAACCATGAATTTAATTACAGCGGCTTGTTTGTGTGGACTGCTTGTGATGATTTCCCAATGTTGAAAATGTCACACACCTGGACCTGATCCATAGGAACCCTTTAAAGTACACTATATGTTGATGTATGATCTTTGCATAGGTTTGCATGCAAGCTTCCTAAAATCTTAAACATCCACGCACTACACCAGAGTAGAAAACTGGGTTGACTTTTGCCACTTTCACACCTGCCCCTTTTGTTATGTAACTGTGATGGCATTTAAACATATTGTTCACACGTCTCAATAAGCACCAAACTCACTTTTGCATAAAAGTGACAATGACAGTCTCCAACAATTCTCCAACAGCATGAACTGAATGCCATCGGATCAACGTAGAGCACAGCTACCTCAGTAACGATTGTACAGCTGACCTGACTAAGCTGCATTTTGGTGAGGAAACAAGTCATTGAGTCATTTTATTACATTTAAAGTGTTAGAAAACTGCATACAATCTGCTGCTTAAATGTACTTTTAAATACATTTTGTATGACTTATCACACAGAGCTTAAACTCAAGGCATTTGCCTACAGTGTCATCAATTACATACATCAAGCCTCAAATAGTTTAAGGACCTCCTGTGTAGGAGATCCAACATATTAAAGTGCTTATCTAGCACAGCACACACTGCGATGAGGAAACTGTGTACAAGTGCAATTGAAGGACATCTCCTCAAGGGACACTCTTTGGGATTGTGTCTGTTTGTGTGTGATGGATAATGGCTCAAAGAACAGACGTTAGAAATGACTGCAGGGTAACAGCAGTCTGGTACACATAACTGGGCTGAGTTGTACTTTCATACTATTGTACGTGACATAAAGAACAAACATAGTCAGGCATGCTCCGTCATAGCAGCCAAGAGGAGGTGAGAGGGACCGGGAAGGATGTAATAACATTCATTTAATGTACAGTTTCAAAAGGAAGGGTTTAATATCAGATCACACTTTTCTGATGCTGTAAAAGGTTTGTTTGAATCAATAACACTTGAAAAGATTGTTTCCTCTTTGCTTGCCACCTGAAACATTTATAGCCTCTGTTGAACCAGACTGAGGCCGTCTTTGATAGACTTGTTAAGCGATTGGAGAAGAAAATACTGGACTGCCTGGAAAGCAACTATTAGAAGCTAACACGTTTAGATGTTATTGATCTCACGTTAATCGCTTTTACTCTGATCTGGTGGGTTTGAAATGGGCCTGTAATTGGCATTTACTTATATCTAAATTGCAGTTTAAGGCAAATAACAGCAGTTGTTTTGGAAACAACCTGATGGAGAACAACTGTTTACCCTCAGTGCAGCCGATGCCTTGCAATTGCAGCAGATTGTAGATGTAGCACAATTTCCTCGAAGGTTTCGTACTAAATGTGTTCAAAAACAAGATTAGTTCTTTGTCGATGCTCGAGTGATGCAGGTTTTTCTCTCCGGATACATGGATTTTTTACACTGATTGCTTGACTGGTCTTCTGATTTGTCTCAAAAGAATGAGCCAAAGGAGACGGTCCTCCCAAGAAGAAGTTCAACAGGCCGATAGGGACCAGATCAGAAGACACTTCCATGTGTCATTCTAGAGGGCATCATCAGATGTTGTATTTTGTCGTATACTTGCAGGACTTGTTGAGTCATTACATGTCTTAGTTGAGAGGAGTCAGGAACTACTATATTCATCAACAGCAGGAAATAGGCTAGGCATCTTTTAATATTTTTCTTAGACCTCAATACAATTGTAGATGTGAAGTGCCATGAAAAGACACTTGACTTTTAAAGATTTTCTTTTTTGGGAATTTTACCAATATGGTGTCAATCTGTGGAAAATGTGTCTGATAGTCACACAAAGGCACAGGAATATGGTATGAAAGCAATCACTTCAATCATAGATATATTAAGACATTTACAGGAATCAAATCCATAGTGGCGTCATGCTGAGTAAGTCCAACATTATTCAGAATGCAGGAGAGTTTATAAATTTGGGGTTATTATTTTAGGGTTTATAAAATCAATCCAAAATGATGGAGGGTCTGCAGTCTCATCAAAAAAAGTCGGCACACTATCTTGATCCACTTTACATCAGATGAGATGCAGCATGTTTTTTAATAAAAGAGCAAGAGCTGCTGCTGCACGTCATTCCTCACTTCCAGTTTTATGAGTGCGGTTAGTGTCAAACCTCATTCAGTAAATTCAAGGACTCAATTACTTTGCTATTGCTTCGGTCTGACCAAGGGTCAGTTTGATTGCAAGCAGTTGCAGAGCGGAGGCGAACTGTTTGAGACCTCGCTGAACTTATCCGTCTCGCCTCCCTGGGCAAAAGAGAGCAATTCTCTCATTCTTGCCATCTTCATTATTAGCAGGACTCTTCGAGGAGGTAGACAACTTAACAGGGCACAGGGGTTAAAGCACATGGAGTGTTTAAAATGAATCTAAGTGAATCTGTCTGGTTAATTTATTGCCAGCGCCTCTATTCTCTCAGTGAATCCTAAAAGTGCTGAAGGGGTGGAATAGGAGTAAGAACACTGATCCATGAGCTGGTTATCAACAAGCTGAGGATGTGTTGTTTTGTCCTCCTGCTGCTGCTGAGACTGCTGCATATGAGTGTGTTTGCTTTTGTCTGGGAGTGGATGGGTGTTGTCAACCCTGTGTCCTAAAACGTATGCTGCTAGATTGTTTTTCGTATTACATTTTGGATGAAATGTATAAATTCAACGCAGATTATGTTGGGTAGAATTCAATTTCCTGTCCACACTGTTTTATGTTATTGTACTAGTAATCACAGGGAAGTATTGGGGGTGACGTGTGGGCCAACCCGTCATCACAGCCAACATGTGACCACCTAGACCACCATGTCCTTCCGCCACTGCTGAGCAGGGAAACTGTACAGGGAAATACATAGAGGGGATACTAGAAATACATTGGAAGCAATAGCCCCTTGAAATGACTAACTTAGACTTCACTTAGGCTTCAGGCTGAACTTGCACTTTCACACCGAGCAAGGACAAATAATGACAGCTACCAAACATTTATTCTCGCTCTATGTCAGTATTGTAGAGACACGCTTGGTGAAAAGCTGAATATGTCCTTTAAGACGTTGGGTTTTGCAGAGCCATAAAACTGAACCTGTTGGCTGCTCATTAACCTGATTACACAGTAACCTGGTGTCTTCTGCCAATATTTCCTTTGGCTATGTTATATCTGTATGAGTGTATAGTTTGTTTTGACTGAGGGGGATCCTCTCACCTAAGATAACAGATCACAGTTAAGACTTAAGGTCATGTTAATTAGGACATTGTTTCATCCTAAAGTCTTTCAAAAATAGCACTGACCTAGTTATGTTATGAAATGCACCCATCGACTTATCAATGGGTTATGATTGTCTCATTGGTTTCTTCGTACATACCGTATGTGCAGGATCCTCTGGGAAAAGGTGAACTCCTTCTTGCAAATTATTAATCATCTCATGAATCTCACCAATCTCTGTATAAATGACAGAACAATTTGTAAGGCCTTTTGTGTGCAATAAACATGCCGGCGTTCTTCTTTTTGTCATAAGTACGCCATGTAGTCTGTACTGAATTGAATGTAAACGCATCCGCATGAATATGCGACGCTCTGAACAAGAGACAAAGTATGAAATGTAAGAGAAATATTATGGTGGATGGTTCAAATAAACACAGGACTTGTAGGAGACCAGTGTTTGAGACCAGTGTCCCAAAGTGTTTCTGTTTTTGTTAAGTTACATTATTGACTTTAGTGACTTTAACGACGTTTGTGACGTGTTTTCCTGTTATTTGTTTCCGTACACAATTTACTTAGTTAATGTACTTATTTTAAGCCCAACCATGATGTTTTTCCTAAACCTAACCTACCTACGTAGTTTTGTTACTTAATCTGCGGCTATTGCCATAGTTTTGTTGACGAAACATAATCACGCCTGTTCTACAATTGACAGCATTGCGTAATAATGACATGTGTAAACGTGGTGCTATTCATATGCCTTCCCATGAGATCAGGTTGCTTGAATTATCCTCCCAGCAAAAATGCATCTTGTTCCCTTGCATCACTGCTGCCATCTTGCTTTAAGATGAGAACCACCACATAACACTCCACCCATTACTAACCTGGATGTAACATGGGACCCTGTTTGGCAAGACTGCATGGAGCTAAGGAGAAAACCAATATGTGTCATACAGCAGGTACAGCCTTTTTAGGTCATTATTAATGATTGTGTTGTGACGTCCTGATGTTGTGAGTTGGTATTACAGCATTCATTTGTATCAATCAAAATGTGATTGAGGGAAGGACAGTTAAGTACATCTTCTTTCTGTACTCAACACGTTAGTGTTCGGACAAAAAAAGGTTACCGTTAAAAAGAATAGTGTATTCGCTAAACATGTCTGAGATAATTACATTTTCTGACAAAGCACCAGCACCGATATGTATATGAGAAAATAATTATAGAAAGGGTATGTTTTTCAATTCAACTGACTTGAATAGCACAAAAAAGAAAGACATTGAAAGAACCTCATTGAGTTTCCAGCTCACGTCTTTTGATATCAGTACTCAGCCGTATCATTTTCTTTTCATTATTTTGTAGAGGGATGACACTGTCTGCCTGATCTCCAACACAAATACATTTTTTTGAGGGGCTCTGCGTATTCTTACATACTTCATGTATACATCTTGATGATACTGTATGTGCAACTTGCAGCCACTGTGTTGGCTACAGCACAGCACTTGAACTGGCTGGTTTGAAAGCTGCAGTTGCAACAATTCTGCACAGCTCGGCTTCCTTACAAATTCATTCTTCTCATTTTATCACTGAAGAAATGAATGAATAACAGACACTCTTTCTTTGAGACCAAGTTAGTTACAAATGAAATGCATTCAGTAATAATCTCCTGAGGGATTTCTAGAAACTCCTACATGCTCTTGAATCCTCACTGAATTTAAAGTTGTGGTGTTTCTGTTTTTTAAAGTAAAGGCTGTAAAGGTCTTCAGCACTCGCTGCCAGGAGCCAGGTAAATGCATTTCGAATGACATTTTGTCTTTTGCAAATGTCTTTAGTGATCGTTCTACAAGACCACCATCATAGTCTTTTTCTCCTAGAGGGGGATGAATCTGTTAAAACTAAGAGAAGAGTGCACCCATACTTCTTTAGCACACCACTCACAATTGGCCTCGTTCAGACTCCAATAAGAGAAATGATGCCCACTCTCTGCTTTCCAATTTCTACATTCGTCACTTGACCTCAGTGCCCACATCTGTAGGAAGCCTGACTGCCACTCTTTGTCATCGTTTCAAGAATCCAACGACAGACTATACAGCTGCCATGCTTTCAAAGGCAATTGCGGTGCTGGTACTCAAGAGCAAAGCCAGGACATTATGTGGTGTGATAAGTGTTGAGAGGCGTTTTGACATGTTCCACATGTTGCTAAGACATTGCTAGTTTGAAGTGTTCTGCTTACTTCCACAGTTCACACACGTTATTCAGAGGTTTTTGCAGAAATAATTGCCCCTGTTCACATGGAAACCAAAGCTACATCTATTTTTACCAATAAACTGCCATGTGCTTCTGAGCATTGACTGGGTGAGTTGGAATGCTTGACACATTGTCACACTGGTTACATGATCTACATCAGGGGTGGCCAATTATTTCCCCAAGGGGCCACATGAGAAACAAGGACTGTTGTGGAGGGCCGGATCAATAGACTGAACTTAATCCTGCTCAATATTATTCCACCTCTTTTATAAAAAGCAGTAAATTGTATGGTTTTTATAAGCTGTGAGTGGTAAGAGTAAATATTATGGTCAGTGGTGGAATATAACGAAGTATATTTGCTTAAGTACTGTACTTGTGTACAAATTCAAAGGTACTTTACTTGAGTATTTCCATTTTATTCAACTTTGTACTTCCACCCCACTACCTCTCAGAGGGGATTATTGTACTTTAACTCCACTACATTTGTCTGGCAGCATTAGTTACTAGTTACTTTGCACATTAACATTTTTCAAATCCTTCCTAACTACCCAAACCGAACAACAGTGTATACATTTAAGCAGTTAAAATGAGCTCCACCTTAAACATCTGTAGTAGGAATAATGATCCAAAAATGATATGTAATATCAATATAGAACAGTAAAACACTGACAGGGATCATGTTTCTGCAAAATTAGTACTTTTATTTTGTAGTCCAATTACCTAATTTTCTGTTTTTCAGTTCAGTGAACGAGTGCAGGTTGAATGTCTGAGGTGGACATGTGAAGGTGATTGTCAGTGAGAGAGGATCTGGATATGCTTAGTTAAAATGAATAATTAAATAAGTAAATGTAAACTAATATGCAAAGCTCCTGGCTAGCATAAAAAAATCTAGTCGTATATTTACAAATGTTTTATATCCAGCCATGTTCTCCTGAAGGAGAATGTCTTTGTTTGTTTGTTTCTTACATGAAGTAATGGCTGAGAGGTTTGTATTTAGCAGTATATTGTTTGCATCTTGCAATAAATATTGATATGTTCTTGATCACTTTGTGTTGTGTCTATTTGCCTTTTCTGTTCAAAAACTATGGGTTTTGAGGCACTGCTGGCCTTTCAATGTCATTTATAAATGCTTTGCAAGGCATATAGTCCCCACTTTAGATGAGGTCACACAAAATACTTTACTAAGGACTAGTAACTACCTTAATAAATCATGAATTAATCATGAATTGCAGTATTAATATGCATTTATAAAGCATATATTAACATAGTCCCTAACCATTATATATATAAATGCATGAATAATGTACATCTAAATAAATTTATAAATTATCTTATTAATGATACAACTCCTTAATAATTAGTTTGTAAAATATATAATAATTAATTTACAAATGGGGAATCCATAATTTATAAAGTATAAAAACACAATAATGAAACACATAATAGACGAGCTTATTAATCAAGAATAAAACATGTTATGAACTGCATACTAATGAATTATTAATGTAGGAACAATGCTTTATAAATGATGAATTAAGTGTTTACTCGTACTTAACTAATGCTTCATAGTGTGTAGTCATTATAAAGTGTTACCGAATCATTCATTGAATATTAATCTAAATACTGAACTATTCAAATCTAATCAATGCGTATGAACCTGTCTAGATATGCACCTCTATGATAGACACTGTTTTGCCTTAGGGGCAGTCTTTGCTCTACCCGACATTAAATAGCATTTTGATGAGTTGGGGAAAAATTTAAATGAGACATATGCTGAGGTCAACTGCCCCATAATAAACTATGGATGTTAGGTTGTTATTGAGTAGGCATAGGAAAATGTTCTTGAATAACACAATATGTATTTTTCATGAAACTTGTGCTGTCGGTGGCCTTGGACTCAAATCAAATAAATGTCACCTTTCTCGCTCACTGTATAGTTTCACTTTTTTCATCTTATGTTCCAAGAGCCGAAGTTTTCCATCATCACTATGCAGGAAGGTTGCCAAATATGGACTACTGTTCCTCCCTGGGTGATGCCTTTTAAAGTTCAGCTTAGACTTGAAATAATGCAGACTTGCCTATAGCATTTGAAATACATGTGTTGGCCGTATGAGGATAATTTAGTGCCCGTCTGTTGGTAGTGACAGGAATATTAAATGAAAAAAATTGCAATTCTTTTAATCAAAGGATAGTCACAAGTAGTGCACATATTGCAAGGTCTAAATACAAAACCTCTGTGATAAATGGGCTTTGTGAATAACATTAAATGCAGGATGTGGTTTCTTAAATTACATTTTGTGGAACTCAGAAAAGGCTCAGCTGTGAAAAAGTGATAGTGCCACAAGTATTTTTAGTCTGACACCACAGAAGTCGGTTGCCACTGCAACTGTTATTTCTCTCAGTCTCAAGTATGCAGACACCCAACACATGTGTGCAAGTCTATTATTGAGGTACACACTACATAAAGCTGGTGACTCTTGCTGGCATGGTGGACAAACGACACAGATACATACTGCTGGAATACAGTGTTTAATTAAAGTTCAAGGATTGTTCCACGGTAAGATCAGACCTGCAGTCTTAATGTTAAAGAGAAATAAGAACATCTCAGCTCCGTTTGTAAATTGAGCTTGTTTCTACTTAACTTTGACAATGGGCGGAAAAATTGCTGCAGGAGCGTGTTTTCGGACGGGATCGTCTGCTTTAATGCACAGCAGAATTAACGAGAGGGATGCTGCTGAACTGAAACGGCTGTCAGGTGGTGCTCTCCAGTAGCCGACACAATAGGTCGATCGTTGAGACTCGCCGACCTGACACAGACCAACACACGAAAGCAGCCCACTAGCAGTGATACGCGGAAACACCCTGCACATGTCCAGGGGTCTTATATTCTGATTTACAAAACCATACTTGCCACAATGCGTAAATCCGCAATTGACCTTTTATAAATCCCAAATCAACTTGGAAATGTGGTGGTCCCTGAACACCCATTGCAATGGTGAAGAGGCCATGACACAAAATAATAGGGATCTTCAATAACAAGTTTAGGAGATTCAAAATGTTCAGTAAGAACTCGAAGACTTTGAAGACAGCTATAATATGCAAAAGTATATGCACCAATGAAATGAGGCCCTGGAACAAAGAGTCCTTGAACAAAGAGTCTCCATTTTTGTTTTGAAATGAGAAGGAGTGACAAAAATACTAAATGAATGGCTGCCAAAGTCTCAAAGTCTGATGCATCGCATTCTAATCTTCTGGTTGTCACTCATTCACTCAATATCTATTTTAAACAGCCTGAAATATACACCAGGCACCATCATTTCATTGGATTGGAATCCATTCGCTGCATTTGAAGCTGCACAGATTTCATCTTTTTTTATTTTCTCCCGTTTAGAAAATCGAATGGTCTTTTCATTTGTCTTTTGGTCTTGGTTCTGGGGGGATTTTGAGTTGTTGCTATGGTGCCATGGTGATGTCTGTGTGCCACAAATTAATGACAAGATAACATGATTCATGTTCATTTGTAAGTCCTGATAACAAAAGGCATAATAAATGCTGAGCAGTGTATCATAGCTTTTGGTCTTCATCAGGCACATAATTAGTTTAGATAAAGCTTCATGTTCTTTTTTCCATTGCACTGCAACATACATTGCCTGATAGAATATGACACATAAAGCACAGGATCCTTTTCATGACAGCAACATACTGAGCCACAGGTATTCGAAGTGATTACAATCAGTGTGATGAATAGATGTCTGAGTGGAGCACATCTTTTTTACAGAGGTCCTCAGAGACATAAGATAAGTTATTTGAAAGTCAACCCTTTCTCACTCCCAAAGTGTCAAATAACGCAGCTTGGTCAGTGCTCCTCTGCGTCTGATACTGACACTTATGTAGTGCGTGTATGTGATGCACCCACCCATGGCATTACGAGCAACTGGCGTAGTATAACATTCAAAATATGGGTCAAACAAAGACAGGTCATTTGTCCAGCAGACCGTTATTCGTGTCCTGTGCAAAACTAAAAGAAAAGTTGACACTGACTACAAGACCCAGGGCATAACAGGAAATGCCTGGCTGTCGTCTGATCAAAGAGCTGATTGGCTTTTATTGTTGACAACAGCACATTTTGTAAAATAAAAATCTGTGTTATTGTATTATTTACTGCTAGATTGTAGGCTATTGCTCTCATGTTGTTCAATGACACATTTACAAAAAAATATCTGCAAACTACAGATGGATCTAACAGGATGTAAATATTTTAAAATGCCACACCATTTGTTCCAGCATGGCGCTGTTGCTAAAATGAACAGTCCGTGCTGAAAACAACACAGCTATCATGCAAGTAAGGTGCAGTCAGAGAACACAGTCAAACCAACATTTTGCATGCCCACATTTACTCAAGCGCAGAGGAGAAAAACTCTGTGATAAACGAACAAAGCAGGTCCAATTGGCAACTGGCAACAAATTTGTCCGGCTCTGTCAACATAGAAATTAAAGGGGAGCGAAATTTGTTTGGGTATGACCACAAATAGCATAGGCTACTTGCGTTGCGTTTGAAATCAATTGAATACATTACATTTTAGTTTAAATTTATTAGAACTTGATTTATTTGAAAACGTAGCAGCCCCGCTGGAAAGTCACTGCCAAAAGAATGCCAAAAAGTATCCTTATATTTTTTTTTTTTTTTTTGTGTGTATGCGGACTAAACAAAAGATCTAACATGTTTATTACGGATATTTAGAGGTGCTGGTAAGTGGATTTTCTTTACTTTGGACAGAGACAGACTACTTTCTTATCCCTTCCACCCTGGGCATGAAAGGCAATGACCCTATCGAGAGCCAGTGTTTATTTTGTCTGTTCTGGGCTACTGTAGAGAATCCACTCTGTACGTAGATATAATAATAATAGACAGAAATAAGAAAAGCTAAAAATAATAATGTGGGTGTGTATTTCAGTGTGCACAAAAACATTTCACTTTGAAAGTGTTCATTTCATAAACATCAACAGCGTTTATGTATATTTGAACCAAAAACAACATATTTATTTTCGTTTTTTTTTATCTAAAACTCAAGCACTATGATACTCAAAGGTTAACCTAGTATATCAAATTGTGCTAGAGGTAAGTGTGCACCATGTCTACACAGGAGGCATAGCATTAACAGCATGTTAGCAGAGCAGCAGCAGCTTACAGGATAGTTCAGGCACTGTATTGAGTGTAGGTCACCTGTGTTTCAGCAGTGCTCAGAGCCAACACACATCCCTGACCTGAAGCATTAAAATAGGCTACGGGTCATGTGTAGTGCGAGTGAAACGCTTGCTGTTAGATATCATATTGACCACTGGATTGATTGTAATCGGTGCATATGAAAAACACGACTGACCCTTAGCTGCTGCTTCTGTGATCAATTGTATTAATTGCAGTAACGCTTGTTCCTGCCATTTTGCCCCACCCACCTGCTCACCTGTTCTCACACCCCTTGTTACCCCAAGGCTATTTAAGAAGGCTGGGACACAGTCTTGAGCTATGGGGTAAGGCGTAGTGTAACTGGAGCTGCGATGTTTGATGGGTACAGCAGACATAAAGGGAGGTGTTGGAGTTTGATTCATCATAATAGACTAGCCTCATTGATTATATCTAAATGTTTAAAACTCACATGACATCTGCATACAGAAAACTAATGTGAATACAGTGTGGCGTGAATGGTTTAACATATAACCTGTTTGATGTAGTAAGGATTAGAGTTTTTTTTTTTTTTTAAACACCCTCCAGTAACCCTGGAGCTACTGGAGTCACAGCAGGTGTGGGGATCGGCTCCTCTGGGCCAGGGCTGGAGAAGTTTTTCTACTACCAGTAGAGAGATGTTATCTAGGAAAAAGGAGCATTGGAATGATGTATTTAAGGAAAGGAGATATGAACAGGGGAAGGTTTGGCACACTCTGAGAATCCAACAGAATGAGGTAAACTGGGTGTAATTAAAAAATATTGTCGTATCCAAGGAAACGGAGGAAGAGCTTAAAGACCAAAAGGCGATGTCAGCCACACTATATAAGACTGTGTAAAGAATGGAATATATCACTGGCTCGCCGGAGAGTGAACTCGGGTTGAATTCTTTGCTTGAAGAATAAACTCTATTGCATCGAACTCTGTCTGATTCCAATGCTTTCTTCAAACATCATTGGCCCATTTCCACTCATTCCCTGCCAGATTGTCAGCGTTGCTTTATGCCTTTGTTTTCCTGCTCTTTGTACTCTGCAACCTGTGACCTGGAATGTTAATCTGAGCCTTGCAACCTGTTTCCTGAAGCCTGTATCTGGTTATTACCGGTGGATTCTCAATCACTTCTGTTTGGACTTTCAGTAAGCTTAGATATCTTCACCTGCTCAATTAATCATTGAACTGCATTTGATTCCTCCTCCCTCTGCTGCCTGCATTTGTGAATCAGCAGTTCGTTTCAGCTCCTTTCTCTCTTAGAGTCTTTGGTTTTACTGTTATGTTTCAAACTCACTCTCATTATTGTGATTTCCAGCCAAAGCAGTTATCCATTTCTAGTCCAAAAAACTCAAATAAACCGACTGTCCACTAACCTGCCCAGCTCCAAATGGCTGACGTGCAGTTAGTTACTAGCTGGTGAACATAGTGAGAGGAGCATTTAGCTGCTAAAGAGACAGATATTTTTCTCAGGAGTTGGTGAAAACTAAATATTGAATTTATATTAATCTGGTGGCCAGAAGCACAACACCAAATGTCTGGATTGTTGCTCCTGGTCAACTGGATTGGTAAATAGGTAACTGTTTGCTGACACAGTCTCCATATCAACTTTATAAGGTGATTACGTCAGGTGTTTTTCTCGTGTGTTGTATCTAAGCAGGCTGCAGCTAATCCCTATAACTGCTAGACTGTGTAGGAGGAGACCAGTCTGTTGATATGCCTGAATTCCTGGGCAGTCAATGTTAGTCCTTCATTACTAACGCTCACTTATGCGTGAAACTTAGGTAAATAACTGAGAAATTCAATTTCAGATGCGATCCAGTGACCTTTTCATTCCTGTGACAGCACATAAAAGAGCCCATTGATCAGGAATTCAGAAACATTATACAACTGTATGCAGATGTAGGGAATGTAACCAAACATTATACTGTACATCTTCATCTGGCTCAGAGTCCAACACCTCAGACCTGGTTTCAACGCTTGTTTCTCTCTGTTTTATGAAGTATTTCTCTCAAAAAAAGACTGAGACAACCAGCTCCTGTCTCTATTAGATTTCTGATACACATCGATAGCTTTTTCTCTTGTTCGTTATTTGTTTAATTTGATGTTTATGAATTGGCTAACACTGAGGACACCTGTGGTTGAGTCGGCAGGTATAGGACCAGCATGCCCCGGGATGAGCCTATATGTTTTTTTTATTTTTCATTTATCAGAGCACGAGAGGCAGCGATATGGCTTCATTTAAGAAACAACAAAAAATGCTGGAAATAGTTTTTCTCTTGGAGCGTTGGAGGTGTGGGTGCAGGAAATGATGACAGTTGTTGTTTTTCAATTCATATTCTTAGTATTCTCAGAACAGGTTGACTTAGTTCTTGCAGACGTAAAGTAAACAAAACCAAAATAGGTTTGTAGTGGCCGTTTGTCGGAAAAATCACAGGACTAACTAAATACAACCTATTTAGAATGAATGGTCTCTTACTGTAGTAATTTGACAGTTTTTTTCACTGTAAAATCTACAGACATTTTTTACAGTGCAGCTGAATGCAATATTTGTTTTGTCTTTGTTTTCCTGATGGAATACTGATGCTTTTAGTATCTATCTTTTTTTTTTTTTTTTCAAGAAAATATATGACAAAACATTTTCAATTTTTTTTGCTGAATGTCGAGTGCCCAAAAAATAATTACACTTGGCCAAAGGAAGAAGCCAAGTTGGCCTCAGTGGAACTTAATCAATATGTCAGTTCAAAATGTAATTGTAATTCATTATGAGGAAATAGTTTTTGCTCTTATAATAACCCTGCTTGCGCTGGAAGCTATTTATGTACTTCGTGTCAGTGCCGGTAATTGCCTCCCCATGAGTGATAAAATCGTGATGTTTTCTGTTCTACAGGGTCTGACCTGACCTATAATACTGTGGCAGCACCAGAGGCTAAACTGATTCAATAATGCAGTGGTGTTCATACTGTATATAATCTGAATTAAAGAAAAAGACTGCAGTAAATTGTTGTTCCTCGGATCATTCTTAAGGACAAGCATTGAAAAAAAAACAGCCTTCTTACAATCAGAAATCAGAAATGTTTATTTCCTAATTCATAACTTCAGAAAGGTATAGGCTATATACTGCCAAAGACAATTATTAATTCCACTTATTAAAGGTATCTTCTTTTAGTCTTAATAAGCTTTTCTGTCTTAATGACAGACAATGACGTCTTTCACTGACGTGACTGGATCAAGCTGTGTTCTTCAAGGAAAACTAATTAACAGGACATTTAAGAACAGGCAGGGTGAGAGAGATTTCTGTGAAGTCCCTTCTTTTTACATGGACTGTGTTTTATAACTGAAATATTCGTCTTTTTCTGTTCACTCATAAAACTATTTCTGAATCGCCGGAGGTTTGATCACAGACGTTTCATCCATTTTTTTAATGAATTTTGGGCTGAATTTGCCTGAAGGCCATGTGTCTCAAATAGTGATAGATATCATCTATAAAGCTTTTATACCCAACCCTGCTAATTAAATATACATGTACCCTGCTGTGCACTGTGCTTGTTGACAGACTCCATTTACAGAAAACCGTTACAGTAATGGAAACACACTAACTACAACTGTAACTATATGCGTGGTTAGTTTGGGTATTGGAACAGAATTTAAAACATGTAATTGAATTTCCCCAAGCAGGATTAATCAAGTACTTTTACTCATCGAATCCAACATACTGTTTAAGTATCATATTTAAAAATATGAGCGCATTTACAGTGGTGTATACTTACTCTACAGAATATCTGCGCTTACAAACAAAGTCTATGCTTTGTCTGAATGTGCAGATATACACTTTCTTTCCTCATTTATAAACTGTCACTGTGACATGATGGGGATTGGCCATTTTGAATTGTTTGATACTAATGAAGCTCCTACCAGTATTCACAACGGCACCTCGGCTGTGTATTTGCTGCCAAACCCTCTTCATTTTTCAAAAGAGCATTGTGAAAAAAGTTTAAGGAAATTGATAGATTTACACTTCAGGGCCACTTCTTAATCTTTGCTATATCAGACTTGGGTCCAGGATTTATGAATTGTTAGTTTATCGACATCCACTCTAAGGTCATTTGATTATGGATAAGATAAGATCTAACTTTATAATCCCGAAGGAAATTCTTGTTCCAGAGCTTCAACAAGGATTGCAACAGAAGAATAGCAAAAAAACAACAATATAATAAAAATATGACCATATATGAACAATAGAATACCAATTATTAAGTGTTAAAGAAGCAATACAGACACCATTGCAAAATAGAATAGAATAGCAATAAGGTAAATAAATTAAGTAAAAAATGCGGCGGCTCTGACCATTCTTGGTTTTGAGTTGCATGTGATTCAATTCACACCACTCAACAAAGCTGTCCACCCCACGTCTGTACTCGGCTTCCTATTCCCTGCTGAAACAGCCCACAATGGCAGAGTCATCCGAAAACTTCTACAGGTGCCAGGATTTTGAGCAGTAACTAAAGCCTAATTTCACAGGAAAATAAATGCTGGCTGGTGGCTGGAAACCAACTGCATGCAGTAATTGTTACAGCTGCTGTTTATTAATGCTATTGTGTGTTATTTGTAAACTAGTGGTCATACAGATGCCATGTATGCATCCTATGTATTTTTTCTTCCTATGTATACTGTATACAGACCTTCGACCCATTGGTTAGATGTATAGACTGAAGATCTCTTGAGACAGACTGTAGTTTAAACTGTTTATGGACTGCAATGGCTCTACATGTATTGACTAATTTGGTTTAAACAAATAATGTAAATTGTGTACGTTTTGACAAGCCTTGTGGGGGGAAAACGTTTTAATTATCTCCCACACCTAAATCAATAAGTCATTAAAGGTGTGCCTCAAGTCATTTCTGATGTAGATTCTGTACAAATGCATTGATTTTTAAAGGGTACTGCGGGCATATTCCGTTTCATGGATCAAGCTCCATTCTGGTAAAAGAATATCAAGTGGAGGAATGACCTCGATGATTTCATATTACATTTTTTTTTAAACTATGAGTTTATGAGTTATTTGCACCATAGACAAGGGTTAGTATAGGGCCCTACTCTACCTCCTAGTCGGCGAATGGGCTGTAGTATAGACACATGATATGCAGCATATAACTCAAATGAATCATATGTATTTCGCGTATTTCGATAAACCTGAGATTAACATAAACTGCCTTGTTCCACATTAACAAGTGACCAGCTGCAGCGACTACCACAATGTAATTGGCACTCACTCTGTCTTTGCGTGTTATTGTCCATTGATTGAAGTGTATCCCTTGGGTGTGTAACAGACTAGCTTCCTGTCCACTTAAGTGATGAAGAAAATGACAGCGTACCTCTTGGCCTCATTCAAGAACAGCTGTTAGGCTGGTCAAGCCTTTTGCAATTGTTCTTACATATTTTATCATTCAACAGACCAATGCAGTCTTTCAACCGGTCCCATATTGAGTTTCTGTCCTTTGCACACATTCATTTCAATGCACCTGCATCAATATACAAAGAAATCAAATATAGCAGAAAGCAATACTGGACTTGGTGTCACAGCTCTGCCACTACTATCCAGTTTTTTCCATCTCTCACTCACCTAATCAGTTTATTCAGTGCACCTGCCAGTCACACCCACCTCATCAGCTCATCACTCTCACCAGCTCACTCTGCTGCACCCACTTTAGACCCCAGTTACACACACACACACACTGCCAGATCGTTCTCCGCTTTCATGCAAGACCTTCCAGCGAATACCCTTGGACTGATTACCCGCTACCGACCCTGCCTTGCCTCGGTAATTCACTCAGCCTTCTGTCCCCGACCACGAGATCCTGCTGCTGTTTCCCTGTGATTATTCTACCCGTTTTGTGTCCAGAGGAAAATAAAGCTTTGATTCAAACTCTTGTGTCTGTCGTACTGCTCCTGGGTCCTTACTATACCCGTTACACTTGGTATTCAATTCAGAGCAGATGAAACTCAAAGCAAAAAACAACAGGTCGTAGCAGAGGAAAATAATTGGCATTGAGATATAAAAATAGCAGAAGATTTTAAATCCACTAAAAGCAAAGCAACATAAATTTGAGTTTGATTTACAAATAATGTGGCTAACTTGAGTTAGAATGAAAAATAGAGAGACAATTGAGTTTATTCTTTAATGTTGAAACAGCAGTTAACAAAACAGTCTCATCTCAAGCTCCATTGAGTATAGTTCTGGAGCTTTTGATCATATCAAATGATCTTCGTCATGCAGATGGAATTTGCCCAGGTGTTGTGGAAATGGTAACTGTTCACTTCTCTACTGGGCACTTTAAGGACTTGGAAATGTTGTCATGGAAGCTTCTAAGTTTCTGATCAAACTCCATCTGCTGAGAATGACATCACATGAAACGATTGAATTTCCCAAAGCAACTAAATGTTAAATTTCAAGCTTAAGAATGAACTTCCATGCTGAAATTTCAGACGTATACTGGAGTTTTGTTCTTTTTATTGTATGAGTGTCTAACTTGGATTTAAAAAGCTGACATTCTCAAATCACAAATGAAGGATCATTTTCAGTTCACACCATGCAGCAGCCAGCTATTGACCTCAATGACAATATTGTTTGTATAAACCATTAATCCTTGGTGATAATACAATTGGGCCTTTGAATAACATTGTGCAGCTCTCAAAGGTCAATTGTCAATTTTACCAAGTCTTTCCAAAGGTAGTAATTTCATTATCAAGACAGTTCACACCCACCAGAAGAAGAAACTACTCCTGCATGTTTGCACCATAGTTATGATTCAAAGTTGCTGGAACAAACAGTAGCCTCTAAATACTAAATTTGCATACATTTGAAGAGGGAGCTTAAAACTCTCATACTGTTAAATAATTGTATTCTATTGCAGTAAAAAAGGGCTATTTTTAACAAAACGTGCGCCTGTTTGATAAAGAAGACCCTTCACTCTCTTGCTCTCAATTTCATCTTCTAGGATTACAAACTGCACTTCCTGGTCTGTAACCAATAGCGGTACAAGTATTGGGTCACGTGTGCTGCTCCTCCTGCACGTTTTTGACGTTCAATGTGTCGGACCTGACTAGAGCAGAGGGTGAGTTTCCGTGGGTTTTTCGTGGCATTTACTTGACTTTGCAACCTTCGAATGATAGGCTTAATGTACAAATTCCACTGTGGAGGTTGTCACAATGTGTTCGGCTACAACGTGCATTTTGTCCGTGCTGCAGTAAATACGTGTAGAGTTGTGTAGAAGCACGTTAAAATGAACGTTTTATGCACCGATCTGAATCAAAGGAGTGAGTGCAGGCTATCGATCCAGAGTTGTACAGTAGCAGAAAAAACACTCAACTACTCTGGAAAAATATTACTAGTAGATCACAGCAAGCAGCACGTGAGCAGCACTCAAGTCCCAAATCAACATCACTGCGATCAACCTTATTCTGAACTTTACGGTTATATCAATGGCTAAACATAGTTGCGACTATATTTAGACCTTTCTAGATCCATGAATCCAATGTTTTCACTACTAAAGTAATCCAGTGATAGTTGACTGTTACGGAAGCCCTACACGGACATGATTCAAACATTTTAATATACATAATTAATTATCTTTAACGAGAGGACATTGTGACTTTAAAATAAACCCAGCAAAATAATTACTTTTTTTGATCATCTTTGCTTTTGAACCACATTATGTGTTAATAATCCCTCCAAGTGCCACTGAGGCTATCAACTGCAATTCATATCTGCACCGTTACTGCCTCAGTCCAGACCGAGAGCACGACTTCACAAATCAATATAACGTTAATTAGTTGCGGCCCACCTCCTGTATGACATCATTTATACTATTACATTGGCACCTGTTGATATTTATAGCACCTGCATGTGTGGCTATAACAGCTAATGCAGTCTGCAGAGCAAAATAACAGAACCACCTTAATAGGACAAGTATGTGTGAACACGCGAGACATTTGACTCACAAGTCAAGTGTTGAAGTTGTAAACAACAACAATAGTGCTAAGAATTAAGTACCGAAGGGACATGCATGGATACACATTTTGCACCACTGTGTGCAAGATTGTGTGCTTTTTGTTTACTTGGCTTTACTTCACCGGTGTTGTCAGCCCACAAATGTTTGCTTGTTGAGGCAGAAAAGTAAAATCAGAAGTGGAAAAAAAACAACTGTGACATCAGTCTCCAGACTGAAAACACAGAAACAGGGTGAACAGCGCCGCCCTCGGGTAGGAAGGTAAAACAGCAGTGATACTTCAACATACATTATAAAACATTTGGTCATATCAAACATCTATTTGTTGAATGTGAGGACATCAGGGAAATGTTGCTCCTTTCAGCCATAACAAATGTAATAAGGGAGCACTCATATTTTGAGAGTGCCTATTTGCACTGAGTTTTGTTCTGTACACTGAGGTTTATCATAGCTAACATCCATATTTATTATAGAACAATAAAATAATACAGTGATTACCCTGTCCGTGCAGATATGAGATACAATGCCACATTTCCTCTTAAGGCCCGTTACTGTCGGCTGCGTGTCTTCATATTGTAATAAAACTGATTTGCATATTTATGGCTTCGCACTTAAGAACTATTTGTTCCAGTGTACTACAGATTATTGAAGGACTGATGCCCTGTGAATTCAGATAAATAAGATCTGATACTACACCACTTCATCTCCGCTGTAGGTTTCATAATGCTTACTAATGCATAATGGTCTCGATAGTTGGACATTACAACAGTGCACCAGATATTTGGATCAACAAATAGTTTGTCAACATATATCATGAGTTACAGCAAATATCTGTATCTGTATTGTATATATCTGATGAATGCTTACCAGGAGATTTTTTTATTATCGGAAAGACAACCTTTATTATTAAAATGAACCTGAATGCATACCCTATTCTTTTTGTTTTGATTACAGCAGCAGTGCAAGGTGCACGATGGGTCGCCTCGACGGGAAAGTAATTGTGTTGTCAGCCGCCGCGCAGGGAATTGGACGTGCTGCAGCAATAGTAATAAGCTTTAATCAACATTTCTCACTTGACACTTTTCCTACAAAATCCCAGAGGAAAATTGTATATTGAATAGCTTGTGTGTGTCACAGCAGTGCACATTTTGACTTCATTACATATTTCAACCATTTTTTCATCCAAATGGAGGATTTAAATCGTGACAGCCCGTCTTATCATCTGTAGCAGCCATTTGAAAGGGTACAAGTGTACAGTAACGCGGATCCAAAACATCTTTCTTCCAAATGACTGTGCTACAGAAACACATGCTATGTGCATATATTTAGTTGCCTGCTTAAGTTCTAGTTTTACCCCGTTATTATAGCAAAACACTTGAAGTTCACTCGCACATATCCTTGTAGAGATGGGCTCATCATCACATCTATTCCCTTCAAGTGATGTCTTTAAAACCACACCTTGTACTACAGGGGTTTGTGTTTTGTGGAGCAATTCAAATACAGAGAGGTCTACTTGCGTCTCGGATCATTAGGTTCAAATCACATAGTGTTCAAAGTTGTACATGGTGTGAGGGGTCAATTGAGCTTTTTTCCATTCAGTGTTTAAAATGTGCATTTTGCTGATGTGGTCTGCTCTGTGGCAAATGATGCAGTCACTCCATCAGCTAGCAGCTGACCGGAGTAGCATGGATTTAAAGAGAGGGTTGAGAGATTAGGGCTAACAATTAATTTTGTGTCTATAGATACGTAGTAATAAGATTGTGGTGTCTGCACTGTGTCCCGAATTATTGCCTGAAGTGACTATGTGCATTTAGATGGAAAGAAGTTGATCAAAGTTACCCACCTTTCACTGTTCCCAATCTTTTTTTCATAATGAATAGCTTATTTTTACAAAACAGCCATAGCCATTTTAGAATTAAAACAATTTGTTTGATTCACAGGATCATACCAAAATCTTTTAACTGTTTCTACAAGGGAATACCGGCCTACACGTTTCATAACATGTGCAGACATTGTGTAACTGCTTCAAGTTTTTTTTCACCTGTGTAGGCATTTGCAAAGGAGGGAGCTCAAGTCACAGCGACGGACATCAATGGAGAGAAGCTGAAAGAGCTGGACGGCATTCCGGGTAAGGCTCATTTCTCAGGTCTGAGTCTGCCACCTGCTGGGTAACCGGTGTTAAAAGATGAATTTAAAACATCTCCAAAGTCTTGTTTTTCAATATTTTGTAGGGCTGCAACCAACGATTATTTTCATTGTCCATTAATCTGCCTATTATTTTCTTTAGTAATCAATTAATCAGTCGTTCTATAAAATAGTGAAAAGTGAATCACAGTTTCTCGTAGCTTTCTTATGACAGCTTAGCTACTGATAATATAAAATGACATGTTTTAAATGTAAGAGCTTTAATGTGTTGCTTTTGCTTACAGTTGTCACAAACCGGGCCGAACGGCCATGACAACACAGGGAGACGCATTCAATGAAACAGTTGATTAATTATTTATTAAGTTTAAAGTAATATAAAAGACAAACATAAACTAACAGTGACATGTGAAGTCAGTCATTTCAGCAGTGTAAGTGAGTGGGTGCGTGTAAAGTGTATATGCAGGGTTGTATAGTGTAGAAACAAACCATAACCGCAACCAAAACCAAAATGGGTGTCTCAGGAAGGAGAGAGAGAGACCAACTAAGAATCCAGAGGGTTTTTATACTGAGTGCTCTGGCACACAGGGCCAGTGTTGCAAATGGCCTCAGGTGCTTCCACTCTGCCTGACGACCCAAACCAAAAAACAACAAACCAAAGCGCTCTTTCTCTCTTCACCTACAGGGATCAAGACTAAGGTGGTGGATGTAACTAAGAAGGACCAAGTTGAAGCCCTAGCCAAGGAACATGACCGTGTGGATGTGCTGTTCAATGTTGCTGGGTACGTTTTCCCTCTGTTCTGTATGAGGTGCTGAATACCTGAGTAGTAAGACTGACATACTCTGCTTAATGCATTAAATCAGGTGATATTCTATTTTATTTTGTCAGAAAACCTCATGAATCAATGAGCCACACTGTTGCACTGGATGACATGTTCCTTCATTACACATTCAAATCGGCGATAAAGTTTGTTTTGTAAATATTGGTTAGCACACCAAATAGTCTATAACAAATTATTCTCTAATTGCTCCTGTTTAAGTGATATTTGCTATAAGCTACAAGCGGTTTGAGACTGGATGAGGAGCCACAGGTGGGTTGCACAAGATTTTATGCGGGCCGCCAAATAAATCTGCAGAATTTCTCAAAATTTTATGTAGCACTTATATCTGCAGTACACCTTTGAGCCACAGGGGGGAGCCTGAATGTTCGTATTTTCTGATAATTGTAACCTACTTGAAACATTGAATCTAATATGAAAGGTTAGCGTACATCCTGTTGGTTTAACTGATCAGAGGAAATAAACGAGAGCCCGTTAGCTCCGCCTAAGTGCATTTTATAAAGTGTTTATATGTTTTTAGTAACACAAGTTGTGATTTATCAAACGTATTTCTCTTTTGAAAAGGCTGGTTTACCTATTAAAAATAACATAAGGTGATGCAGAAATGGCATAAAACTTGTGAGGAACATTCATACACGCACAAATTTGCTCTTCTCGCTATTTTTAGGGCCTATTGTGAATTGGTCGCGGTGGTTTGTCATTTCTAAGAAGTGGGTTAAACGGTTTGGAAACACCGTTTTAGATGATTACTTTTTTTGGTTTTTAAACGTGACGTTTATATTCAGCACCATTTGTTTAAAAGAAGGAGATGTCGGAAAGTATTGAGCGACATATTTTTGGTTTATACTTTTCATGGGATTTGTTGACAATAACAAATTGTTTTCTTGTTTTTCTGTCTCCTCCTTGAGCACATTTATCCAACCCTTAAGGTTTAACCTCTACTTGACCTTTTGTCAATCTCCTTAACAAAGGTCTCTAAAGTGACACCTCATGAGGCTCAGTAAAATGTTGAGGGGGTTAACGCAGCATTTGGACCAGCATTTATTTACAGTTTAATACTGATATCTCTGATATATAAGTCAGTATACAGTTTACATGTCATCTACTGTCTACAGGTTTGTGCACCACGGCTCCATCTTGGACTGTGAAGAGGCTGACTGGGACTCTACGATGAACGTGAACGTTCGGAGCATGTACCTCATGAGCAAGGCTTTCCTACCGAAGGTGACCCACTTTACCAGACGCTTAACCCTGTTCCTCCTCCTGTCGAGAGAATGGAATAGGTGCTGTTGTAAATTGAGCAACATATGCTTTTAATTTGTTCTCATCCTTTTGTCCGCTGGGATTAGCTGTATTACACTTGAGCCTGTGGCATGATGGGCGGCGACTGCCAAATCACTAATCCGGCTTTAGCCGCAAACTAACAAAACTGTCTCAATGGGGAGTTTTAGCTTGAATCCTGTGGCGATTCTCATTTATCCGTTACATAAAAATGAAAACCGAAGTCCGTTGCACTATTTTTACCAATTACATGCTGTTGATATGCCACCTTCCGCATTTATTTTGTCATTCTAGATGTTGGCAAAGAAGTCAGGAAACATTATCAACATGGCATCTGTTGCATCAAGCATTAAAGGTAAATAAACTTCTGCATATTACTACATATTCTGCCCAATTAAAGGGACATTGAGTCGTTGAAGTATGACCATGTTCATTGTAATCCTCTTAGCTCAGATAATTGCTCTGCGTGTGTGACTTTGTGCGAGTGACATTATGTCGTTTCCTCGACGCAGGTGTTGTGAACCGGTGTGTCTATAGTACCTCCAAGGCTGCTGTGATTGGGCTCACCAAATCTATAGCGGCTGATTTCATTGATCAAGGCATTCGCTGTAATTGTGTCTGTCCTGGTAAGTTTAGAGCGATCTGCAAAAACAAAACCACGTGTCCTTTAATTCTTCATCATGTATTACTCGAGGTTGCTGGCACTTTAATAGATAACAATGTACTGCAGACATCCTTGAAAACAAATTGTCATCAAAACTGTTGTTTTTAGAAAGATTTAAGGGGACATTGTGCATTTCAAAGATATGCAAGCCTTGAGTTTGCCCCTTCAAAGCCAGTCTGAACTCTTCAGGCTTTTATTGACCTGAACTGATCCCAATCATACCTATTTAGTTATCATAATCATTTAATTAGTCAAAGGGTATCTATATTTCTGTATTCATTAGTGTTGTATTAGTGAAGGTTTTAGAAGAAATTCAGGGTTTCTCTATATCTTCTCAGGTACTGTTGATACTCCATCATTGAGGGGTAGGATCCAGGCCCAACCTGACCCAGAACAGGTATGGAAGGCTTTTACTGACATTTTCTCCAATCTTAAAATGACAGTAATGCCTGCATGGGTCATTTAATGGGTACATCTTATATTGGTATCCATTGGAGATAGTAAATGCTTCAACTGTAACTCCTCTCTCTCTTTCTCTCTCTGTGTGTAACTCCTCAGGCTTATAAGGATTTCATGGCACGACAGAAAACTGGCAGAATGTGCACAGCCGAAGAGGTGGCGTACCTGTGCGTGTACCTGGCCTCCGATGAGGTGAGTGCTTGCAGATAATGCACCCAAGTCATTCATGTATATATGTTGCACATTACATCACTAGTCAGGCAGAGCTTGCAGGGCCGTAGCTACATGGTGGTCCAGGCACTTTGTATTTATTCTAAAAATGTGAAAGAAAAACGTGTTTCTCGGCTCCTTCACAGTCTGCCTATGTGACCGGGACGGAGCAAATCATAGATGGAGGATGGAGACTCTGAAGAAACTGTTTCAAGCTCAAGCTTTTTTTTAAGCCCAAATAAAGTGCACCAAGAATGACTTGATCATTTTTTTTTTTTTTTTAGCATATTATGTTTATGATTCTGTAGGGGGGACCCCCCATGTTCAAATTCAAATCAATGCCAAAATCTATGCAATGCCAAAATATTAATATTATTAATATGAAATTGTAATACATTGACTTAATCACAGCTGCAGTGTACTGGTGTCATCACCTTATTATAAATACATCTATTATTAAATATTTGGTATCTGGTACTGTGATTAATATTGAAATATGTTTAATAAACATCTATCAAAACGTCTTCTTCTTCACAAACACCCTTGAGTGGCTTTTCTATGTGACCCAACTCCCCCCCACCCCCCCCCCCCCGCCCCCCAACGAGGCACTCCTGGGCACGGTACTTACTTAACGTTACTTGGCCATCACTAATCCGCCTCATTCCCAATTCCCAGCTGCTCTATCTGCCTCATGACTGCCAGGAACGCTGCACACTGAAGGTTAACACGCGATGACTATGTTTACGATATGAGGTGAGCTGTTTTTTCCCCTTTTAATGTAGTTAACGTTATATATTAGGGTCTCTCTAGCTTAGCTACCGCGCGTGTGGAGAGTTCACTGACAGCTGGTGGACGGAAGCACTCAGTCGGCTACTGGCGAGGAATCCAATATCGGACAAGGCTTCCCTCTCGAATATCGATAATTAAACACGTGTCACAGCAGCAAGTCGAACTGTTATCCACACGTTGACTGTGGCAAGTTAAACTTGATGCTGAAATAGTTTAACGTTAGTGCACGTTACGTTTTAGGGGGAGTTAACGATAGCTACCGCTACCTAAAGCTAGCTGACAGCAAATCAGCCTGAAGACGGTGTAGTACATCGCGACGTTCCGACGCTATCTCCCACCTAACGTGTCTGTGCTGTCAGTGAAACGATGGGGTAATATTGTTAAATGAGTGAACATGAGGGAATCGGTAGTAAGCGTTGGTTAGCTGCCGCTGCTGAGAAAGAACGTCCGTGTCCGATAATGGGTTCAACGTGAGGCGTTGGATTTAACGTCTCCACTAACGTTAACCCTTTACGGTTGTTCCGTAAGTGTACGCCTCTCCAGCAGTACACTGAACCAAACGCAAGGACAACCCAACCTTTGGTGGCCAGCTAGCATCAGATGGCTACCGGTAGCTCTGTTGTTGACATTTGCCAAGATAACCCTAACCTACTTTGCCCCCACATCCACGAGCTAGATGAGCCATATGGTGGAGCTGTAAGCATTGATTAGTGTGCGCTGTTCACAAGTGGATTAGCTAACGTCTGTTGGCATAAGCAACTGCACATTGTAGTAGTGTTAGTTTAATGTATATTGGTATATATAACCTGATTTAATGCTATTAAGAGTTCAGTATTTGTCCATTGTAATGAGGTACAGGTTAAGTGAACACAGCACGAGGTATCCAGCGTGCAGCTATATATGCCTCACAGATGATCATTTAGAAAGGAATCGTGTGGCTTGAAACCTTGTTAATTCCCCCCCCCCCCCCCACATTACACTAAATATAACTATTTGAAAAATTGACATCTTAACAGTAGCGCCTGTATGGTTGGAAAAACAGGCCATGCCATATTCTACACCTGTACCAACACCTTTGTTATTAATCATGTATTAAGTAAACAATCATTTGTTTTCTCTCCTGATCAAACCATGTGCTGTGAATAGGAGCCTGCAGTCAGAGCTGGACATCCAGAAGCAGAAGTGAAGGAACTGCCCATCAATGGCCAACCCAACCCCTCTGCTGGATGTGCTGTGAGAGAGAGAAGTGAGAGGACCAGAAAATCTGTCATGGAGGACACTCAGCCCAAACCTGCTACCCCGGAGCCCATCCTTGTACCCAATCCGGCACCCAGTCCAGTTCCCAGTCCAGTACCCAGCCCACTGCGGGACATAATCGCTGTGCCTGCAGCAAACAATGTGGAGGTATAGTATTTTTACTAACAACTGTTCTCTGGTGTAACCTTCTTATATTGTAACAAAACTGATAATGTGTTTATAAGCCTGATATAATGTATTGTTTGTTGATAGGAAAATGACATAGCCTTTGTGTTTTTTTTATATTCACTAAATAAGATATTTTAGGCAACATATAAATGATGTGGCTCTGCTTCTTTAGTCCGCTGTGTTGATTTACTTCTATGTTTTAATATTCTGCTTTATAACCTTGTAATTAGTTATTCGCCTGAGATCATTTGTTCATCATTTATTGCTGTAATTGTAAAAGTCAAAACTGTGAGTTAATGTACCATGACAGTATGATAATGAGGGTGTTCTGGGAGTCACATTTATCAGCAAATTCATATCTTCACCGTATTATTTGCCAAGAAGCAGCCTGTAGCCTGTAATCTGCTGGTATGCTACAGATAGGGCACGATACTAAATAAGGGTTCGGCTATTAAAACGGCTCCAGGGACGTCTACCATTTTCTAATCTTTCCATAAGAAATGCATTCATATTTGTGTCAAAGTGACACCTTTTAATCTGGTGCTTTGCGTAAGACATCCCATTAATGTTGACTGCTCAGCTACTTGTGTAACGCCTGGATATTGATAGAAATGTACTGCATTTAATATTGCTGTGAATAGGCATTTTTAAGGCATTTTCTTACACTAATCTGCATATTAATCCAGCTAGTGAAGTCATGAGTTTAGTTACAGTTATAAAATATTGAAAAAATCCAATTTAGAATTGAGGTTGTTCAGCCAAATATCTCTTTTATCGTGTGTTGCGTCTCCAGATGTGGTGTTAAGGCATCGAACAAAACATTATGTCCACCGGGCAAACATTGACCTCGTGCGTGTTCTGATCCTCCTCCTGCAGCACCTGACTGTGAACCAGATCCAGGTGGTGGTACGGCGCTGCTCCAGTCCAAATGTCACAGAGGAGACCACCTATTTTATTCCTCGGAACCCGGTGGTGGATGCTGGCACGAACACAGACCCGCCGCTGGTCTGCTGCCCCTTGCTCCACCGATTTTGCCCATGTCCACCAAGAGGCCTGCTGGCCTCTCTTATTACCAAAGGTAAAGCAAGTGAGGTCTCACGTTGGCTCAGTGAGTTCCTGCCCAGGACATCTACTGCAGGCCAATCCCTTCTTTCACACTAGACTGTAAAAACTGCCGATATGAGTATCTTGTATACTTTGAACTACTAAAATTGAGCAATGTTGTCGATAAATAAATACATATACACATACTATTTTATTTTATGTTCACATTACAACACGCAGTCACAGAGAAAGGCAGTCAGTCATCAACAAACTGGTAGTATTTATTAAATGACTTAAATGAAGAAGTTTTAGAGGGTAATAACAATGCCTATAGTGACTTCTGACATGACACAGTAGTCTAATGTCAGTCCCCTGTGTCCTCTACAGTCTTTCTGGCAGCTGTGCTCTTTGGCGCGGTGTGGTCCATCACCGAGAACGAGTGTCTTCCAGGGGGAAACCTGTTCGGCATCACAATCCTCTTCATCTGTGCAATCATCGGTGGCAAAGTGGTGGCTCTCATCCGTTTGCCCAAACTTCCACCGTTCCCACCTCTCCTTGGTAAGGCTGATGCGCAGGTGTGTCTGTACAAGCCTTTCTTTTATTTTGGTTACACAGACAATACACCATCTTTCAGGGTCGGTGTTAAAACTGCTTAATGCCCGTCATATGTTTGTTCAGAACAATTAGCCAGATGACACAAAGGCTCACCTGTGGAATCATTATTTAACACTATAGTTCTACTGTTGGAGCCGATTGATCAGTACACAAAGTATTCCAAATGTACAGTACAAAGAATTGTATAAATAAGCAGTATTAGAGCTATAGTTGATTTTAACAACTGCTTTTCAAATGAGACTCAAATCTGAGTTTTATGAATCACAGTTGAAGCACTTAATCTAAACTAAAATGTCTTTGAAAAGCATTCGATTTACAAGCAAATATTAATGTTGTAGCGTAAATACTGCAAGATATTCTCTGTTTATGAATTGACTACAGGTGTATTGCACATTAGCAGCCACGGGCGTATTTATTTGGTGACTTGTAACAAAGTAATCTACAGACTGAGTCATTTCACCTTTGTCATTGATTTTAAAAAAGAACACGAGGTCGAACCAGAGTTCTTGATTAACTGAACAACCATGTTACTCACTTGTTCCGTCCTTGGTTAAGTACACATTAGCTGCTGTTGGTTTGAATTCTGTTTGTCACTTTTAGTATTTTGCTGGTATTTTGTTATCGTATAGCCCACGGTAGATGGAAGTACAGCGTGGTTGTTTCTCTATAAACTTCATCTTCCTGTGTGGTTTTCCCCTCAAAGAGTATTCTTGTCTACCAGTTCAGTGTCTGTTTCTGATAACAATAGTAAAAGGTTGTGGTGAGACCGAAGTCTTCTCTCCCCACTCATTAACAGTGTTAGATATGTTCTTTATGTATTATTTCCCTGTTGCAGTTCATCATTGTTCTTTGATTTAATTTAAAAACTCCTTTGAGAACCCATTTATCATTGATTTATTTATCATAAAGATCTTAAACTCAGCACAATTTTCACTAGTCTCCATAATGTTTTGTAACTTGGCAGGTGACTTTTTAGAGAAGGTTTGGATATTGTTGAAACTCAAGTTATTCGTGTTCTAAAACAGCAATCGCAGTCCTACAGTGGGTCTCAGTGTCTCAGGTGTCCAACATGAGCAGTGTAAGTTCAAACAGCAACAGGTGGTCTTGATTGTTGCTCTGTATGTGTGTGTGAGAGACGGTCCTAAAGGATCATCTGTCCCTCTCTCGCTCCCTCTGCTGTGTTGCAGGTATGCTCCTGATGGGTTTCATGCTGAGAAACATCCCAGTCATAACACAGGCGGTGTACATTGACTTCAGATGGTCTGCGTCACTGAGGAACATCGCTCTGGCTGTCATTCTGGCCAGAGCTGGTCTGGGGTTGGATCCCACGGTACGCTACATACTCCACTATCGAATCACAGGAATGAGGGAAAAACAAGCACATCTGAGCCTTGTAGAAGATGTTACTAGGTTATACAGCAGTGTTAGCAAGTAAATGTCCAGATGTTCCAACCAAGTAATGACTACACGAAAATCCTCTCGCTGTATAAAAGTGAATTGATGACTGTGACTCTGTAATGATGTCTGTGTCGTCAGGCTCTGAGGAAACTGAAATCCGTGTGTTTACGCGTGGCTGCTGGGCCCTGCATTATAGAGGCTTGCACCACAGCCCTGATCTCTCACTTCCTCATGGACTTGCCCTGGGTGTGGGGCTTCATACTCGGGTAAATACAACACTACTTACTCTCCCACTCCATCTCCACTCTTCATTTTCTACTTACAGTATGTCTTGGACAGACAGACAGGCAGACAGGCACAGTTCCCTTTTAAAGAATATATTTCTTTTTTTTCATGAACCAGTAAGAAATATATTCATTATATAAACTTCACCATAATTTTTTTGCAATTTCTTCTTTTTATTAAATGTGGCCGTGAGGATACAGATACGACATGTAGGGAGAAAGAAAGGAGACTGATTTTGACTTGACTAGGTCTCGTTTTTGTGTCAAATTGAAATACAATCAATCATTTTTAATTGACAATTTATTTGCTGTATGAGCAGACGTCTCAGCTGTTTATTACATTCAGTTACTGAATGGAGAGGACATGGATAAGTTAGACTGAAGCCGGGTTCACACTGGGGGCGAAAGCACCGTGACCGCCACGGTTTTCTGAGAAGCGCTGACCGCATGCTTTTGGCGCCCATGTAAACCAATCGGGTTGCTCCTCACAGAATGCAGCACGGAGGTCCGTGTCTAACTCCTGATCACACTGATAAGCTTCTATAAACAATCTATAGGATGTATTTGTAAAATTGTATATAAATGATCTCACTCAGATAAATGCTGAAATAAGCATCCTGTGCTTTTGACTTTCCTCTCCTCTCTTCTGAACAACATACTGTATGAACAAGAAACATGTTCCCACGAAGCAGACAATAGAAAACTGCTCTCCAACAATCACTAGATCATATTACAGCCTCTTATCCTCTCGATCACTTGTTGTCTAACAGGGTTAAAAGATGAGAAAAATGTATTGACTTTTGACAACAAAATGATTCTAGTGATTTGGATTTTTTTGCTCATTTAACACTCCACAATAAGTGCCGTCATATTTGTGCCTTGTCAGCATTCATGTGACGTCGGTAGGTGGAATGGAAAGTGCAACATCAGGTTTTTGACACAGATGTTATCAGTGGATGGGGGCTGATGCAAATATGTTTGTACTTTTCAGAGGGCTGACATTTTCTGTTCATTCTTTGTTTAAAGATTGTTAGCACAATTTTAATTATGATGATTGGAAATTTCTGAATTCTAAAATTCCGTCTGTATTTCAAGCCCAGCCAAATGATTATTATGAGATAATCAAAATCATTGCGATCACATCTCGTCTGCAGTACAAACCACACGTCGTGCTGCAGGAATTCCTCCCTTTTGCATGTCTCCAAGCCTATTTAAAGGCTAATTAACACTAACGTAACGTAACACTAATGCTTTCCTAACTGTATCAAAGGCAATTCTTGTATCTGTTTTCATCTCCTCCAAACTGCAGCTTTGTGTTGGGTGCTGTGTCCCCAGCAGTGGTGGTGCCCTCCATGCTGCTGCTACAGAAGGACGGCTACGGCGTGGAGCAGGGCATCCCCACCCTGCTGATGGCTGCGGGCAGCTTTGACGACGTTCTTGCCATCACAGGGTTCACCACATGCTTGGGCATGGCCTTCGCCACAGGTAAACCAGTGGCTGTTTGTGTTTGCGTGTGTTTTAGAAGTGAAAGGGAAGAAGTTCTGACTTGAAAACACCACATTTACCTCCAGGGGAGTGGCAGACAGTTCAGTGCAGGTCAGCACGGAAAAGTATACGGAGTAAGTAACTTCTATCTGTAGTTTGTCAGGAGCTCAGCAGAGGGTGTGAGTGGGCCGCTTACTCTCATTAAAAAGGTTTTTTGTGCCGAGTCACAGTGCATTTTGTCTGTCATTACTCCAGTTTAGCACAGTGTAGAGCCTCTATGGGGCTATACTACACAACATAACACCATCAATGATTACCCTGCTATTGTCATGAATGGTAATTGTCTACACACTTTTAGGACTATTAGTTCAGTTTATTCTATTTATTTTTTTCTGCTGATCCTTTTAGGCTCCACTTGGTTCAACCTCCTGAGAGGTGTACTGGAGGTGGGCGGTGGGACCATTGTTGGGATTGTTCTTGGCTTCCTCATCCAGTACTTTCCTAGTGTTGACCAGGTAGGCATGCTCTTGCACACATTACTATATTGCTCAGTCATCCTGACACCACTTGACACCACATTCTGTGTGCGAAACATCTTGGGAAGAGCCAAGAAAGGCTAGTTTGAAAAATCAGTGAAGTGTTCCACTTAAAATGATAAACACTTAAGACTTTTTATGAGAGCACTTTGGATTCATCTAAGTGGGGAAGTATTCAGGGATAACATTGGAGGAGATGTTTTTGTGGGTCACAGATTTCCTTATATAACAGAAATGACTTCACTATCTCAACTCCATCAATGTGTTTTAATAGCCTGTCAGACTTCTGTTTGAATCCGTGTTTGTTAAATACACGTAAACTACATTTAGAGATAAAACACTGGTATAAAACATCATGAACTACCTAGGCCTAGTATCTGCCGACACCTTACAAGTGTTACATAGGGCATTCTGTATTTATAGATTTAGGTATATTACAGTGTTCTATATTAAATTATTGACTGTCTTTTTCACGTAGAAACACTTGGTCATGAAGCGATCCTTCTTGGTGCTGGGTCTGTCCGTCTTCGCCGTGTTCGGCAGCAGTGTGGCCGGCTTTCCCGGCTCCGGAGGCCTCTGCACCCTGGTGTTGGCCTTCCTGGCTGGACTCGGCTGGGGGTCAGAAAAGGTAACAGCGTATGCAATGCCATACATGTAGTACATAGATAATATTTGTCAGCTCTCTGCTCACAATAATCCACCTTTTTAGAGCTTTTGGCAAGAGAAGTACGGTATATTTCACAATTATTGAATTTATCAAGCATATACTTTTGAACAACCTACTGGGTTGTACAGTAAGTCCTTCATTGTCTACACTACTGCATGTCACAGATGTAATCTTCCTAAAAAATGTCTGTGTTCTGTCTGTCTAAAGGCCCGTGTGGAGGAAGTGGTGGGGTGGGCGTGGGACGTGTTTCAGCCACTACTCTTCGGACTTATAGGAGCAGAAATTCGAGTCTCTGAGTTGGAGGGACTCACAGTTGGTAAAACGACCACACACACACACACAAAATAACAAATTCAGGTGACTGCTTTTACTGTGAGAGATTCAAATGTGGTATGGATGTAAATCGAGTATATTTCCATAGGCAAAAAGAGGCCCCAGGAGATTTAAGCTCTCTGTCTGTGTCCAGTAAATACAAAAACCTGATTCTGCATTTGCACTCATGCACTGTGTACTTCCATAGACATTCCCATATGAGAGTTTCCTGGGAAATTTCTCCCCAAAAAAATCAATCTTATTCAAGTATATAAAATATATTTTGATGTTCTGCAAGTAGCAGCTGACCACAACACTGACTCTAAATTGCTGTACTGTCCAATTTATGACAATAAAACTCTTACTGTTCTGACAATATTGTAAATGTAATATAATATCTTTAACAAGTTTAACAGTGTTTATTTTCTGTTACTGTACTCTAACAGGTACTATTGTTGTGCTTCAAAATGATGGCAATCTATTTCTACAATTGTTTTTGTTGTTATTTTCAAACAAAGGCCACATGCATATCTCCTCCACACTCTTGGTTTTATTTCCTTGTATTTTACACTATAAAATGAGTCTGCAGTGTAAGAGGACATGCGGTAGCTATATGAGTACATTCAGCCCCTCCTTGCCCACAGCAGTTAAGGGGAAGTGCTGGTGATGTAGTAATTGTTGTTTTTTTGTATCGCAGTATAACCAATATAGTGTAACACCTCTGTATGACTGTGTGTTTTAGGTCTGGGTATAGCCACGCTGCTCATTGCCCTGCTGGTTCGATTACTGTTCACCTTTGTGTGTGTGTTGTGTGCGGGCTTTAACATGCGGGAGAAAGTGTTCATAGCCCTAGCGTGGATGCCTAAAGCCACAGTGCAGGTATGTCAGCGGTACACTCATGTTCCTGAGAAATAGACGCTCTGCTCCGTTTAGGATTTTTACAGTAAATCATTTTGGTTGTACATAAAAATACGCACACTCAAATGTTTTTTCTTACTATCCTATCATTGCGAGTGAGTAAAGAATAAACCCTCGTGTCCTTTTCCTCATCAGGCAGCGATAGGCTCCACAGCTTTAGACATGGCCAGGGCGAAGGGGGACAAGGAGCTGCAGAAGTACAGCATGAAAGTGCTGACTGTGGCTGTGCTGGCCATCCTCCTCACAGCGCCTGTAGGAGCTCTCATCATAGGGCTCGCTGGACCTCGCCTCTTACAGAAACCAAAGAACTCTGCCTGTGGTGAGCGAGTCAAACAAAATTTATCAGCCGTTTTCTTAGGTAGGTAAAGTCCTACATTCAACATTTCAACTCAGCTCAACACCCCCCCCCCCCCCCCGCTGTGTTTAAATAGTGAATATGCTTTTCCCTTCCTCACCTTTGTGATATTCCTCACCTTTGTGATAGATGCATCCACTCAGAAATGGATTTGCATAGTTATAGGTTGCTTCTGTTTACCCCGTCAGTTATGCCCTCAAGTCTTTTACATTCACACAACACCGGCATTGTTTCCATTGTAGTTTAGTACACGGTGCAAAAGTGCAACTCAAGGTTGCACACCGTTGTATGTTTCCTACTGAATCTGACTAGCATGTCATCGGGCCTTAACCGAAGCGTTTCTCATGACTTTTTCCTCCCTCTGTCTCCTCTCCATCTTTCCTAGGTACTCCAGCAGGAGACGACGAGGACAATGAAACTCCCGTCACCTATGAGAGCACACTCTGACATCACCTGTCTTCGTCTAGTAAGCGAGGACATTCAAAGAGACTTCCGAGGTGCTTACACACTTGGGATATCTGAGCTTTCCTTCAGCCACCGAGTGGCCGCTTCAGTCTCTCTATCTGCCGGTCAGCTCCTGATGTTTGGCGTGCTGCAGGAACACATGAATCACTCTGTATTTATAGCCTGTGGTGCTTTCCAGGCCTCGGGCTCCAAACAAATGACCCACACGGTCACGCTGTATGACAGCATGCAAGAGGCGCTTTTGGTCCCAAATTCCCTTTGAATCAGCTATATTAGTGTGAAGTATGAATATGTTTTACATTTTTGTAAAGGTGGATATTTTCAGTGAATCCACCTTTTTGCCCATTTTTATGACAGCGTCTCCGTTAACTCTTTACTGTATTTGGACTTGAACAGGTAGTAATGATGTTTTTGTACTAGACGCTGTTTCCTTTGAAAGGCTGCACCTTTGAATGCACCGACGGTAGCAATATTTTATTGTTTTAAATTAGACCACAAAGTTGACACACAAGTCTTTAGGTGTTCAGTACTCGGTACGATGTTTGTATTTGTTTTAATTAAATGTGTATTAGCTGCGTCTTGGTGATGAGAAGGGTTTCTGTAGTTAACAAATACTCAGGAGAAAAATAATTCACACCACTTTCCTTTGGTTTACACAGTCTGCTAAATCTACCGAAATCTGCTACAATCACCATGTCGACTGATTATATTCAAAACACTCATGTAAACCAACTGTTGATTGTAAGGGGAAGTTGATTTCACATTTGACTTTTTTTTTATTGCAGAAGTATGCAGTGTAACTTTGATGTTTGAATTTATTTACATTGCCTCATTGTGTATTAGTATTGACTATTTATGATAAAACAGAATTGAGCATTAGTTTTTTACCAAATATTCTTTAAATGATGAAATATACCAAGATCTGTTCTTCTCTTGCATTTTGAATACAATTTAAGTTGTGTAGTGACAAGATAATAGCTTAAATTCTTACTATGCAAAATATTTGTACAGTTAGACTTAATGTGTGCTTTATTATGTCCTTAATTTAAGTCACTGTCCCTTTAAGTTTGGGCTTCCAATCTGTTTGCTTTCTACCCGCGCTAGCAGCCTGGGTCTAGGGATGGCTCAGTTGGTCCAGACTGAAATCTCTAAACCACAATGGATTGGATTGTCATGAAATGTGGCGCAGATATCCACGCTGTCCAGAGGAACAATCCCACTGACTTAAGTTGTCTCCATCACCACCATGAACTTCACATGTGTGGTAACGATTAACACTCCTGCAGAAATATGACCCTGAATGCAAGTTCTACCTGAACAAATGAGTAGACGATTCGATCGTGATTAGTACTGTTACCTCATCACTCATTTCAAATAATTTCAGCTCAAGGTGTCAAAATGTTACCCAGTCGTAATATTGAAAGAAGAGAATGAAGCTACAGTTCTGTTTGCCAAAAACTGTTTGAGTTTAACATCCCGACTGTTGCTTTTTACAAATTAAACAGAGTAGTCGATGCAAGCCATCAACTTACAAAAGTTCACAAAGACAGACATTCATAGGCATCATTGTTAAAGTACAGATCTGACGATACAAGCCGTTCATGTATAAAATAATGCTGATGAATCGAGGAGGAACATTCCAGCAGGTCGTCGACGATGCACAGCTATTGTGACAATACAGAAGCAAGAAGAGAAGAAACGGTACAGAGCTAAAGTCTGATGCTGCAGAAGTTACTTTGTGAAACCTCAACACCGTACTGAGGTTGAAACTGTACGACTGGATATTACTAAACGGTGTAGTGGTTTGAAATGTTTGGAGGCAACAGAGTTGAAAACAAAATTGAGAAAAATGTTTAAAGGCTATGAACAAATAAATATTTGACCATTTCCCATAAACACAATAACTTAGTAGAGAATAAATCACACCCTGAAAGAGTGAACAGCATGTTGATATTTGGCACACAGACAAAATCAAACCTAAGAATCGTCCAAAATGAAGACTTACAGTACAAAATGTTGGTTACGGGTTGGACTACTATCAAGTATTTCATTTTAAACAACCCAAAAAAAAAAAAAAAAACAGTTACTCTGATGGGTTCAGAATATTTAAAGTCATAAGATCATCGCATTTATGTTTCAAGCTTTCCTCTCAAAGTGGTCCCGATGATTTGTAATTGATTCCAAAAAGAGTGAGACATGACTACAGTTTAACTTGGTCATATAAAAAGGCTGCCCTGTTAAAGTAAAAGTAAACCATGAACAAAGGCCCCAAAAAGAAACAGAAAAAAAAGCTTCCTTGCTGCTTGATATCATTACAGAACCTACAATACCGTTTTCACACAATACAACTGGAATTTTATATTTGTAGGTGTTTTAGGACCACTTCAAATAAAGACTCTGGTCGTCCGCATTTCTGAGCAACTTAAACACAACACCAAGACCAAGACTTTTGTTAACAACAAAAGACAGAAAACTAGCTGTGAACTATGAAAACCAAAGACTGGGGAGGTGAGAGGAAAACTCCCATCAGCGGCCAATTATAGTATCATCTTCTTCTTGAGTATGAGCGGTCCCACGTTGTCTCCAGTTAGCTCGTTGTGCTTTAAGTGCGACATGTCACACACAGGAAACTAGAACAGGGAACAACCTAATATTAGCTGATAGGCACGATTCAGACACATTGAGCTCCTTCTTATCCTGACTGTAAAAAGAAATGCCTACATTTATAAATGACTGGGTTCAGTAATAAAAGTACAACTTATTGATCAGATATGTAGCAAATGAAAAATGACTGCCAGTGTACCGTTACCATGAACGGGGATATCCCCATGCATAGAGAAGAGGTACAACTTACCGTTTTGGAGCGCCAACAGCGACAGTAACACACCCTTGGGCTCTTCAGGTCCTCGATGTCTATCTCGTTGACCACTTTCGGGTTCTCTTTCTGGATCTTCAGGTTGATCAGACTGTCTTTCTGCTTCTTCTTCTTAGGCATGAACGGGCGAATGGTCAGATAGCCCAGCAGAGCCAGGATACCCAGGAGAGGCAGCAACCGGAGCCACTCGGACACTACAGACACACCACAGACATCTGAGCAAACAAGAACTACAGCGTGGACACTGGCACACCTTGTGGGACTACAATATAAACTGAAACCAGCGTTTGCTTCAGGTTGAAATGCTGTTGAGGGGACAGAAGCTCTAAAGACCAGACGCCTCAATTCAGGGCAGAAACGATCAGTTGATTAATCAACTTGTCAACTGACATAATTTAATCACCAACTATTTTGTTGTGTATTTGTGGAAACCCTTTGTACAGTCCACATGGAGAGGACGGACAAATGAAGTGAGGATTAAGCACAGTTATGTAATTTTGCTGTTAGCGATGCGTTACACCCCACCTCCAGGAACTTTTCATAATACTCTTATGGCAATTAAAATACTTTCCGTAAAAGGATTTGATGCCTAATGGGACGTCACTAATCCTTAATCTCTTTAAGGAATTATATATCACATGTAGGAGCGCTTGATGAGTCGCCCATCTTCTAATCTGCACTGACTGACTAAACTCATTTTTGACACAAAACACAACTTCAGAGACAAGTTTTAACATCTGGCAACATCTTAAATCAAAGCAGACATATCCGGCTCATTTTCAGGTTTATACATGTCTTTTTGGTTTCTACTAGAACATGATTTCAAGATTAATGACTCACTAGCTGCGTTCCAAATCACCGCATACTTTCTCTTTTTACTTTTAGTACAGCGGCTGCTCTGACAGAAGTACTTACTGGTGCATGCTGGCTTGCATACTGCAAAGTGTGACCAATGTAGTAGAACATCCTGGTATTTTTTGGCATACTGCATTTGTCATATAATGCATTGGGACATACTAAATCTTTTTTTCTGGCATTCTATATAGTATGTTAGTATGGGTTATTATATTGAGTATGGTAATATGGATTATTATATTTAGTATGGTAGTGTGGACCCTGACGGCTCGATTTAAAGGCACAGTGTCTGAATACGACCTGTGTGCATATCTCTGGATGATTTGGATTGAGCATTTTGATACGTTCACAGTATTTATACAGCACCTAGACCTGCTTTATTTTACATTTAAGAAAATCTCACTTTCTACATGTGACTTGTATAAGACTTTCACAAGCCTAATCAATTAGTACTAATTAACTCAATCACTGAAATCTTCCATCTGTTGCGTTTCATCTGTGTTTTTGCTACTCAAATGGTTGTCGCTTGTCAATTGTCACATGGAGCATTTCAGCAACGCAGGGCTAGCTCAGCTTTTCTATACATTTTGGGGCTATTTTTAGGCTAAATGTGATACTTTGCACAGATCTGTGTTGGCTGTAAGGTCAAATTGAAGTGGAAAATCTGCTTCAAGACGGACTTTCACTTAGGTTTTCTAAACCACTATTCTTTACTTCCTTCATTTAAACTGCACACCTGCGCTTAACTAGAAGCGGAGCACATTTGTTCTTCAGAGTATGATTCAGTCTCGTTGTTAAAGAGTTGCAAATAACCAACAGCTCATGATGTTGTCCAGTAGAGGCTTTCTGAGAACACAGTTTAGTTTCAAAAGAATATCAAAGTTTGCCATGCTTCAGTTTAGAAGAGCAACTAATGTTTATTGTTTTTATATATTTGATTAATCATTTCATCTGTGAAAACACCAGAAAACAGTCCACGCCCAAAGAGACATGCCAGGTTGGTAAATCTACTATAATGTGATTTAAGAATAAAGCAGCAAGTTCTCACATTGGAGAGGCTGGAACCATTACAGGTTAAATCATTAGTAGATTCATCGGCTAAGAGCTGCAACTCTGCTTTAACTAATGTGATTACATGAACATGTTCTCATCTGCAGGGACCATGAGAATGAAGTCACAGTTGTCAAACAATGAACTTGAAGTAGTTTGTATGTTCCCTTCTAGTCTAGGACTACCTGTGCATCCTTTGATGGCATGAACTGGTTACATATTGCGATAAACAGCAGAGGACAGGTTGCAGCTTGTAAAGATGCTACACTAAAGTGTATCAACATTCAACCACAAAATCAAACTTAATTGTGTCGAGTATTGCTTTACAAGTTAACGTCATTACTGAGTTTACGTGGTTCCAAAAACAGAACAAACTAAACGACGATAAAGAGTTTTATTGGAGCCAAAGCAGCCCTCGATGACGTGTTGAAGGACAGTCCTAATTACAGCGCAGGCTAGCGTTAGCTAAAGTAAGTTTGCACTGTGCCTGAAAAAGTGAGGTGAGAAGTCATCTTCACTTGACAGTCAGAAGTTGACACACAGCTACAGTTAATTACCTGTCAACCTCGCAAATCCGCCGATCGTCTCCGGAAGCGGAAGCTTCTTGAGGTAGGCTGGGAGCTGGACTTTTATTATCCTTGACACAGATTCTAAACCCATCTTGAAAAGCTCAATGTTGCAGGTTTTGTGTTTGACTTCAGTAGTTCCTGGGGCTCGTTTGTGTCACTGCGTTCATTTCTGAGCGCAGCTTGTCACCGGTACGTAAAACTCACACCGTGACACCGGTTGAAACACGGAAACGTCCGGAGAAGTTATGCGTTGAAATGTTAGTGAATATACGTAACGACGACCTGTGACGCTGGAGTGTGTGACCAATCAACGTTGGAGGAGTTGGTGGCTCATGATTGGACAACTTGAATTCAGCTTGAATGAGGTGGTTTCTGTCTACTTCAAGTGCTCCTCGTGAAGTTCGTTTTTATACACACGTAGATAATGTTTAATAAATAAAGCAACCTTTGAAAAAATCTGTTTGTGACATCAGATGGTAATATAATTATACATATCTCTCTCTCTCTCTCTCATACATTGTGAACATTTTGGGCACTGGTCCATCATCTGGATGCGCTAGACAAATAGTTTGTAAGAGAGACATGTTCTCAAGTATGTACAATTGCACCTTGCAGCAGTTATGGTTTTAGAGTCAAAATTCCTGTTTTTTAAATAGCATTTGAAAGATGCACAGCCTCATGGGACAACCAGTTATACTGTATGTAATCAATGTTATGGTGTTGTGAGTAAGTCTGCAACACAACAATTGTAGATTTGCTTTTGATAAAACTAAATATCCAATGAAAAGAAAAAGGAAAAACTCAGTATATTCCCGCTGTTCAACCTCGAGGAACAAGGAGATGACAAACCAGCCACGCTAAGCTTAAGAAACAGGACCTGGGACTCCATGAATTTCCGGAATAAATTGATAAAGAAATACATTTTACCATTTTGCTTATGGGTAGTGAAGCAGGCTTCTCACATTTTCACAAATTTGCAATACCCTAACAGAAAAATGCTTCCATAACAAGTAAAGGTCAGGTCACATCTTCACAGTCAATTCCTTAAACAAATATTTACAAACAAAATGTAGCTCTGTGCATTTAAAAGTAACTTTGTAACTCACTCAGGTTATAATCGCTCAACATGTTATATATGTTGTTGGTAGGTACGGCAATGCATTGTTTTCTAGAAGTATTGGTAAAAGTTGAATCTACATGAGTTACCATTGAATACATTTAGTGAAGTAAAAACTGCAAAATTGCCCCGTGATGGAGGAATAAAATCTATTTACAGTAAATACAGTATCAAACACTGACTCAATAATTGTAAATACAGCTTATGTGGCCAAATAGTTTCCTGACAAACTCTAGAGAACCCTCTTCACTTGTAAAACTCTCGAATATTACATGTATAGCTTAATCACAAGAGGAGGTAACATACAAAGTGACAGTTACTCTTCAATTAATCTGTCATATAGGCTCATTTAATGTATCCAAATTAACGTGATGTGTTTCATTATATCTCTACGGTAAAACTGTATATTTCATTTTTGATATAAAGATAAATGAAAAGGACATAAGTATTATTTTAATTAAACAAGACAAAGTATAATTTACAACAACTATGGTCGAGTGTGTTAATTATTTTTGAACCCATCACATGCTGCCTGGTGTAAGTACTCCTTCAACATATTTACAAAAAAGGAATATCTTAAAATGAATGACTAAATATATTTCATTAAAATGTACAACAGGCTGTTGAAAGCTCCAATAAAGTAAGTGGTCGTTGCAGTTTTTTAATGACTTAAAAACTGTTGTCAATACCAAGAATAAACTTTCAACTAAATTTTCATTTTTTTGCTTATGGCAATCGAGGTGACATTTAACCTACTAAAATGATCCATGTGGTTAAAGCGACCTCTAGTGCTAGCAGGTTTCACGTACCCTGTTAAGAACTACACTACCCAGAATGCATTGTGAATTGAAGCAGACAACTAATTTGCCTGGAAAATAATGCGATTCCTGTGTCTGTTTTATACCCCATATTAAAAACTCATAGATTAATCCATCAGCAGGCAATTACCAATGAGAATTGAAAGCTTGGACGTTATTATGAAACAAGCAGATGTTTTCAAACTCATTCAATAATCCAGATGGGGATATTTATGGTCAGCTATAATCCTTGTGTCGGGTCCTCAGCCTCTGGTGTCATTGGTGAATGACCGAAGATGTCTCACAGCAGGTTGTTTGCCAGGCTGCTTTGTAAGTATTTGACTAAATTCTAGTTTTTAATCACTTGGAATATTTGACAGTTTAGTTTCTGTAACACAAGTATACTCGTTGGCTTTGTGCTACATAAGCAGAGCTTTGCTGGCTCGCTTAATCTTGCACTGGCTAGCAAAGCCTCCCTTGGTTTGCTGTCAGTGAGCTTCCAGGCTAGTTAGCCACATTAGCCTACCAATAATGTTGTAGTAGCTCACTCACAGTTAGTTAGCCAGCCAGCTAACTAGCTAGCTTTTGCTAACGTCCAACTGAAATGTAACTTTACCCAGAGCAGCCTGCTCCCAGGCCAGAGCAAGTATTGATCTATGACCTTCCATGTCCTCTCGACTAAACGAAGCGCGTCCATGTACTCTGCTCAAGTTGTTTTGTTAGAGTAAGTTAACGTTAGCTCATGTTATTTGTCAATAATTTGAAGCAGCTAAATTAGCTGTTCAATCAGTCTGTCTGCAGCATACGTGGTTAACGTGACAGCTCTGAGCATTTTTGTAGATATCTGACACCTACGTTTGCTGTATACGATGCATTGGCAAGCTACAGTTCTAGATTATTATGATACAGCCGTGATTTAGTAGCTGTGACATTGTTGGGACATTGAGCTAAAGTGGCTAACTGAACTTTGTAACTTTACAGTGTCAGCTGTCTCTGGACAGAAGACCAAAGTTCATTGTCAGTGATCCCAGTTAGAGTAGGGATGCACTATTTGTCCACTTAGAAAATATGTTTTTAAATACATGCAGGTACCTGTTGAGGGTTACAAGCTTCTGTTTTGATTGCCCATATTTAATGTGTTACGGTTACTTTGTTGAGCTTTGAATAAAGTCGAGTGACAAGCTTCAAGACCCCATAGCGAGTCACTGGTAGTCATCAGTTATTTCTATCTTCTTAGTCCTTATTTTTACCTCTTTGTTTGTTGCTAGCAGGCATCTCTTGTTTGAAGCCTTTTTCTTACGGGTTGTATCCACTCACATGTGATGGGTCGAATGTATTAGCTTAAGGTTTCAGAACATTTGTGTGTCAGACTAGTGCACTGAAGAGAGGCAATCGGATTTAGTGTAGTGTTCATTTAGGTCATAGTGTCATATCATCTGTTCAAGGAGTGAAACCTGAATGCAGTTAACAAGTTGCTTTTCAATTACTTGTTGATTAAGTGGTTTACAAACTCTCAAAGTACTGTAAAAAAAAAAAAGGCCATTGCAAGTTCCCAGCACTCTGAATTACATTTGAGAAGCTGTGTTAAAAAATGTGGCCTTTTGAGTAAAATAATACGTAAAGTTACAATCCTGGTCCGTACCATTGTCTTTGGTGCCACCTTTGGCGATGAGCAGTACTTGCAGGCATGTTATTGGATCGTGCATTCGAGAGGTCATCACAATGTTGCCACAGACACCCAGTTGGTAATACTGCAAATGTAAGCGTTTTCCTCAGTGGGCCATAGGCTCAATCACCATCGTTCTACCTCATTCGGTGATAGATAGTGAATTAAAGTGTAACTTCAGTATTTTTCAACCTGGACCCTATTTTCCCATGTTTTTGTGTCTAAGTGACTAATTTGGGGATATTTAAAAAAAAATTTGGTTCAGTATTGAGGGAGAACGGTAGAGTTATGGAAAGGACCCTACAGAGAAATAAAACGTTTTTCTTACCTACACTTTGTGTCACGTGACTTGTTGTCGGATGACAATGGAAGGAGTTGGAGCGAGCAGTGTTGTGTTTTACTCGCTTGGAGTTGGTAAAACATGTGAATGACAGTTATTTAGATTAAGAACTTCGAGAATATTACTTTAAACCATTAATGGTTCATCAAACCTTTTTTCGATACATTTTCTTATGTTTAATTTTTGGAAGTTGATCAACTAAATGAGTCATTATTCAGTGTGCATATATTGTGTATTTTTTATTTTCAACCCATTAATATCGTGATTGCAGCTTTATTTACAATGAAGCTTTATTTTGAATCTATTTTTAACTATGCTTACAGTTAGTAAACAAATGTTCTTTGTTATGACAATACTGTTGTACAACAGTAAAACATACATACGAATAAAAGCAATTTTGAGAGAATCTTCTATGATTTAATACCTATGAAATATCCAACCAGTCATTCTGTCTATAGTATTCATAATGAGGTTGTGTAGCATGTCGCTAGTGCTACCTGTAGGGTAAGGTTGTTCAACAACTGTGCTCTTTACACAGCTCTTTCTACAGCTTGACAGAGCCGTTTCCCTGCACTTTGACCTGCATTGCTTCTTACTACAGTGTGTATATATAAACCTGATTAAGCTGTCTGCAGCTGCTTAAAACGGAGTTGATAGGAGCTGTGGGACTGAACCATACAGTAAAAGCATCAATCTGCAGAGCTTAATAATCGAAATATTGCCGAGCTAAATAATTCTTTGTTTGTCCCAATGACTACATGTGGTCTTATAATTCAATGTCAGTTGTATTAGATGTAGTGAAGCACTTTTATTCCACTTTCAAAATATACATTTAAACACAAGCAGTTACGCTGCAACTTAAGCTGACGGTACACAAAATGTGCTGATAACAGCCTTGAAATCGATGGCATTATTATACATTTCCTTCAGTAGTTGACAGCATTACAGCCGCACAGCACAAGCATAAATAACAAATATTAATAGAACATCTTGGAAAACTAAGGGGCGGCGGTGGCTCAGGAGCAAGTCGTCTTTTATTCACAAGGTTGGCGGTGTGAGCCCCTTGTCCTTGAGCGGGACACTGGAAGAAAAATGCCCCCATTGTGCAGGCCAGCACCTCGCTCCGCCACCATCGCTGTGTGGATGTGTGTGTGAATAGGTGAATGAGAGGAAAGATTGTAAAGCGGTTTGTCTGTTAAGGTAGAAAGATGCTGTATATGCAGACCATTTACCATTCACACTGAAGAAAAGCTGACATTGTAAGTCAACAACAATAAAAGATGATTGCAGAAGCAAAGAGATTATTCTAAAGTCTTGGAGGAAAAGTGAACAGACATTATTATTATTTTAACCTTTTTTTCCTTTGTTCGGTTTTTTTCACCTTCAAACCATTATTAAATGGCCGCTTATCTTTATGTATTTGCACACGCATAACAGTACAGTTGTAGAGCTCTGCCGGGATGGTGTGTTGTTTTGTTGGCCAACCCGGACATTTCTATTGCACTGGTACCCTTGACGGCATGCCATCACGTTACCGCCACCAAGCTAAAGGCGTGGTGATGATGTTTCGTAGTCTCATTTAGCGTCTTATTAGCAATCACTTTCTTTAGGACACGCAAAAGCTTCAAAATTCACCAGTGGGATAGTTAGACGTATTTCGTTAAGTAGAACAAAACCTTCAAATCTTTCAATTTGTGTTAACCACAGACTTTTTTTAAATTATCTAACTAAAAACCTCATTCACAAAACGCATTGATTTACAAGGAAACCGGAAGTGCACAAATAAAGAAACTAAATACTCATTCCTGCAGCACTCTAGAGTCCTCCTTTTCAGTGGATAGGAATTTATCATTTTGTAAGATTTTGATGATTTCTATTTACATGTGTTTATATGTATTTATGTATATGGGTATTTGTTTATTTATGTTTTTTTAATTCCTTCATTTTTGACCCCTTTCCTCTTTCTCCATCCAGTGCAGCAGAGTGGAGTCAGGCACTGTTATACTGCATCCAGACAGAACCTCTACATCACCAAGAACACAAAGGTCATCTGCCAAGGTTTCACCGGGAAGCAGGTTTGTACGGCAACTTGTTACATCAACTTACTACGTACACACACACACACACACTCACCCACAAACACACACTCACTGACACACACTCTGTCTCATTCTTAGGTGATCTGTAGAGGTCATGCTAAAAGGCTTTGATACACAGAGAGGAGAGTTTATAAGAGTTTATTATTTCCATCACTTAATATTTTTACAGTTGATGTCCACCTTGATAAACGTGGAGTTAACTAAATTTATATACATTTTTTCAATTCAAGTCAAGTTTACTTAATCTATGTCGGCCAACAGCACAAGTTTGTCTGAGTCTTTTAAAATGTGTCTAATTTACAGCAGCCTCTATCCTCAGACCCTCAGGGAAGAACAGCACAATACCTCCGACAGGACTCCTTCACAGCTGAAACATGTGGCTGAAGGACGTCTCTCAGGGCAGACAAACCTCATGGATTCCGTCTATACAGAGTAGACAGAAGTGGCATTAGTTGAACTATAATGGAGAGAAAAAAACTGAATTACAGAACAAGGTCCATTTAAGTGAAATATTTCAATTATAAAAAAATTAATAAATGTTTCAGGCAGTAAATGTTTCTGGAGGAAAGCCAAGGCTGGATCTGAGCACAGAATTACTATTTATTTATATATTTTATTTGCAGTATTATTCATGATAATATATCAAATAGTTGTTTTTATTTCTGCTAGTTTTGGAGAAATTGATTTTTCCTTAGACTTCAGTTTTTTTTTTTTTTACCCTTTGTGACTTTCCTCAGTCACTGTTTTAGTCCATGATAATACCTTTCCAGTTCTTTTTCAATAGCGTGAAAATTCTCAGGTGATTCACTTTGAACCGTGTTCAGTCGAGGAGAATGAAAATCTTGGCAAGTGTGCTCAACACGCCAGAAATGTGGACTTTATAGATTTATAATCCCCGTCTGTCCTCATGCACATTCCATCTTCCATTTTCTCTTCAACATAATCAAAGGTTGTTAAATATAGTTCCAGTGAACACTCCGGGTAATTAGAAAGGGATGAGAAATGAATACGTGCTATTGAGTGCACATTGTCGAGTTTTTCTGGCTTGATAAGCAAGCAATTTTGCAAATTTAGTGTCTCACTATTAGCGATAATAATGACTGGCAAAAACAGCAAAGTTAGCAGAAGTTGAACGAGTACATTATAATTTGGGGAAAAGATGCTGATTCATAGCTTCTAATTCCTCTTAATAGGCTAGTAATACTTTTTACATGAGGATCATTCATTTACACGTGTGGTTATGACCCGTGGCGACTTTCTCTCTGTTGTTTCAGCATCTTCAGTAACATTTCACCGACTACAGACGTATATGAGAAAATGAATTTACACTGCCTTCATCAACTCATTTTCTGGAAAATTCCAACTCTGATTCACTCACAAGATTTAACCTCCTAAAATACAACGTACTCCCTTTAGTTTTCGTTGGTGCTTTATTGTGTTTATTTTCATTTCAAGTGGTGCCTGATGGTGATATTTGTACCAGACACACCAGCATCAGTGTCCCTCTCTTTATCTACAGTACATATATGAACCTCTTTACATCTTGTTTCCACATTTTCCTCTTATTAATTCTGTATCAGCTTGTCATTGTAGCTCTATGATGTTTACGAAGGGGGACATATTCAAACCCTGAAATGCATTTTGAAGCTGAAAGCTTAGATCCCCTAAATGCTGCACACACTTCCTTTTTTAAAGCTAATCTGTTTGGAATAAATTTAACTTTCACTGCATCGGTCCTGCACCTTTTTATAGGCATGGTCACATTCATAGTGTCTATGTGGTTGATTACTTCCATTGGTGCTTACTGCCACTCCACATTGTGAAGGTCTTTACCTCCATACTGCCACCAGGTGACAAATCGGAAAAACTTCTTAATGTTTTTGTTTGGTTTGAAGCTAATAAAATATTTCAGCCGTGGCAGCGCATGACAGGTACCCAATAGCCCACATGGAAGTGACAGTATGTGAAATAAAACCATCTTTCTTGGGAGATATTTTACACTCTATGTTGGAGAATATCCAAAGCCGCTTTTTTCAATTTGTTTTTCGAATATTCTGCGAGGTGATTAATCTTAACTTAAATCATTATTTATCTGTCGAGAACATTCTTTTCTTGTCATCGAATATATATATTTACCAGTAGCCTCACTTCTGTATCCTTCCCTTTACTCAGCGGCACAGGAGATTAATCCTGGATGGCAGCATATTCCCTCCATCCTCTCTGTCTGTGATGATATCTCAAGGTTGGCGCTCCAGAAAGTGACTTGCACCCCACTTCATTACACACTCATAACTCCTCCTCTTTCCTCTTAGGGAACGTTTCACAGTCAGCAGTCTCTTGACTATGGCTCCCGGTTAGTCGGAGGTGTTTCCCCCGGCAAGGGTGGTAAGACGCATCTCGGCCTGCCAGTCTTCAACTCCGTCAAGGAGGTACGTATCACTCCTTATCGGTCTGTTGTCCTCTTTCAACATCTGTTGTAAACATATTGAAGCTGAAATATGTGATATGGATCTGACAGATTTCCTGTAATATCCTGCTAGGGACTGTGAAGCTTTTGAAGATGCATTTAAAGAAACATTAGGTGGCACTATTGCATAACTTTAGAATTTCCATTTTGAATGCACCACCGATACCTTTTTTTATTCCTCGCCTCAGGCTAAGGAGGGCACAGGGGCAGATGCCACTGTGATTTATGTACCGCCTCCGTTCGCGGCAGCGGCCATCATTGAGGCCATCGATGCCGAGATTCCCTTGGTGGTGTGCATCACTGAGGGCATCCCCCAGCAGGACATGGTCAGAGTCAAACATAAGCTGCTGCGCCAGGGCGCCACCCGCCTCATAGGCCCCAACTGCCCAGGAGTCATCAACGTAAGCGCTCACACACACATATATATATACACACACACTCACACACGCATATACTAATGCGTGTGCTTTCTCTTATGCCAGTGCTGTTAACAGCCACGGTAGGAGGCATTATGTCTACAGATTGTCTGTCCCATCTGTCCCTCTCTCATTCCCGCAGTAGCTCCGTAATGCCTGGAGGGAATTTCATTACATCTGTCACAAACATCCACTTGGACTCGAGGATGAACGGATTAGAATTTGGTGGTCAAAAGTCACTGTGACCTCACAAAACATGTTTTAAAAAGAACTAGTTACTTATTTGATTTTTGGTTGTGGCTGAGAGTACAATGTTCCTCTCAGGGATCCAGTAGTTATCAAGATTTAATGCATTAATATTCTGTTACCTTTTCAACAGTGAATTTAAGGCAACTAGAACCTTAAAGGAGCACAATTTAGTTATACTGCTGTTTTTTTTTGTTTCTGTGTTTTTGGTAATAAACAATGTTAGTTATTTGGGTTAAATAGCCCAGCTGTTCCTGATTTAAAAGATTGGCAATCTTTGCATTTTGATAAAGCAAACTAGAAGTTAAGTAGTTCTCCTCACTTATGGGAATCTTCCCAGTGAATATCCGCTGACTTTGTTCTGGTTTATTTAAAGTGAGTTTATGGTGTATAAAAAAAGCTTAATAATAGATTTTCTACAGGAGAGACAAGTTTGGGGAACTGCTAATTCAACATTACCAGTGATGCAGTATTTAGTAGTGGTTGTTAAAAACAGTCATATATGTGTATGTCAAAGTAAATATTCTTTTAATTAAAAATGTAAAATGTAATTTGTCTGCAGCCTGGAGAATGCAAGATTGGGATCATGCCGGGTCACATTCACAAGAAGGGAAGAATTGGTGAGATTTCCTAATTGTTTTTTAGTTTGAAATTCATGACTTATGATTCATGAGTTTTTTGTTTAGATCTTGAATCATTTAAATTATACATGGGAATACAAGTTACTTCTAAAAGCTTAGTTATTTCATTAAATAATAGTTCTCCAACTGCAATCTTTAAATGACTGAAGTGTGATGGAACAGAACATTAATGCCTTACCTTCCAAATGAAACACTGTCCTTGAATTGTAGATTGAGCTTCTGCTGTTGACAGCCTGATAAGCAGAATGTGCTGCTGTTAACCAGTGAACCTTCACAGGAAGTCTGTTTTTATAGTAGATCACCCGTCATCATTCCCAAAGCACAGACGGAACAGCTGTTACAGAGCTGACATCTCTTTTGTTTTTTGCTGTCATGATGAAACAATTCAGTCAGAGTTGGACAGAAGATTACAACTTCATTATATTTAATTTCTTTACACTTGAGTGGAGCAGTGTTTTTAGTTGGTAACTCGAAATTCCTAAATAAAAAAAATAACAAAGTTAATATTTCTTTCAGGCATTGTGTCAAGATCGGGCACCCTGACGTACGAAGCTGTGCATCAAACTACACAAGTCGGCCTGGGCCAGTCACTCTGCATCGGTAGGTACTACTGACCTGTGGCATGTACAACGTATATTTATCACACTGTAACATTGTAACACAGCTCCTAGTTTTATATCCGGACGATATTGCAACAGGCAGTTAACTGGGACTGAAAGATCAAATTGAGCCTGATACAGTGTATTGCTTTATGGGTTGTTGGAAGAAAACACTGAGGAAATTGAACAACGGAGATTTTAATAGTGTGTAGACGGGATGGTCACTTCATACCAGGCACTCATCATAAGCCTTCATTTACTCTGAGCCTCTGTTTTAAGACATAATAAGGCGGCTGTTGTGATGTTTCTATACTTCCGTCTTTAATAATTATGCTACAGGAGATACAAATAATATTTTACTGCACTTCTTAGAAATAGGAAGGTGCATCTACTAAATTCACATTGCACTAAAACTCATCTGATTCATTCCAGTGAATAGCACAAACGCTTTGTATTGAAAAAGCATTTACCAACTTTCTGATCATTGCTTAAAATATTCCTGTGAGATCTGAACATCACAGTTGCTGCCATCTTTTAAAGGGCACCATTGAAAATGAACAGAACGCTCGATGGGCTCAGAGGCATGTGGAAACTGTCAACTTGCACATTTCTTTGTCCTTAAAATCTTGGAAGAAGATGCGTTTCATCTCCTGTGGTCCTCTGTCACATTATCACATGATACAAAGAGGTTCATAACGAAAAGACCTTGCGATAAAGTAATGCCATGAATATCCTTAAAAAGGAGAGCCGTTCAGAGAGCGTGGATTTCATAAATGTCTCCTGTCTTTTAAATCATGATCCTTTTTTGACGAATTTGTATTCCCTGAACCTAGATACATACTCTGTTCTGTGTGACTTGCAGGTAATACAGTCATTACTGCAATATCAGAGTACAGACGTGGAACTTTCCATCGCCTACTCATCGTGCTATTACCTCACTTTTCTTCCCGACAATTGTTTCTGTAATTTACGGACTTCTACTGGGGTTTAGCGACACATTCAGTTTTAGAGAGCAAGCTGACGCTGGGACATTATACAGAACAATGTTTGTAACGGTCTTCATGTCAAAGAATTATCTCACAAATTAAATGTATTCACTGATCAGTCTTTACCGTCATTCTCAGTGAAATGATCAGTTGAGGGCCCCCCCCCCCCCTGTTGTTAATGCATCTCTACGTACTGGAACTGTCAGCCAATCTGTTTTAATTCCATCAGACCCTCTAGACTTACTGTAATAACACCATTATACCGAGCACGTGTGCGTCTTGGCAACACAGCGTGTACAAAGATGAACTGTTTTACAAAGACAAATTCCTCTGGCAAATGTAGTGCCCACAGGAAAATCCATATTAGAGGGCTTGCTGGATGCTGAAATTAACTGAAAAACAACTTGGCTTCATTATTATTTAGACATTTTAATTACGGAGCGTCGTCTAGCCAGACTTCATAAAAACCGTATTAAATATTGTAGAGTTCATTAAGGAGGTTTATTGGTGGTTCTGCTCGTGATTTCTTAAGTCTGAGCATGACCTTGGGACTACAGCGAATTCCAGTTAATACAATATTTAATATCGATGTCGTCTTTGTTGCAGGTAATGTGCTTCTCTTTGATTATTATTCATGTACTTTTTTTTTTTTCTTCGTGTTGCCAGGTTTCTTCATGGTGAGGAGATTTATGTAAGATTTATCTCAGGAAGGTTTGCCCATGCTTTTATGGATGCTGGTGTAATTTGTTGTGGGAATCATTATTGAAAATGATTATTGGACCGTTGTGATTTGGAAAAGCGTCGCTCGTCATGATTCTTGGAACAGAAATGTGTCGTCAAACTCCAGTGCAGAGATAAATTGGGATTGTTATGAGATGAAACAAATGTTTAGTGACTTTGAAGTGAGATTGAAAAGTTCTCAGTCCAGTTTTCCATTATTGCGGAAGAAAGTGTTGCTTATCTACACTTTCTATAATATGTTGTTGTGTTAGAGACTCAATGTATCACAGCTATATTCAATCTTTTTGTATAAACAAAGGGATCGCTTGAAGTGGCAAACCTACAGAGAATTCTTCCCCTCATCTCTGAAGCGTTTCAGCATTTTTCAGCTCATTGGTTTGGATTTTCGGGCCGTAACGTCACTGTTTTTATTCTCTCTCGCTGCTCTAATAGAGTAGTTTAAAGAAGCAGCTGGTACACAATAATAAAAGCTCTACAAACCCACTGGAAACAACCTGCTTTGCACCAATCGCCAGCCAGACACAATCAGCTGTTAAACATAGAGCATAGAGTGCTGCAGGAATGACGTATTTCTGTTGGCCAAACCCAGAAGTTATCAATCCAGTGGGATTTTTCCATTGGATTTTGTATTATGCAGAAAATAAGCTCTGACGCAAACACAAGTTTACGTAGAAAGTTAACGTTAGACTGTATGCGAACGACACCAACATACACACAACAAGGCTGTGAAGTTGACATGATGACATCGTATCGAACAAAATCTCGCTTGTGTGAACCACAGACCTTCAGGCATCAAACCAAAACTCATTCAAAAAAAACCACACAACGAACCAGAAGCGCAAAAATGCCGACTCATTTAGGGAATTTAGGACTCATTCGTGCAGCACTCTATTTAGAAGGTAAAAAAAAAAAGTTATTATGAAAGTGAAACAATTCAGTCATTGCCAAATGGATCGGCAACCCCAGTGAAGAACTGTGAATAATTCAAATTCTGATTATCAGCGCATATTAACAGAAAGCTATGTTCCATCTGCTTCTTATTCCACTCTCTGAAAAGACAAATGTGATCCCTTTAAATATTCACAGGAATTATCCTTACAGGTTCTTGATTAAACAACAAGTGTTTGCTTTGTCTCCTGCAAGGTATTGGCGGGGATCCATTCAATGGTACGAACTTCATAGATTGTCTGGAGGTGTTCCTGCAGGATCCCAAGACGGAGGGCATCATCCTGATTGGAGAAATTGGAGGCAATGCTGAGGAGAATGCAGCGGAGTACCTCAAACAGCACAACTCTGTGAGGAAATGACACACTGGACACGTATTACTTTACCTCACTCACCTTGCAATACAGTCTGCTACAAACAGCGCTTCACCTCTGCAGCTGCATCTGTTCCCACATAACATGTTCTGAATTATATCTTAGTTATGCCTTTTCAAATCCCTCAGCTGTAGTGAACACTGGGAACCATCATACGTCTAGATCAAAGTGTCCTTGCTTTTTGATCACAGCCTCAGGCTGTCTCTCACTTTCGTGTGTGTGTGTGTGTGTGTGTGTGTGTGTGTGTGTGTGTGTGTGTGTGTGTGTGTGTGTGTGTGTGTGTGTGTGTGTGTGTGTGTGTGTGTGTGTGTGTGTGTGTGTGTGTGTGTGTGTGTGTGTGTGTGTGTGTGTGTGTGTGTGTGTGTGTGTGTGTGTGTGTGTGTCAGATGGGATGTAGGTATGATGTTCTAGAAACCCGCTTTGTTAAAGAGCAGTGAACCTTTACTGATAAAAAGCAGCAGGGTGATAATTAGCTTATGTTGCTAAGTGGTTGCAAACTCGGAATTGACATTTTCAACTTCACCAGGCCAGTACATCGCATTTCGCTCCCCGGAGATGATAATCTGTTAACTTTGTCAGTGTATTTGTTTGTTTCTCTGCATGTGCGCGCTCTTAAGGCGCTCTTGAGCTGAGAAATGGATTGGATTTGCCCTCGGCCGCTCTAATGCATGCAAATCCCCTCGCTGGCGTCTCAGGAGCATAACTTCTCTCACTCAACAAATAAAGCACAAACACCCACCTCTCCCTCGCCCCGAGTGGTTGACAGCAAGGGACAGTTCAAATAAAACGTGCATGAAAAAGGCCAGCAGAGCGTGGGATTAAGCTGCAGATCTTGCATTCAAGGTTAGTTGTGAAGAACATCGTACATATACAAATGTACTCGACAGTAGAGAAGAGCAGAAGGTAGTATGGTGACGTTTTGACAGTTAAATTAGCATCACCAATACTGTAACCTGTTTTAAATTATTATTATTATTATTATTAATGTGAAGCACAGTATGGCTGGAAAGAAGCAGCAGGTGAACTCATTGAAAATATGAACTACTACAAAATAATGAAGACATAAATTGATGAGATTATTTCTGCTCTCTGATAATCAAGAAGATTTAGCCAATTCAGAAGCATCTTTAGAAGATCAAGTACATACAATAGATCTTTGTTGATCTGTTTTATATTTACAGCCTAAAATAAGTCTGCCAACATGTTGCACACTCATACATAGTCAAGACTTAGCTGTGCTTTTGGAGGGCAAATGTAGAAAGAATTTGGTCAATAGTATCAAAATTGATAACTACATTGTTGAAGAACTATGTCATTCCAGCCCCTGGACACTTTGAATCTTAAATGTTTCTCTCTAACTTATTAAACATTCTTCTTGGGTATTATTTATTAGTTTAACCCTCACAATGTCAGATCATCTGCTTCATCAGCAGCCTCCAGACTTCTAAAAAGCAATTACAAATAGGGTTGGTTGAAGGCTATTTCCACAATGAACCAATCGGAGCTTTGTGGGCGGGATAATAAATTGTGAAGTAATTTTCCTTCAAAGCTAAATGGCCACTTAGCTACATCCATAAAGAATAGATAAAAATGCAGGCATTAGAGCTGCAGCTGTACAAACTGTAATGATTATTAGAAATAACTCAAATCAGCGGAATATTTGACCTTCATTTTAAAAAAGCGTTAACTGAAAATGAAATCGATGGGATGGATAAATCATTCGCTGCTGATTGGTTAGGACAAAGCAATGTGAACACACTCCGGCTGAGTGAATGAAGACAAACGCATTGTTACTTCAGTCTGATTATCGGGCCGCATCTTTAGATTTTAGTTTAGATATTGCTAAATCCTGATTGGTCCACGGGAGTACATGACATGACCCGGAGAGCTCGGCCACTGCAGCAAAGACGGAAACACCTCGTTGTGAAATACACTGAACTTTGACAGAAAACCGTGTTCATGTCCTCTAGGACGCCGTTAATCATAGAAAGAAGTTAACGGAGAAAACGAGACGCTGCTTTTCATATCAACCTGACACATTAAGTTCAGACTGCTCAGCAAATTAAGGGCCAGCGTCGTGATGGATTTGTGTCATGCTACATTAAATATATTGAACTCCTGTTTGAGAACGACACATTATACCAAAAAGGGTGAAGGAAGTATTGATTTCCTTGCTCCGTCAGTGTTCCAGTTAAGTTACTGCAGACTGTTTATCTACCGACGACTTAATTCTGTAAAGATTCAAGAAAACAAGTTTATATTTCCCAGAAGGCTCTGCTGTCAGATTTTATGATGCAGGGCATATTTCAAGGTTCGTCTTAATCAATGCCAACATAATATGGTCTTAAAAGTCACCTGAATCAAAGGTCTGCCTATCATTGCCAGAGCTTCACAGGCTTTCTGAAGTCAGAAATAGGTTTTACACAGAATATCCATATTGCAATTTGCTTCATGCATATCAAGTAGTTCTTGAGTATTTGGCACCTTAGCTAGAGGTTTACTGAATTTATTTTCGATTTCAGCCCATTTTTTTTTTTTTTTCCTGTCTCCACTGAGCTGAGTTAAACCCCTCGTAACTCTGTGGCATAAACACTGAGAAGTGGCTCCTGTAGTCTGGAGGAAGGCTGTTGGAAGGAAAGTGTCGATGAGCTCCATGTGTGCGTGCACATGCCACTTTTATTCATGCCTACCTGTCATGTTTATAGGGCCGGATAATTGTCTCCGCCTGGCTTTTTTTAAGCTAGAGTACGATTGCTCACCTTGGTGCAGTGCTGTTTAATGTTGATAGAACAGAGATGGGTGAACTACCCTGTTGGTCTCATAATTAAGGTAATCTATCTGAACGGCTAACAGTGGAAGACAAAGGACGGGTAAAGTGAATGATGGTGTAACTCCCCTCCCTGTATGCATTGCTAGTACTTCAATGGAGGCAGGGATTAATGGAGTAATTAAACCTCTTTCGTTTGAGGTAGATTCAAGACTCGATTCACACGAGGGTGGTTTGTTTATTCACAACGTGATTTGACTTTTGAATACCGAGTGGGGGTTTCAGTGTTACTTTGTTTTGTGCTAACATTTTTTTCAACACACAGAACAGATGCTTGAAACACATTTAGAGCACTTTAAAGTGTTATTCCCCTCTCTTCGTTTCTATATTAGATGTGCAAGTGTTAATGTCTCATTAGCAGCGCATTTCTATCCAAGGCCCTCAACATTTTCCTGGCTGATAAATGTCCTGCTCGTATTAATTATTAAAAGTCATCTCCAGTGTATATTAGCCAGACTGCCATCTTGTTCCTGCCAGTGAATTTGGAGCAGAAGTAGTGGGCGTCTTTGAAGGAAGTGTGTGTGTGTGTGTGTGTGTGTGTGTGTGTGTGTGTGTGTGTGTGTGTGTGTGTGTGTGTGTGTGTGTGTGTGTGTGTGTGTGTGTGTGTGTGTGTGTGTGTGTGTGTGTGTGTGTGTGTGTGTGTGTGTGTGTGTGTGTGTGTGTGTGTGTGTGGTGAGAAAGCCGTCCCTTACAATTATGTTGTTATTCCTAAGTATGAAATATTAGCTGCTGTACACACACACATACATACACACACACTCACTCACTCCGTCCCTCTTGCGTATGATGTTATTGCTGAAGATGAAATATTGTCTCTCTTCACCTTGGAAGTGATCTTAACTGTTGAACGAAACATCGATCAATGAGCAAGCAGCACAGACAGGCGCTGAGCTAATCAGTGCCTTCATGACTAATTACCGTCTCAGAAATGAGATGATATGAAACGGCAGGAGCCGGAGCCCCTCTCTGGTCATACACCAACCCATGCAATTAAATGGCTTGATTGACCCTTTGTTTTAATAATGCAGGCTGAAACAGAGACGGCTGGTTAGACCAGCCTGTTATTATCTGTAATGGGAGGACACGGGTGTTTAATTTCTAATGAATGGATTAAATGCAGGTGCAGAAAGCTAATTCCCTCTATTGTTATACAATCCTCTACCACCGTTTTGCTTCTTTCCTTCCTCCTAATCCACTTTGTTGCTCTGCTAACGGCACTCGCATCCTCACACCTTCCCTTGAGTTTATTCATTTTTTTTTTTGGTCCATTTTAACCTCATTTTACGCTTCCTTTTTTCTCTCTCTCTATCCCTCATGTTCAGGGTGCCAATTCAAAGCCCGTGGTGTCCTTCATCGCGGGGCTAACTGCTCCTCCCGGCCGTAGGATGGGCCACGCTGGCGCCATCATCGCTGGCGGAAAGGGCGGAGCCAAAGAGAAGATCGCAGCCCTCCAGTCAGCTGGAGTTGTTGTCAGCATGTCCCCTGCCCAGCTGGGCAGCACTATTTTCAAGGTGAGTCCACAGAGGCTTGAGGAACAGTAATCATGCACAGCGATGGTTGAATGTAGTGTAATAGTACATTCACTTGGGTATTTTCATTTTATGCTACTTTCTGCCTCTACTCCACTACATTTTCGGGGGAACCCCACTGGCATTACTTGTTACTTTGCAGATTAAGATTTGACATAAATGTATGATCAGTATTTAAATAATACGTTTGCCAAAAGTGTTACATAAAAAAATTGTAAGTAGTTACAAAAAGCTCTGCCTCAACCACCTACAGTGTTAACATTGTGCTTACATGATAGTAGTAATAACTCAATGATATAAATTACATAATACTATTTGATAGGGGCAATTTTGCTTGATTACATTTATTTTAGTTACTTAAGTATGTTTTGTGGTAATATTACATACTTTAACTTAAGCGAGGTGTTGAAAGCAGTACTTATGATTGTAATGGAGTATTTTTCTGTTGTGGTATTACTCTTACTCAAGTTAAAGTTGTGAGTACTTCTTCCACTACTGATGCTGATAATGTGTTAGTTTTACTGTTTCATTGGACAGGACAGAATAAGTTCTTTCAAAGGTTTACCAAGAAATGTATTAACATTAATAGTAAAAAACAAGTAACATTTCTATAACTACTTATCTTCAACCTCTAATGGTCCTGATTTATACTTTATTTACTAAAACCTCCAGTATTTAAATATCACATGTTGTGTTTTGCATTCTCATTATCACATACATGCACTTTAAAAATGCAGTTAAATTGGTCCAAGTCGATCATCTCTTGCTCCTCTTGTCTTGACCCCGGCTTCAGTCTTCTGTCCAATTCATTCATGAGAGATTTAAAGAATTGAAAACATACAGGGAAAATGTTTTGGAGGTTAATAACAAAAACACAAAATCCTATACAAACAAAGTAAATACTCAAGGTCACGTTTTCATGATGATTATTCCAAGCAAGCTAATTACAGTTCCCATTATTTAATCCTATTGTCATAGCGCTGTAGTTCTAGTGGTGATTCTGGTCACTCGTAGCGCCATCTTTCAACGCTGAGCGGATACAAATGTGAGGTTTACTGTGAACAAGAATTTCATTTTTCTTCTTCTGGGAGTAGCAAGGTTTGGGATTGAACTTTTAATATGCCGTGAAGAGAAGGGCAGAAATTAATAAACACATGTTGACAGTGGCTGACTTGGTCCCACTGCCTTTTTACTTCAATTTATCTCCAGGGAAGCACTGTTAACAAGATGTATAAAAAGTGAAAGCATGTATTGCACCCATTCATCATCTTATACTTTCATTACCACTGCTGGCACTACTGCACGCAGATATAGATTTGCACACGTTTTTTCCCCCTCAAAGTTTAATTCATAATCATTGCGTGTAATGATGAAAAACGTGCGACGCGGTTGCTCATTTTGCTGCTCGTTGTGTTCATACATCTCTGTTAATCTCATTGACCGCCATAATCGAAGCAACAGGAGCGAGTCGGCATCCTTTTTTTCGGATGTGGGCTGAAACGATGACGACCCCCTGATCTCAAGTGCTCGGCGTGGTCGATAATTCGCTCACCTGCTCGAGTGATGAAAACATGAATCGGAGGTTTATCAATCATACATACAGCTACAGTGGATGCTTTTTAATAATACACATAGTAAGCGGAACAAAAGGACCTCCTCGTCTAGACCGTACGTTCATTCGATCGTTTGTCAAGTGGCTGTACGACGTGCTCATCCTTATTAATAATTGCAATACAGCACGCTCATGCATCATCGAATTTATATTTTGAGGATTTTCCAATAAACAGACCAGCCAGTAATGGGGCTCTTACTGCTCAGTGGTATTTCATCAAATTGAACAAACTCTGCAGAAGATGCTTTTGTCCTCAAAGTTGCATAAGCACGTTCCCGCACACTATTCATCATAATAATAATTAAAGATACACATTGCCAACTCTGTTAGTATAAGCAGGATGCAGCAAGCTAGTACTCCTCTGTTGAAACTATAAGATTTTCCCTTCTAGCCGTTTGACAAAATAATACTTTAGCCTTAGATCTTGTTTAGTTTTTAGTGTTTAATCCACACCTGGTTCACGGGTACATAGGAAATAAAACCTTCAAAAAGACATTTTGAATATGCTCCGTCAGCACAGGGTTTATCAGAAACGCAACGTATCATCTGGAAATCGAGCAAACCGAAATGCAAAATAAGTGATTTTTAACAACAAGAAAAGTACCACGATAAACAATGAAGGGGGGAAAGATCAGTTAATCTCTCACATCTAAACCAGAAATATCTGCGTGAACTTAAAAAGTTTAAAGTGTCAGCTGTCATCTATATTCCATGTAAAGCAATGTTGATAACGTTGCTTTCCCATGTATCGATGCTACATTAGCATTAATTGTTGCAGCCTGTGACTAATTTAAATACATAGTTGTTTCATACTGTAAATTTAATGCATTTAATACAGTGAGAAAAGCAAAAACACAAATCTATCAGGTGAAATAAACAAAGTCTATAAACATCCTATTTTATCGAGCCAGGCAATATGATTTCAGGACCGTTAATGAAAATGGCAAATAGTATAACATTTATACATGCAGTGCTAGGAGTGATATCTAAAGGAATCTTTAGTGCAACTGGTGCATGGACAAGATATCAAAAATCTTTTATTTAATTCATATGCACAGTAGAATAATTCTGACCTTTTTTTACTCCTTTACATAATATCTGGAACTCCTAATTGCAGCAGCAGATAGTATTATTGTATCCTGCTCAATATATGCAAAGAGGAAATCGTGCATGCTCATGTGTTCAGATGTGAGCAAACAAACAGAAGCACAACACATTTAATCGCAAGATCTTGTCTGTGTAATAAATTCAAACGTGGAAGGCAGCTCACGCAGACTGTATTTACGATGCCCGGGCCCCTCGTACATCTGGCCCTCGGTGTGTTAAAGCTGTCGTCACCGCTAGCTTGTAAATGTCTGGCTTTTTATTCGGATGTTTTCACCCATCCCTTTTGAGTGGCAACCTCCACTTTCCTCATTTCCCTCCCTCCCCTCCTCTTCCTCCTGACTTGTCAGGTGTCTGAGTGCGTCTTGCACAAAAAGTTTTTTTTTCCCCTCTGTCACAAACGACTCTGCTCTTACCTTGGCGCTATGATTCTTGTCTTGTACCCTTGAGTTACTGCCTGCTTATGTCACCAATAGCCTCCTTCTGTCTTGTCACTCTTTCCATCACATTACTCCTTTTCGCTTTGTCCTCTTATTTCCTCTACAGATTTGTCCCTAATAATAATTTAACCCTCTGCCGCTCCCTCTTTTACCCCACATCTGTAAAGCAAGAATCTCCCCTCCACCCGCAACGTCTCCTCCATTTATTTCCCCCTTCCCAAAAAAAATCGAGATTAGAGAGGCCAAGGTTGCCATTTCAGAAAGGTGAAAATCTTTCCTCCTGGAGGTGGCAGTAGACCTTCATGTATCCAGAAGCCTCAGAGGAATGGGCCAACATGTGCAGGAGTGCTTGTGTGTGCTGCAGACCTGATAAATGGCATTTGAATTAAGTTACTTTCCCCCTGTGGAATGGAAAGATTCTTGGGGAACGACATATTCTATCATCCTCCGGTTTGTATGATATTCCCCAAATTGAATATGTAAATAGCTACATCCTTCTTAATGGCTAACATAATGCGTTCTCATTTGTCGTCGCATGGTTGGACTGTGCTGATTGTAACCTCGCGTAACTCAGATATTTGCAGATGTGTAGCCTCCATCAATAAAAGGAAGTGAGCTGTTTTTAGTCTTGACAACTGGAACTTACTGACACGTATGACGCTACATGATATGCTCTCTCCAGGAAAAAAAAAAAGAAACAACGGGCTCTCCAGAGCTCCAACCGCCTCTGTTTCCCGACCTCAACAGCAGATCTGATGCACCGGATCAAAACAGAGGCTGCGTGAATCTTGCATGAATAAATCATTCACTTCCATCTCACTCGATGTCTCTTCTTTCTTTCTCTTGTCCGTCTCCTGTAGGAGTTTGAGAAGAAGAAGATGTTGTAAATCGTGCGGGGAAGGCAACCAACCTTTTTACCCCCTGCCCTGAACAGCCTGATTCTGGTGGTGGATATGGCCGACAGCATCCGTGAACCCTGATTATCTCAAGTACAATGCCCCACATGCAGTGTTTATATTGTAATTTCTGCCATGAACTTGTACCTTGCACATAACAAAAGAATAAAACATAGTGTTCTCATGGTATCCTAAAGAACTCGTATACACTGTCAAAGCTTTATAGATGTTGTTCCTCCTCCACACACTGTAGACAGCCGAAGGAGGGTAACCTTGGCGATCTGTTTCATTCTGTTATACTCCTGCTTGTAAGACCGTCACTCATTTCACTGGCTGTCCACCTGAATAAGAAATATTTCTCATATCATTTCCCTGCTGTGTCGTTTCTATCCTTTTCGTATGGCTCATTTGTGAAACAGATGTGATTACTGAATGAGCTCGTCTGCCTCCAGTTTCTCTAACTGTTTTGAAGTAACTTGACATATGTGAGAGAACACAGGGGGATACAACAGGTGGCGCTTCGGTTATGTAAAGAGTCAGTTACTATGTGAGGAGGTGAGATGAAGCTGCTATAGATCTTATTTTCAAGATTGAAAAGAAGTCACTTTCTTGCATTTATAGTCCTGCCTATACACTGTAACAAGAATACACTATTAAAGAGATAGTCGGCTAAAAGGGAGCACAGGTTCACGTCAACTCCTGTCTCATAACTGCAAACCCTTCCTCTTTTGTGGAGCAGTTAAAGCTTCAGAGGATGGTCAGTAAAACGAATGGTGCATCACAGCTAATAAGCTTCCATTTTGGACTCTGCAGCCCTCGTAGATCAGCACCGACGAGTCAACAGCATGAATTTGAGTGACAAAGGTCACAAAAGTTGTCTTCATTTCAATAGAATCTCAATTAAGCTTCCGGTAATCTATTGTTTCTGCTCTTCATTAAGCAACAATTTAAGTCCCTTTAATCTCGAGAACCCTTCATTGAATCAAATGATGCTCAATCCTGAGAACAAAATGCCAGGGAGGAGTTAACACAATCAATAGTTGCAGTGCTACTGTTGGTTGCATAATTCAACAATATGGTATTTTTCCTTTATTCATTTAGTGTATTTCATCAAGCCTCACAGCTATAAGACCTTTCTAGTGAAGTATACAGTAGGTATTGTTCTGAACACTTTGTTATTCACATGTAGAGAAGAAGAAAACGGGAAACTAAAGGGTAAAATGACCACTTACATCTCAGGTTGTAAACATGCAGCCTGTGTGAATATTCAGAGCAAAATTTCAGGTTGGCCTCTAATTAAGACAAATCATCCTAGTTCCACGAACAAGCCATGGGTTAGATTAACACCTCATTACTGTACACAAGGTGAAACGGGGCTGAGTGGAGGGAGAGATAAGGTTACAGTCGGTTCTGCTCCGACTGAATCTTTTTAAATTAACACGCTAGGAATAAAAGTGTGTAATGAAGCATATAATAACCTCCACTGGACATCTCCGCAGCCTTTTCTTATCTGTTCCACTGCAGTCAGCCAAGGCAGATTATTCTGTGTACACATTGTTAACAATTACTTCTTAATCTGCATTAGCGAATTAACATAATGACTGACAGTGGAACAGAAAGCTTATTTGTTTAGAGGCTCAGAAGTTCCTTCTACTGAAGTTGCCAAGCTGTACTCTGCTTTACTTCGATTCAAGATGTAAAGCAGGCCAAAGTTTGCCTTCTGGTGGTGTTTAGCTGCTGCTTTCTGACTAACTTTAGTGCAACTAATTGCAGATTCATAATGAAACTTTTAACTCTGTTGCCAAACTTTGTCCTGGAAATGAAAAGTGTTTTCATTGGTTGTGATGGTACAGGGTGGAGAAAAAAAAAAGAAAGTTGATTTGAAGTAGCATCACATGATACAAAAGTGATTATTTCCGTAATTTCATCCAACCACGAGCCACACAAATCAAGACATTTTAAGATTCATTTTTGAGCTGAAGATTACACATTAACTGTGTAATTATCTCGTTATTGTTAATCACGTCACAAAGATATTGCTGCGTGCCACGGTAGGTGATCCTTCACCCAGTTAAATTAAATTATCACAAAGTTACAGATGGGGGTTATTAGCCAAAATATTATTAAAATGTAGCACTTGATGTATCAAAGTTTGGAAATAGCATACAGTATATGATGAATCGACAGTGCTACAAATGTGCTGTCCCTATTCAATGCTTAATGATAGCATTAGTGACAAAGTGACACAATTAAGTGTCTCAAAAAAGTCTGCATGTCTGCACTGAGGGACACTGTTTTCCCACAATGCATGTGAAAAATCCTTAACTGACAGTGGCAAAAACAGTAAACTATGGAAATCAATGTTTATCAAATGGTGAGTAGAATTAGAAATATGAATTATCATAAAATACTATGACATGCTACCATGAAACTCAAGACAGTTGTGTGATTAGTTGGTCTTATGAGGGTTACAAAATGTGCATTAACAATATTCTATTATATCTACTAAATATGAGCATAATATAATAACTTATAATAAATTGACTTTTGCTGAAGTCTTTGCCTTTAAAGGCAGTTTTGTATTATCAACTACCGAGTTAGATAAAATACCTAAAATTACGACTTCAATGAAAAACGCTGTTTAGAAGTTGGAAATGGGTAATTATGGGATCTCAATTTATGACATGAACGTGGCAACAAGGTTGATTGAGATTCAATTATTTAAAAACTAGAATTAGGAAGACAAAGCGTGTCAAAACCTAAGCTTCAGCATATTGCACGAAGTACAAGAGGGATTTTTGTACCGCATGGAAGACCAATAGAAAATGTGAGATCACTGCTTTAAAAGGTTTTGTGTCACAAACCTACCACCAAATACTCACTAGTATCTGATACTAGTGTCCACGTTAAAAAGAATACAGTTTGTCAATGTGATAAACCTTTCAAGGTTTGTAATTAAATTGTTAATATACAGGATTCAAAGATGGCAGCAAACAACTATTTGTAAAGATATTGCGCAGTCATTTATTTTCATAATTTAAATTCTATACGCATTGTATAGCATTGCATTAGAAAGGCTGTAAACGGCAAAGGTCGATAAAACTTCCTCAATAGAGAAAAAAGCGTTTTCATACTCGCTTGGGGTGGTTATCGCCTTTGTTGAAAAAACTGTTGATGCGCTCAATGGATCATGGAAACACCTTTGCTGAAAAAATTCTGACATAGTGAACATTTAACCCACATAGCTGTTTCTGCTGCGGTCTTCCTGGATATTCCCACGATGTGGAAATGCTTGTCTTCGTCTCTGGACAGCATGAAACATAGCCGATAGTAGCTGACATGAAAGAACAATTAAAACTTGCCCTATTGAAACCAATTGGTGAAGACCTCTCCATTTTTCTCCCTCGAAGATGAGCTGGATGTCAAAGGCGACTTGTTTTGTTTCCAGTTTACAACATTTCATGGTTTGCATCGCAACTGTCTGATTCCCAGCGTCCCTGTGTGAGTCTCTGTTGTGCTCCACTGGTTAGCTCGGGACTGTCGCTCTGCACTGCTTTCATTCAGTGGTTACGAAGCCATCCCGACCCACGGCGGCGTCGTGGAAAGTTAGCGCCTGCCACCCACCCTCCGGTTCCCCCTCAGGTAAACACTGCTAGCTGTGTTAGCACTGTTAACTGCTAGCCGCCGGCTCAGCCATCGCCATGTTGAGAGCCGTGTGCTCAGCTTTAAGAAATGTTTGTCACATTAAGTTCATTCATTCAAACCTTTATTTAAGCCCCAAAAAGTTTAGCTGAGTTATCAACTTTAAAAAAACAACAACTGTATTACCATCATCATATAATAGGCACATAAATAAATTTTGACCTCTGCATTTAACCCGTCTTTAGCATTTAGGAGCAGTGGGCTGCTGTTAATAAGCACTCGAGGAGCAACCTGGGTTCAGTGTGTTGCTCAAGGACACTTGACACATGGTCAGTAGGAGTCGGTTGGTGAATCGCCAACCTTGTGGTTAAAGGACAACCCGCTCTACGCATTGAGCCAAACCCAGACATTATTACAGTCTACAGATCCACGTGACATTTGACCTTTGCATTTAATCTATTTTAGCATCTCAGGCACAGTAGGGTGCTGTGAAGCGCCCCGGGGAGCAACTTGGTGTCGCAGAATCTCGCTTGAATGCAGACAGTATAGGAGCCCGGGATCGACCCGCCAACCTTGTGATTAAAAGACGACCCGATACTATTTGCAAAAAAATTCTTAATACCATTTTCAACCTTGGACTCATACAACAAAGCAGCAGTGATGACAGCTGTATTCAGTTTTGATGCCATTCCTTTGGACAAAAGAACTGAAGACCTTGGGCCGGCAATTTATTCTCTCAGACCAAAGAGCTAACTTTATTCATGAACCCATGAATGGCCGACTGAGACCCACCCACAAACCAACAGCAAAGGCCTCATTACTAAAAGAGTGCAGACTTGAGCCAAGTCAGTCGTCTGAGATGAAGAAACAGGAATATTCCACATAGCAGACGAGAGTCCTAATGTACTCTGCAAGTGCCCCTGCACACACCGCAACACCTTACGACTAATGTATGTGAGGAGAAGTTGAACAGTGCTCAAGTGCCCAGCATGTAAATCAGTCATTTAATTAAATGGTTGCTAATGAAACCGACAAGATAAATCTTATGTTAAGAGGCAAGAGCTTTTTTTTTTTTTTTTTTTTCACAGTGTTCAGGGATGAGGAGGGGCTAACATGCTGTGTATGGCAAGTCATTAACATTGCCACTGAAACGTAACAATAGCACAGGCTGCCACCTGCCAATTAGGTTAATTATGTTGCTGTACCAAAAAAAATGTGCGATCTAGAAGCTGTACAGCTGCCAGGTTAGATTTGTTGCCCCTGTTTCTGATTACCTGGTTTGCTGGCAGCAGCGCTCAATGAAGTGCTCATCCATTCAATCCCACATATTGCACCTTTTAGCCTGAAAGTGGCTGCGATCATTGTCAGATTGTCCTATTGATACCATTGATTCTATTTGATGCTGCGCAGTCGGGTTGGCGCAATCCCCATTAAAGCATTGGAGAGCAGCAGCGAGAACAAGAAATAAAACCAGGGGGCTTGACAGTGGCAATTTGCATGAGGCAGTATTGTTTTAATAGAACCACTGACTTGAGATTGCTTTGGGAATTGAGGGCAAGAATGAGGAGCGGATGTATAGGGATGTTGGAGCGGAGCCCCATTCTTCTTTCAAGTTTTCAAGTCAGCTGTGGATTGGTTTCTTCTTCAGATAGGAACGGTTGCATTTGTCTGTCTTATGATGATAGAAAGACACAAGACAATGCCTCACACAGAAAATGAGCTGCTCCTTTTAAATACTTGACATTTTGGTGTGAATGTGTGAATGTTATTTGCATCAGTTCAATGACAAAAGCAAATAGACCAACGGTGTGTGAAGTTTTTTTTTTTGGTACCACTTTCTAACAAGGCACCCTTGGGTTTCCATTTACAAGCAATGTTTTATAAATGGTAAATAAATCCATGGCTAATGCTTTATAAATCCGGTATAAGCCATTAACAATACTTAAAGGAATCTTAGCTTAGCACAAAGACTGGAAATGGGGGGAAACAGCTAGCCTGGTTCTATTGTCAGGTTAGAAAAAAGAATCCCCCAGCAACTTTAACTTAGATTTAATTTTCATGTCTTCTTAGCATTGATTATAATAATTGTACACGCAAAAGCTTTTAAGATCTTGGAATGCTGCAACATTCCTAAAAGTAGGTACAATGGGGCCAAAGAACAAAAGTGATGAGACAGTCAAACAGTGTAAACTCATTTTATCTGGAAGTAAAACTTAAAATAAGTGCACACGTAATGTCGTTACTAATCTCTCTTTGCTACATGAAAGTCTATAAAGTGATAACTGATAAAAAATGATACAATTACACATATGAAACCTAAGTTTTGGAAGACTAGCTTTCCCTTATAGCGCCTGAAAACTTGACCTCTTCACAACATGAAATATTAATTACTAAATAAGTAACAATAAAAGCAAGAAAGACAACATCTTTACGTATTACTTATCAAGAGTTTAACACTCAAAACACTGCTGACAGTAACCAAACAACCCTCCAACAAATTCTAGTGTTTCAAAATCCCGATTGGTACACACAACTATATGACATTACATTTTCCAATCCATTTCAAACAAGTTAGCTCAGAGAAAAAAAATACAGACATGTGTGTGCATGTAGGACCACTAAGGAGCTGATGAAGATATGCTTTAAGAACCTTGAACGTCTGGAAAAAGGCCGCCGAGCATCTAGACCAAAATCCATTCATTACCATCTTATTAACATTTGCAACCGCAGACTTGATTGATTTCCCTTTAACAGCAATGAATGACTTATCAGCATTTATAACTGCACATAACCTGCTGATGGCTCATCGAACATGTGAAACCTGTACCCTTTATTGATTAGAAAGTGGGAAAACTGGTGAGGAAAGCCATTTTTTTACAACCTGTATCTTATTGACTGTTTCTTTTATGTCTCATCTTAATGCCTTTTTATGTGTACTTCGATTTGTCTTGTTGTTAAAAAACGCTCTGCAAATAAAGTTGCTAATGGCTTATTAATGGCTAATAACTCATCTATAAAGCTTTAGTAAATAATTCAAAGGCATTAGGTACAATTTATAAACCCTTTGTAAAAACCCTTTGCCGTGTGTTTTTACCACACGGCAAAGAGATGCAGGAGGAATGAGTTCACATGCTTCTCTGTTGGTGGCCATATAATGACTGTAATGGTGTGATCACATGCTGGGTTATCATATCCGACCAGTCGATGGTCTCGCTGGGACTGACAGCAGTGTGGCTTAATCCCGGGGAGAGATGGGTTCTGATGTGCTGGTGTATATGTTGTGATATGAACACGGGTGGCCTTTAGTTTGCAAATGGTGTTTGCAAAAATAGGAACAAGACCGATAAGAATGTGGAATCTAAAAAGCAGAACTAGGCCTTGACAGGACCATCACAATTCCATACAATGTTTGCATTGATGTCATTCCATGAGCAATCTGCCCCCAACACCACGTCTTCCCATCATCTTTATTCATGCCAACAACATTCATTTATTTTTTCTTCCGATTGTGCAAAATACTCAAAAGCATGAGCCTGGTTACACAGGTAGTCATGCTCTTCATGTTGTATGTTGAATGTCATTCTGCAGAAGTGACAGAGGGATGTTTAATGAATATAAGTTCTTCTGATCCTTTAATGTTTATTTAAATTTCAGGTTACGCGCTGGTTTGTTTGTCTGCAGCCGGAAGATGGATTTATCTCTTTACTTGTCATGATTAGCAGCTCCGGGCAATGCCTCAAGACTTGAGATGCTGTGGAACATGATGCACATTTTAAAGTGCATTCATATTTCAACATTACGGATGTAAACAAAATGGAACAGTTGAACTTCTGTAAAAACCCTTTCTAACTGTGTCTTGTTGCCGTTCTGTCGTCATTAATAGCCAAACTCGGACCTTCCACCTGCTGTCCTCTTCAGGTCCTGTCTGGGTCTTCATAAACACTCATGATAGAGATACCGTTACGTCTATTTCACCAAAAAAAACAGAAAAGACAAAGTGAAGGAGCTGCCTCAAGCCGTGAATGTCTCTTGATTGATGTATTGATCACGGCCATGGAGTTCCTCGCAGCAGAGCAGTGAGTTTACTTTTGCTTTTCATAAGAGTTGAAGATTGAAGAACATTGCATTTCGCCGCATAATGGATTCCCAACAGCCCGGAGTCTCATCAAAAAGGCAGTGATCTCCTCCTTCAGCACACTCAGTCCCTTATTGCAGAGCGCTTTGGAGTGCCTACTCACTGCTGCCTATCCATCATACCCAGAGTGAACACAACAGATCCAGTAATGTTAGACTTAACACAATTTAAGCTTTTCTCTATGTTGTGCCTTTATTAAATATAGTGCCAGTGTTGGGATGTTAGGGAGTCTCTATGGGCAGGTTGATAGGAAGACAAAAATCCAAGGAGGAAACGGCTCCTAACAACACTTTGCAAAAAAAAAAAAGGCTGAGAGACAATCTCCTGTCATTTAATGGTTGCAGGTTTGATGCTAACGGAAGACAATTTGAGCATTTTCATTGGCCTTAGACCCCACAGGGAGTCTTATAACACCAGAGCTTCTTGGTGAGATATACTGGAGCAATAACTGACGCAGCAGTCTGGACTCTGGAATGTACTGTATGTGGCAGTTTGTTGCTCCAAAAACTCAAATAATTAAATAAAGCAGAGTTTTTCCCCTCATTCTAGTCTTTCACTGTACTTTTTCATTCCATTTTGCTATAACCAAAGCTGGCCAGAGACCCCCAGTGGCCCTCAATACACTCAGATTCACTGTGTGGCAATTGGTTTGTGGTAATTTAATATATTGTAACTTTATTTGGGGCGAATGGGAATACTCTCCTTTAACAGAATAACAGCTGCCTCAAGGACTGTCCTGCTTTTTTTTTTTTTACCTGGTCTTGAAGCTGTGTCAAAATCTAGTTGTGAAGGTATAGTTTACAATATTCTCATTTACTTTCTTGCAAAGAGTTAAATGAGAAGATTTGATACCACTCTGACATCTAAAAGTGGTATCAATTTATCATTTAATTCACAAAGAAACCAAATTAGCATAGTTTTTAACACAGAACAATTTCTTCATTATTTCAACTCATCTTACATAGTAAATACCCATAAATAAATTTGCATTTAATCAAATACTGCACAACACAAATGTTTGTCCCAGGGCCCCAAAGCAGGTTAATGCAGCCTCTATATAAATGAAATAGGAGTAGAGCAGACATTCCCATTCAAGTCAACGTGGCATTTTGATGTGTACCGTTGCAAAGCACATTGCTATTGTCGGTGAGTGACAACTCTGTTCGCTAAAGCATACAGCTGGCTAGTTAGCTAACTAGCTACCATGCTTTAACGCAACACTGGTTACAACAAATGAGCAGAACAGTGGGATGGTGGCCAGCGGCAGCTTTGGGTCTAACAGTTCCTCCGCCTCACTCCCCCGTCGCTCCGGAGAAGGACAAGCTACTCTGCTAACTAGCCAGCCTTCCTTCTCTGGAGCTGCGCCCGAGCTGCTCCCGGCGAGCTGCAACAACATTTTACGGCCCCACTGACCTGTGCTGGCACCGTATTAACAAAGAATTGCCATTGTCTTAGTAGAAAACAGTTCAATGGCTCTTCTTTTCCTATTCTACTTCTATGGCAGTCATGGCTACCACACAACTGTTACTGTGACATCTCATTCTTGTTGTATGAAACTACTGGCTGCTGGAAATGCAGCATCTAAACCTCCTCCTCCAGAGCCACACACTGCTTTATATTGTGAGGTCATTGTCCAAGCCTCAACACTGGAATCAAACAGCAGAAGATTTATTTTTATTTGCAAAATTCTGATTTCGCCGTGCTTTAACCTTTTGATTTCTTTTTTGTTTTTATCTCAAGTGTGACAGCTTTGTCTCTATATTTGCACAGGTTTTGTAAGCCCTTGCTGAAAAATGACATATCTTTAAAATACTGCAGCTTTTGATTTTCTTTTCTCTTTTACTTTTTTTCGTATCTTGGGGAAAGTCAGCAGAGCATGCTTGCTCCTTTCCAGCTATGCCCTGCTTAACATTCATGGTACAGTTGCACACATTCACGCCTGGGAGCAGCTCAGTACAGCCGCAGTCTTCAACTGTTGACCACTGAGCGGCTCCACTGGAGCAACTGAGTTAAGTGTCTTACTCAAGGGCACATGGACGAAAGTGGTGACAAGCCCTCGAAGGCCTGACATGACCCTGGTGTGTGCTTTTATTTGATCTAGCTTCTATACATATAAATACTTGAGGGAAGGAAAGTGAACATTCCCCATCCCAAAAATAAAAAGCAAAATTCATATTAATATCATTTTAAATTCTTGTAGAGGGTAGACTGGCTGTTCTTGATGTTCTCAACCCTAGAAAACCTCAACATCTCTCAAGCATTGTCTGTTTATTCATCTTTTTTTCCCTTTGCTCTCTATATCTGCCATGTTAGTACTGTCCCTGAGGTTTTGAGCCAATTTTTTCACAACAGCTACAGCAATAATCATCTCTATGGTAACTCATTGAAAATGCGTGCTGCATTCGAAGCAGAGAGGACAACAAGCAAGAGCGGGAGGGAGGAGAGCGAGACAGACTCAGAGCTTTTCTTTTCATTTTCAGCTGTTTTTTCCAGCCATCAGTTATTCATCCATGTTTTAAGTCACTCACACTCACTTAAGAATCCCCAGATCGCATCAAAAATGGGTGACTGCTATTTTCCCTGCCAGTCTTGCTCTATAAATTTTAAACATTTTAAAAATAAAAAAAGTTGTGCTGTCAAAAATAATTTATTCCAATGGCATGTCTGACTTCTCTATGCAGTGCTGTCCGTGTTTATCAATAGCAGTTAAAGGGAAAATACATGTTCTGGTTTGATGTAGATGTGCAGTCATCTTTGAGGACAGTGCATTTGCCTCATAAATATCTCACCCTCACCATCAATCAGCGAGCAAGTTGAAGTCAGTTTTCCATTCTGGTCTGTTAGAAATAGGGCTGTAAATTGTTGTGCTGGAGTCACAGATGAATAATCTATGTGTCCACTAAATTCTGCTCTCATCCAGCTGGGAAATGAATACCAAACCAGCAGTGCTCAGCGAGGTGTGGGACTCAAATCCCCGGCTCTTTACTTTTATCTTTTGGTGCAAATATTTGTCTCGTGAATTTCTCTTCCAACTGTTCCCAGAGATATTATATCCCCCAAGATAGAGCACAGGTTGTCCCCAACATTTATTACAATCTTTATTATCAGTTCAACCTCTGCTTAAAGCTCTTAGCTCAGGGAGTATTGCATTCATGCGTCTGCTGGTGGAATATGGACATATAGGGTTTCAGTGCTTTCTCCTGGTGTGAACTGTATTCGTCTGAGATGGAGGGCTGCTTGCTTTAGGCGTTGCTTCACCCTCTGAATGTATCACTCTGCTCAGATTAATTAGAGCTGCAGGTCTGATTTAAAGGTTGCAGCCTGGGGATCAATAGGGACAGAGCAGCTTTTGGACATCTCTGGACAAATTAAATGAACATGTAAGGGTAGAGCAGAGTACTGAGAAGCATCCAGGTGCTAGCAGTGTGTGTGTGTGTGTGTGTGTTTTACCCATCTTGTGGGGACTTGCCTTCTTTTTGGGGACAAAATGGGGACAAATGGCACGTCCCTATTACGTAAATTATTATATTTTAAAGTGAAAACTTGGTTTAAGGTTAGGTTAAGGTTAGGGTAGGGGTTAGGATTAGGCTAGCAGCTGTTATACTCAGTATGTTTATTTGCTCTACAGTAAGCTCCAAATAGTAGGGTGTCCGGCTAACTATCTTACTACCTACAGTAGTTATGGGATGGGTATCGTTTGGATTTAATTTTTTTTATCGATACAGCTTATCGGTTCAGTTCCTTGTTGATACTCTGATCGGTTGTTTTTGATTATTTTGTGAGAAAGAAAAGACAATTAATTAGAAAAGAATCAACATTGCTTTATTATTTGTATGTAAACAAATAGTGTTTATTGAGCAGCAACAGCAGCAATGTGGGGGGGCTGGGTCATGGCTGCAGCCTCAGCCAGACAGACAATCTACAAAAAGTTCCCAAATCCTTAAAATACAGTCACAGCTATACACAATTAGCTGAGTGGTTAGCTTTCATTGATTAGCCTGTTCTTATCATCAAACTCCATATGGCATCGCTAATGTTAGCTGCAGTAAACGGAGGATGGACGGCTGCTCGACAAACAGTCAAAACTTTTTGCAGATTTATGCTTTGCGTGTTCGCCAAATTTTGTGATAAACTGTAGGTGTTACCTGTCTTACTTGTGGGGGTTTTATTGCATCTGAGACAACGAGAGTTCTACTGGAGTAAAATGTAGCCACACTTTGGATTTTTTTGTTCTCTCTGCCATTATATGTGTCTCATGCTGTACTGAGCCGGAGTCAGGGTGTTTGTGTCAGAGAAAAGCACGACTCCGCCCCTCAACTTCTAAAGTACCGATACCGTTAACTCCAGACCTTAACGATACTCCGGGTTTTTACTACTGTATAATCGGTTCCTGATTAGAACCGAGTTTCAGGGTGCATCCTTTGTACTTACGCTAACATAGTATATTATTTGGGGATTTTTCCTTATCACACTATAATATACGAGGACTAGCTCTACCCTGCAATACAAGAACAATGCGGCTACTTTATTTTCTCGTCCTTTACATGGATCATCACCTGGTGAGGAGTCTGACGTTTTGCCTGGGGCATGCAGCTTCAGCATCAGTCTTTTACAAGGTTAGCCAGTCAAACGTTAATTAGCAAAACTGACCAACTAGAAATGATGAATGAATCAACGACCAATAGTTTAAAAAATCCTGAATTTCATCTGCTACGGTTGTCACTCTAAACTGCCAACACATTCTCATACCACAGCGTCAAATAATGAAGTACGTCAGTCGCGTTAAGCTTCGCACTATGACGCTCTTTGTAGCCCTCTAGGGTCAGTCTTACACGTCTCAGTGATGGCAATATACACGTGTTACATGCATAGCTTCTTTTCAAAATAAACTTTGTCTCCCGTCTTCACATGAAGTTAGGTTTAATCAGCAAAGGTTGGGTTAGGAAAACCTAACTTCACTCCGTATGTGAACGCCGCACATGAGTGAAGTGACTTACGACACTATGACTCACGTGACCAGCGACTCACGTGACAACATGGGGAACGAACTGCGGTCTCCTGGACGCAAGTCCTGTTTTGTTTGAGTCATCCGCTTCCCCTCCCACCCACCTTCTGTGGACTATTTCGCTCTTTAAACTACGTCAGCTACTCTTCTCAAAATGCCGCAGGTGGGTGCGTTGCATGGACACGCTGAATGTGCCTTGCCAGACGCAGAGGAGGACTGACCGAACTGGGTTACTTGACGCATTGGGAGTGAGAACGCGTTGAAACGGCATATGTGCTTTTCATGATTTAGTTTGCCAGGAATGGGCTCCTATACATGTAATTTTGCATTCACTGTGAAATACATCATTATTGTCTTTTCTATATACTGTTGCAAAAGCAGGAACCTACTTTTCAGATTCTGCTCTGCCCATCACCTGGCATCTATCATAATGATGAGAAAATGTTTAGCTGCTCCCAAGTCCCAAAGAGGATTATTATTTCTGCACCTTTTAACACTGACATCAAAAGACGACTCCCATTCCCAGAGGTACATCTCTTGGTCTCCGAGCCTTCTTTTCTGTGTTTTTCACATCGTTTCCTGAGAGACAACAAACTTCTCTCCCGTGTAACGACAGTGTTGACCCAGTGTAACTCGTCAGGTGTTGGATTTTTCTGCAACCCCCCTTTCCTGAAATGTTGCATTTACACCACAAAGGGAAAATGCGAGCATCATTTCCATGAATGTTTAACAAAAACGGGCTAATTAGGATGGCTGGCTACCGCGCAGGCTGCGTTTTAATTTGCTTCTCACAGTGTGGAGGTTCTGTTGCACTTTACAGTTTGTTGCCTGCCAATGTGTGGGAACAGACTAAAATGCTGACATCGGATAGGGACATTAATAAGGATATCACTTCTGTTGCCCTGGACGCCCACATTGAAATAACGGCATTCAAATTGTACATACAGTGTTCTGCGCAACACTCTGCTGGATACTAAAGCAATTTGAAGGCAATCAGAAAGTGACTAGAGAGCAGTACTCTGATTAGATAACTACCATTATACAAGATTGGCTGAGCAACACTGGACTATTAGGGTTTGCTAGCATTTGTTCCACGCACCCTCCTATAATATGTATTGGAACTGCTAGCAGCATGCTTGCTTGTTCTTCTTCTCACAGTGGAGAGGATAACAAGACAAGAAGAAGAGGAAGAATGTTGCAAAGATCGCAAATTGTTTTCTGCTTACTAAATGACAGCCTGCCCTGAAAGTGACATGCAGCTCCACACAGACCAGGAGGCATAAACCATTAGCTGAGTGTGAAACGGAATGATGAAGACATATATTATGTTGTGGGACTCAAAATTTCAGTTCGGGGGAGCAGGGGACAAAAACAGCGAGGTAGTGGGGAGATTTTGGTGTGTGGGTGTACGAGCATGAGCATGAATTGTGAATGAGCGAATGTCTGAGCTAAAGAGAGAAATCCGGCTCGCTGCAACTGAAAAGGATGCACTTGGTTTTCTGAAGACATCTTGTCGTCTTGTTCACATTAAAGGACGCAAACTTCTCTGCATGATTACAGTTTGCACATTAAGGTTATTCAATCATGAATTATTGAATGTTGTTATGAGTACATCCTCTAAAGATACTGGAGCATTTGAAATCTCTGATTTGTATTTACATTTCTTTTTTAGGTTTACAGGTCTTTATGAAGCTAATTAGCTGAACTAATTTAGCAGATTACCTGTTCTCAGCTGCAGCCTGGGGAAATGAGAACTGGTGCAAGAAAACTGCTGAGTAGAGTGCTGAAGTGTCACTTCATACATCTTATCAACTTATCATTCTGCTAATTAACCATTAAAAGGGAACAATTGTTGATGTTTCCATTACTGTGCACCGTTATGTTTTGTTTGTAAAATAAACTTGAAGAAGACAGAAATGTAATACAAACTCTTGATTATCAATTCTGGAACTATACAAAAAAAACTACAACTGCAGTAATTGTGGCATCATGAAGTCATATTAGGAAAATGAACAATACATTGGCTAGTCAGAAGAGTAGTACATATGTCTCTGCAAGCTGCTGTCAGTGTATATTCAAAAACAACTGGAGCTGATGACTTCTTGTTGCTTGGTAAACAAGATGAAATACAGCAGGGGATTCTGACTGCATGGATGAAATTAGTAACGCATTTGAGCTTTTCCAGTGCTAATAAAACAAACCAGTGTTCTCAAAATGCTGTGGTGCCTTTAATTTTGTCTGGTCTGACATCCACAACATTTTAGCTCTAGGGGAAAGAGTTAGTGCTTCATTTTGATTCATGGTACCTTGACCTCGAAGGAAATGTTAAACATTTTCGGAAGTTGTTTTAATGAACAACTTGTGATTTATTAATGCACTTAAGTAAAGTTGGGCAACTCATGAGACATATTTTATGAATGATTAATCAAAATCAAAGCAGCAGGAATGGAGATATCCTAACTTTTGGTCTCATGGGTAAAGCTCCAAAAAAATGCTGAATCATACACTTCCCATAAAGTAACTTGACCCTCCCTACCGGAAAAATGTCCACATCTTTCAAGTCTCCAACAGCTTTCTGTTATGAATTTGTAGCACTTCTATAGAAGTATATATGCTAAACAAGCTGCTGAATGCACGCACATGCTGCTTTCACTTTTTAGTGACTGTTACAGTGAAAATAGACCTACCTGGCCTTACAGGAACAATGTTCCTTAATTTCGTTGTCTTCTGTCTCGATCGCCAGGTGATGTGGTGGTTCAATTTTACATTGTGATCTGTAGGCTTAAGCTTCTATCTCAGAATTATGCGATCGTTCCTTCTTGTGCCTACGTCAATTGTGCCTACGTCAGTGAATCTATGTCTGTCCACGGCTAATCTTGCATTCTGCTGCAGCATATTGCATCATATTTTGGTTGCCCATTCATGGCTGCATGCTCAAGGACTTGTTGTGGTTGCGGTGAGTCACAATTTCTTAAATCACCTTTTATTGCCTGTTTGATGCTGCCATTGACTACCTGCTGACTTGTCACTCACAATTCTTAACTGGACCCAGCTGATAGGAGCCACTAGTGATAACACTAGCTGGGCGCATTGCTGAACCCCAGCCACTTGAGTTAAAGCCTAAATAAACACCTTAAGTTGCAGTTACGCCCTTGAGACAGAGCTGAGACACACACCTGCACAGAGCCAGTGCAGACATCCGCATGGATTAAAATGAGAGTGCATCTGTTGTGTGAGACGTGCGAGTGAAAAACATGTCAGATACACTTGCGGTTTAGACGGGAGGTTAGCCAATTGTCAGTTGTGTTCATTCAATTAAACAATACAGCAGTGGTTGTTGCAGACGCAGCTGGTGGAGATCTGCACTCTACTGAGTGCACCTTTCTAGTTTTAACCTTTTTTCGCTTCTGAATCAGTTTTACATCTCTGTATTTTTCTGAAATTCCTTTTTTTTTTCTTTCAAAAGTTAGATAATATTTATGCAGGGAGAGCAGTTAGTGACAGTGTGAGCTCCATGGGAGCTCTGACAGCTTAACGGAGTAGCAGTAAGGGGCAAGGTTTAGTTAAGGGTCAATTCAGAGTCAAAGCAAATAGGTAGACCTGCATATCTATAAATACCTCACTGTCATGTAATTGCGCCGTTATTTTCACCTTCGTCTTGTCAGTTGTGACTGAAAAGTGTTTTTTGATGCCAGTTCTTATTCAAAATGAACTGTGAGGTATCGACTGTGGGGGGCAGCAATACTCCTCACTGCAACACAGCCTTTCAGTTACACTACGGAACGATGCAGAAGACCAGATGATCATGCCGAATGTTTAATTTTGAAATGAATCAAGATAGATAATCAAATAGAAGATCAACTAATAAATCAATTAAAAAAAAAAAAAAACAGAGTGGTTAGTGTTTTGGTTTGAAAGTAATCAACAATCAATGTAGTATTAGTATTGGTAAAGCAACCCAACAACCCTGGATGAACTAGATTATATGAGCTGTATTACATGATCGGCAACAACACTCCTTACTGAGACTATGAATACCTTCATTTTACAGAATAATGACTGTTTGAATGAAAATATGCAGCGCAACATGTCTGGTCAACAACAAGTGCTCCACCATGTTCGACATCACAGAAAGCGTATATATTTCTTGCTGCACTGTTGTGAATAACTTGGACACACGATACCTGCCAGACACTAAAATACACCCCTGATACACATTCAGCAGGCTTCAACGACAGCAGCTCGTGCATAGGACGGCCGCTGAGATGTCTTTATGTGTCCACCTGTCCTGTCACAGGGCATTTTGATATAGTAAGTAATCAGTTTAAGTGCCTTGAACAGCGTAGGAAATAAAAAAAATATTCAGCATGTACGTCACATTGATTTTCCATCCCCTGCTTGTGAATATAACACAGATGGCACTATTTTTGTTTCCGTCATTCAGCTGAAGCAGCATCTACGTGGCCTCTTTTCATAGGAATGTGCGTATTGAGCTAATACTCATAACTTTGTCTAGATGATCTAAAATAGATAATGTTGGCACATTATTCGTGATTACAGCAGGGTTATTTCAGGGCAAGTTTGCCATGAAGCTTTAAAGACTGATGATCTATCATGATTTTTCTTCTGTTCCTGTTTAGCAGCTGGCAGAGTGTGTCGTCTTTCTTCTTTGCAAATAAACAACCTTAGTTTCTTCTCCTTTACAAGCTTTGTCCTTTAGCTGGTACATAAGCGCGACTGGAGAAATGCTTACTCTTAAATCATTTAGCACGTTTTTGTGGATCAATGATCCCTCAACTTTGGAGAGATGACTCCTATTGGTATTGATGTTTCCCAAAGCAACACTGAGTAAAGATATCTGCAATCGCTCTGCTTTGGCTGCAGCACTGCAAGATAGCTCGCACCCAGAGGGAGACACAGACTCTGTCAGGCGTTGCTGACTTCTCAAGAGCCTTTATCTGTGCATTTCCTAACAGCATAGTGCTTGCACTGACTTTTATAAAAGTGATAATGTTCAAAGTGATATTTTTTTCCCTCATGACTTAATTAGAGATAATTATACCACAGAAATGAATGTTTTCAAACTTATACTGACTCTTTAGTCATTCTTTCAGGTTTGCTGCGACTGGAAACGTCACTAAATTGCAGTTCTGTGGAACTGCAATGTATTTGAATCTTTTGTCATGTTTTCCCTCTGTCATTAGTAGGTAGTCTTTCAATCATACATGGGGGTTCTTGTTGCCAATTAGTCCAAATATGAACAAGATGTAATCACCAAGTGTTTTGTCTGATGTCATTTGAAAATAATCGTAAACAGTCTGTACTTTAAATTTCCGGGAAAGCTCGTTGCTTCACCTGACGAGCTCTCTCAGATCAGACGACCTCGAGACATCCACTGTATATCCTCTGCTGTCATTTGACAAGTAATCAATAGGTCCTTGTGAGGACAAAAACAACCCCAACAGACCATTATCATGTATACATATTTTCACTTGCTTAATAGCTCGTAATAGCTCAGCTTGTTCCAAGTTGCCTGCCAAAAAGGTGTGATGCCATCTGTTTTAAATTAGCACTGGCCAGGAAAGAAGGTTTGACAGTGTTGTTTGAATCAATCAGATGGTAGATGGAAGGGATCTCATTATGGTGATGCTGAACCTGGGTATCAATCATGATCCTGCAGATGTTTCCCAGAAAAAAAAATAATAATTAATTCTTCACTTTAGCCTGCCATCATCATGATCTGCCAGCTTTCCAACATCAGCTTAAAAATATGAATAATAAGGAATTACTCTGTTTAAGTAGAGAGGTAAAACAGAGCTGAACGCTTGTTCATTTCCTCTGATCTCTGAACTGCATTAACATTTCTCAAAAGTAAATGACCTGTTGTAGAGCCGCTCCTTTGTCATCCGACAGCATTTCAAATGTCTTTATTGAATCATAACATACAAATGAAAACATCTCAATTAGATGCTCCTCTGCGAACCCTACACTTCAGTTTACTTGCTGTGTATATAGCATCTATTTCACAACCTGAGCAAAATCAAAATGAGTTGTAAGGAGACAAAGTTAAGTGCCCACTTTGCTGTTCGCGGTATGTGGCCATATGGTGTTTGTATGTGCCATACAAACAACCATGCATATGGATTTGTGTGCGCTCATGGCGAAAAAGCCCCAATGGCTGACTGTGTTACTAAAAAGAAAGGAAAAAACAACTTTATAATTCCTTTGCAGTTTGAACATGCAGCACAGTCTGTCTGAATACATGCCTTCAAAATAGAGGCTGAAGGGCTGAATCAATGCAATGTCAACAAACACAACTAAATAATCTGTATGCTTCAAATAACGATAATAATAATGGAAAAGGTAAAAAATACTTTTGATTTCACACAATGTGGTCAAATGACATGTTAGACCACAAGACACTTTCCCAAAGTAACATGATTTTAGTTTGAATTCATTCAACCCACGTAGCCTGTCCTAAAATACACTGTCGAATTAAGGTTGTGCTCATTTGCAGTGCCTCCACTGCCTCACTTGAGTGACAACCTAAGGCACTGTAATGCAGCAGCATTTTACAAAGTCAGCAAAAAGCCTCACCTCCATCCACAATCTTTATATCTATGGTGTTGAATTCAAAATGCTTCCACATTACTTTTAAGCTCGCTAAGGAAAAAGAACAACAATAGCCTAGGGGGGCCAAGCAATGGGTCAGACAGACTGGTGCACCTGTACATTGAACATTTAGAATTTTAAAAGATCATTCCAGATCGAATATTAAATGTCTTCCCACGTGTGAATTTCGACTTTCGATTTTTGTATGACGTAGTTTGTTTCAAACATACTGATTGCAACAGCTTGACATATTGGGCAACAGCCAGCAGCAGATTATCTTAGTTTAGTTTATAAATTGAAAGCAGGGGCAAACGGCTCCAGGAAGTCACTGCTCTCAGTCAAGAAACAACCTGGCCAGCTCACCCGACAAGTTAATCCAGAGGAAGGTGATGCTTGGACTGCGTTACTCAAAAACAAAGCTGGACCGCATCTTTCCATCAGTGTCTCCAGGTACATCTTTTTTAGTTTTTGTCCTATATTATACAACTTTTGGACTGCAGTTTTCGAGAAAATGCTTGTTCCTAAGGCATTCAGCCTAACCACAACCTGGCCAGCTTTGTATGCTCTGCAGAGACTTTTGAGCTGTCGTAATACATGCAGATAGCTCTGCACTCAGGAATGGTGGTTGCTAAGAAACCTTCTCCTGACCTGGAGGTCTACCACTCCACCCTGCTTTGTGTGTTGGCGCCATGACATGCTGTCTGTTATACAAATGGAAAGACTGCATCTTCACAAACCCAATACACAGAATATATTTGAGAGCATTTGGCGACTTTTCTTGGCACAGTGTCATATTACCCAGACATCCATAGAAACTAGAGGCTACATGAGTGGGTGTGGTGTTTACCGATATGTTACTATTGTGACAACATTTTTGAAAGACTATCTATGCTTTTAAACTTGTCTGGCAGCCTTTTTATTTTGATGTGTTTGTATTAAACAGAACTTTTTTATTTTTTTTAAAGCCCTCGTAAATTACAACTTGTTTTTACACTTTTTGTTTTTTTTACATAAATGAGATATAACTTAAAATATTGACCTTTATTTAGACCTTTTCTCTTATTTACCCTTGGACAGAGCCAGGCTAGCTGTTTTCTCCATTTCCATTTTTTTTACAACGCTATAATTGGCTGCTAAGTATAGCGTCATATTAAGGGCCAGATATGTGAGTGGTATCTTCTCATCTAACTCTCTGCAAGACAGGGAATGAGTGGATTTCATAATATGTAAAACTATTCCTCTATGATTCACACCAGTGTTTTTTCTTCCGATGATACTATACTGCTGACATGCTGTTGTCAGCTGTCCGTCGCTGCCATTTTGTCCACTTTTGCATTCTTACAAAGGTGGATTCACATGAGAAACAACACTACCAATGTAAAATACTGAATCCAAAATGCATGACACAAGATTAAACCACCCTCCTCCTGGCTGCCAAAGACACACACACCAAGAGAGACAACAGCGTGCACAGACAAGCATACGCTCATACACACACTTACACAAGGGCTTTGGATAGAAACTAATAAAAAGCCTGGCAGAAGAGAAACGTTTTGAGCCTACTCTTTATTAGGGGCACATCTCAGGTCATCTGGCAGGCTGCTCCACAGTTTCGAGCCAGAGTGACTAAAAGCAGCTTCGCCAGATTTTGATCCCATTCTTAGAACAACGAAGAATTCCCGTACCGGATGATCAGAGCGGTCTGCGGCTGATAAACAGTGAGCATGTGACAAATGTTTTGTGGAACAGGGTCAATCGGTGCTTTTATAAACCAGAAGTGCAATCTTAAAGTAAATTCAGGAGGCTTAAAGGGAGCCAATGTAAAGGTCTGAGCACATGGAGTGGTGTGCTTAGCGATTTACGTTGCAGTCTGATATGCTGGACACAGATGCATGTACAAAGTACAAATTAAATAACATGAACATATTGAGCAGCAGAAAGTTTTTGGACTTCCAATATTTAATGCCATCATTGCAGCCAGTCAGCGTTTTCACCGCACTAACACTATTGTTCTGACATCATACACCAGGGGGGTCTTTCATATTCAGAGCTTGCAATAATTCCTCGGGATTAGACTGGAGGATGTCATCTTTTAATACACTAACCGTATCAGACTGTAGCATCCTCGGGGGAAAGGTAAACTTCACAGACTAGCATATGTGATTTACACGTCGGATGATTTACTATGACAGGTGTCTGTGGTCAATTCTTTGCTGCTACACTCTCAGAAAAAAAACTTCAAAAGTTCCTCTCACGCCTCATTGGCTCGACAACCTTCGATTGAAGTTGAAGGGTGAAAGACCACTCCTCTCTTTCGGGGGCCTTGAGGTAATTTTCAACTCTGTGAGAAAGATGGAGCACTGAGGAAGACTGATTTATAAGGTGCTGTTGCTATAATTAGGTTAATAATAGCCAAAGGAAGCAGTGTGAAGCGAATTACCACCTGACTCTGCAGTTCCCCTCATCTCTACGGAGCTTTACTGTTTTGGTTCAGTTTCCATGCTCTCATCAACCTTGTCTGAAGCCCCAGCAGGCGGCTGTTTTCAGGGAAAAAGCTTTAATAATCCCACGTAACCAGCACCAAACTGAAGTTCAGCCGGTAAACATAGTGGAGCATTTAGCAACTAAAGAGACAGACATTAGAGCTGAGAGGAGACTACTGGACTACATTTGCAGGGTCACAACTGGATGTGTACAGATGTGACTTGTTTCATTTGATGGAATTGCCACGACGTTACCACAGTGATGTTGTGGCTGTAGAAACTCCCACTCTAACCCTCCTCTACCTGCTTCTCTGCTTCCTGGATGGGCGGAGTGTCAGAGTCAATAAAGGCATCCAGCTCACCTGTGGCAAACCCTATTGAGAACAAAGAAACTGGCCTCATGTGTATGCCTCGTCCCTCCAATAGTTTATCCGTTCATATGGTACGTAAGTTCTCTTTGGTTTGAATGCAGTTATAGCAGCTTTAGTAGTATCACATAGTTGCTGGACTGATTCAGTGTCAGTAGTGGTCAAGTTATTTCTTCCTAGATATACTTGCAATTGTGTTTGTGCATTTGATGGATTAATATTTGAATTAGGAATCATGTCTAGATTAATATCCTTATCCTTTTTCTCTTGTTGTCAGATAAACTATGCAATGTTAAAATATTGGACTGGAACTCCTGCATTTGCTCATCTGTCCTAACAGACCAATGCCATTGAGTTGGTAATAATCCTGGAACCAAACAATCCTAAAGCGAAATCAGTATTCCTTCAAACTAAATATGTTACGGCGGCGGTAAAAACCAGGAAACACTGCAACAACTATATGAAAATCTTCTGAATGAAACACACTTTCATTTGCATAATATCTAAAAGCATGTACCGTCCATCCCATTACAACAATTTCACACCTGAGGATGAAGTAAAACTCACTGTATTCCCTCAAATCATTAACATGTTCACTCTGTTTTCCCATTCGTTTTGTTTGATGTTAATATATTCCAAGTTGGTCTCAGCATTTATTCTCCGTTTACCGCCTCTCTGTGCCCACTCAACGCCTGGCTAGAAGAGGGTTCCCTCTCTGTCAGACACTTTATGCAGTTTCTTCCAGGTTTCTGTCCGAATGAGATTTTCTCCCGATGTAATATTGGTGGTTTGTTGTCTTCATTTATCAATTCAAACATACTGGCATTGTGAAGACCTTAGAGGATGTGATTAACGGCTATTCTTAAACCTGATTTAAATTTGACTTGCTGCAGACTTAACTGGTGATTTATTTATGAATTGGACCAGATGGTGACTCTAATGTTGGTCCTCTTGCATCCTATCATCCGCTGTTGCTGTTTTGTTTGACCCAGTAGCTGACATGGGGACACAGGTTTGAAGCTGAACATGGTTGGCCAAAAACAGGTAAATAGTCTGTTGGGTTGTTGTTCCAAGGTGTTTTTGGAAAACTACCACTCTATGTGAAACACAACTGTAATGACAAACACACAATATAAGTCTTTAATTCTTCTTAAATGGTACTGAGCTTTCTGTAGCCCTCGCCTAAAGCAATGCAACAATGCAACAACAATGCAACTTAACAAAGGCTAATGTGTATATTTAAATTATTGCCAGCAACAATCCTATGAAAAGAAACAATTCATTTCTCAGTATTTTTAAGTACTTAAGAAACACAAGTCATAAACATAAACATTTTATATATACAGTATAAAAAAAAATACATATATATATATATATATATATATATTTTTTTTTTTTTTTTGGAGTAATTTCATAAAATAGCTGAGTCCTACAATTTTTTGGCAACCATCACTCAAACAGGAGGACATTTTTTAGCTGTGGATTAATACACACTGGGTGCTCAGGACAGTGCATTAACTACAAATAAGCAGTGCCTATGTCTGTTGTAATGATGGAACATGTCACCTAGTGCAACAACTTTGTGTTTTTCATAGTTTTTGTCAAAAATGGAGGTTAGTGAGACAGAGGGTTACGTTGTATCAGACTATATGTGTTAGAATTAGTTTATAGTTAGTTTTGATCTTTTGGGGATTTGTTGACAACATGATTGTATATTGCAGAACTTATCCTTTAAGGACATAATTAAACTGAAGACTATTTACCTGCTGCATCACACCATCTTTCATTTAAGTCACATTTAATAGGCATCACGAGAGCACACTTAGTTCATTAAGTGATTTACTCCAGAGTTCCTCTAACGGCTGTTTCACTGTAACAAATAATTTGTGTTGACACATTTAACAACAGTACTGCTGAGTTTACTAATCACATCAAATAAATTGCTGGGTGTCAGCTAGCCATTTGGCTGGTAAATGAATTACAAATATTTACTTCTGAGGACTTAATTTCAGGCATATGGAGCAGGGAGGCCTGCTGACAAAAACATTCATCTTAGTTCTTCCCTATTTGCAGAAACCACAGAATAAGAGATAAACATTTTAGAAATGAAAGAAGGGATTTATCTGGGGCACTAGTGGGTGGACAGCTGATATAAGGATTATCAGCATGACGTGTGATAGTAAAAGGAGTACAGATTGGTGGAAATGTGTTAACAGTTTGCAAATGGGTAAAAATAATTAATCTCAAACTCGTAGCACATCTATGGCAAATGTGATAGTGTGATGAACTGAAATGAAGCAAATATAATGAAGCCAAAATAACTACAGCTTTAGATAATGACTAATTTATAGAACTGTAGGATTATGAGCATTGTACTTTCACAAGAGACAAAAATATTTTTAAACTCGTACCCTTACCTCTGACTTTGTCCGAATTGACCTTATAGAAAGTCTACTTTTCTTGGACAGATAAAGAATGAGAGGCTTTCCGGTTTTCTGTCCAAATACCACATAATATGACACAATATTTAACATTTGTCTATACTTTACACAATACTGGTTCAGCAAATGGGTTACTTGTCTCCGTATAGTATCACAGTTGAAGCATTGGAAGGGTGCACGGGTGGCAATATCTCCCACCACCCTGCAATGTTATTCATCCTTCCTCTGCAGCAATTTGTTTTTATTCTCTTGTGCTTGACAATCAGTTTGTTGTGGTTGCCAAACAGTGCAACACTGAGCACTGTGAGGGATTTTACCTTACTCATTAAATTTCAAGACGTCAGGCACACATAGAGTTCTCTACTGTGTGTATGTGTGTGACAGTGTGTTAATGGATTTCACATCAAGTAGAAACTATGCAGTGTAAATACAATCTAGGGAGTGTGTGTGTGTGTGTGTGATGCCTGAAGTGGTGTACTGTGCTGTACATTTAGAAGATTATAACTACTTTTATGTTAAAGTAGTAGTGTCAGTTTATGGTATGTTTTGTAAGTAAATTACCGATCTGATGATCTGTATGTAACTAATGCCACGCTTGATGATAAAATAACATGAACATGGTTACAAGTTACAAGGTTAATTTAATCTCATTGTACAACAGGGTTCTGTAACACAATGCTGGCTGTCGTAGTATTTGCTACATATATGTGGAGGGTGGAGGATGAGTTTAGGAGACTCTCACCCTGAGGAAAGATGATGCTCTGAAGTCTGGTGGTATGGCAGCTGATACTTCTGAATCTCTTGCCAGCGTGCAGCAGGGTGACCAAGCTGTGGATGGGGTTGATATTGTCCTTTACTATCTTTTGGGCCCTTCGTAGGCACCATTTGACACCAATAGCAATGGTCAATGCTCAGTAGATGGGTACCAATGATGTTTTAGGCGGTTGAAATCTCCCACTGTAGAGCCCTCTTGTCCTGGGACGTGCACATCCCATGCCAGTTTGTAGTCAGGATGCTTTCTATTGCTCCTCTGTAAAAGTATTGAAGAACTTGCCGGAGGAATTTTACCTTCTTTCGTTTTCTTAAGAAATACAGTCGTTTATGAGCTTTTTACACAAAGATGGAGATGTGCGATTACCATGTCAGGTTGTTTGTGATGCTGATTCCCAGAAACTTAAACTGGTCTCTTGCTGCTTTTGATGTAACTTTGCCTAACTTTGTTCTAAAACCAACAATCAGGTACTTTGTTTTACTGATGTTTGGGCAATAGGTTTTTCTCTGAACACCACTCTGCAAGATTGTTGAATTCCTCTCTAGATGAAGTCTCATTGTTGTTTCTAATCCGTCTGATGATGGTAGTGTCATCTGCAAAATACACAACAGAGTTCTGTACATGTCAGAGGGAGCAGTCTTGGGAGTGCAGCATGAACAGGAAGGAGCTGAGCACACAGCTCTGGGGGGCTCCGGTGTTCAAAACTAGAATGGGGGAGGTATGGCTGCCAATCCGAACTGCCTGGGGTATTTGTGAGGAAGTCTAATAAGTAGTTGCAGATCGAGGTACTCAAGCCCAGAGTGCTTTACCGATCAGTTTCATGGGAGAGATTGTGTCGAATGCTAAGCTGGTATTGTAGATGTTCTGATGTATGTGCTATTTTTAGAGATGTGTGAGGTCTAAGTGGAAAGCAGCATAAACGGCATCCTTAGTGGATCCCTTGGCTCTGTACGCAAACTTATGAGGTTCCAGGCTGGCTGGGATGTTCTTTTTCATGTGGTGGATAACCACTTCATCAAAATGGGGGGTTTGTTTTAGGTGGTGGCTGTCTTGAAGCAGCAGGAAACAATCAAGTGACTGATATGTTGAGCTTGTCAGTGATGACATCAGTTAGCTGGCTTGCACACGTTCTTAGTACATGACCGGGTATGTTAACAGTCTCATCCGCTGTGGATAGTGACAGTGGCTGGTCCTCTGGAGGCGGGCCAGACTTGACAGCCTATTTCTTGTTGAGGAGATCAAAGTAAGCATAAAAAGTGTTCAGTTCATCTGGCTAAGTGGCCTCACATGATGGGGCGCTCTTGTTTTTGTAGCCTGTGACATTCTGGATCGCCTACCGCATATCTTTAGTGTTTTTGGTGTCTCTCCTGAAGGTCTCCGTTTTGCCTCCTTGATGCCAGCTTTCAGTCTTGTTCTGGTGGTGCTGTATGCTTCCTTGTCACCTGACCAAAAGGCAGCTTTTTTTGGCTCTGAATAGTCCGCTCACCTCTTCATTCCTCCAGGATTTCTTGTTGGGGAATGATTTGATTGTCCTTATGATCACCACATCATCAACACATTTGCATATGATGTCACTGTTGATGTATATTCCCTAAGATTGCTGTTGTTCTCATACGTGGCGGAGTCTCTGAACATGAGCCATTCTGTACAGTCTGTAGCTTCATCCGTCTACACTTGAACTGGTTTTTTTTCTGATGGTTTGGCCCATCGGGTGTAAGTAGGCAGCAAAAGCAAGGAAATATGGTCTGATTGTCCAAAATGGGGGGCAGGGGAGGGTTTTGTAGTTGCCAGAAATATCCTTGTAAACATGGTTCAGTTTGTATTTCCGTTGGTGGAGAAGTGGACATGCTGGTGGCATTTTCATGAAACAGATGTGAGCTTTGTTTGATTAAAATCACCATCTACAGTATGTTGAATTGGCAGGTCTGCTGATGACCTTGAATTTTCATTGGGAGGAATATAAATGGCTATATTATATACATTCTCTGGGCAGATAACTGGCGTCATCCTAGCACAAAACAACTTTTGAAATCGGGGGAACATTGTCCATCATCTTTGACTGAGTTTGAGCACCGAGCATCATTGATGTAAACACAGTCTGTCCGCCCACTTCTTACCAGAGTCTTGCGTTCTGTCGGCGCAAGTGCAATAGTTTGATCTGGGATGTTACGATGTAGCCAGTTTTCTGTAAAGATGTGTGTCTCTGATAGCCTTTGCCACGGAGAAGTTCTTTGAATAGGAAATGTAGTACTTTTTTATCCAAGCAAGCAGAGAACACTTTCAACAAGACGAACAAATGAAAGATGCACTGTATGATTTATGCTGGCCAAGCTAGAGCATTTGATATGGCTTGTTAAGTGAATCACAGTAAGATGCTAACGGAATCATAAATCCACATTAAGTGCCATTAGATTGTTTTGCCACAACATGCATACATAAAAACAGGCACACCTCTTAGATAAAGTTACATTTTGCTAATTAAAAGATGTCCATGCATTTAAATGACATCAACAGATCAATATATGCATCTCAGGAATATGAATCATGTAGAATGAGAGATATAAGCTTTGATCTGAGAACTTCACATTGACTACCTGGCAAAAACTGACTCGAGCATGTCTGCATGTTTTGGGTTTTCTCGAAGACCAAAGTAAGCTCCTGTTTTAAAATCAAGGCTCACAGGTGAAAGCCAAAAAAAGCTGGTGTATCAGAGAAGACACAAACACGTATATCCAGGTAAATATGTATGCATTTACAGTATACAAGAATACGTAGAAATTCTAAAGCTGTAGAGTTACCTGATCTCTGTAGTGAACTCTCGTGGGTAAATAATCTGTTCCATATTAATGGGAGTCGTTTCTTGCCTGACACACTTCCTGCCAGATGCTAGTCTCCATTGCAATTAATTTGATTACATTTGTGTTCGAGAAGTGTTTGGGCAGGAGACTGGAGACACAACAGTAGGGAGAGACGACGTCTTCCGACAACGGGAGCCTTTGAAGTTGTCGGTGCCATTTTAAATAATCATGAAAGGAAAGGAATGAATGAAAACACAAAGAACAAGTGGCTACATCTCAATGACAATGCAGAGTGAACCTGTTACACCCGTTTACTGGAAGATTATCTGTCTCTCTTTAATGAATTTTAATAATATCAAACAAAATCTGTGTGGTTGTATTGGAATCTTAAATAAACACATATTTGTGTTTTGGCACTCTTTGAGACAAATGAGTTCTTTCTTTATTGTTCAGTGCACTGCTTTAAAAGACGAGTACCTTTTGTCTCTTGACTCTCTTCGCTCTCCTTGAATTTCCTCAGTCATTTTTAAAGCAAAACAAATGTAAGATCACAGAAAAGCACCTGCTGTGATGACAGCGCGAGAAGTGATTTGTAGTTATTAATATAGACCACAGTGGGTATATTCAGTATCTAACTTTGTATCGAGTCAGCCATCTTATTTCTATGCACAATAGATCCTTGTTACAATGTGTAGTGTGCTTAAAGAGTAATTTAACACCAGGATGCAGTACGGCGATGTCACGGTGTATTGACACTATCGAGCACACTTTTACATCATTAAGGCATGGTGAGGAATTAAACCAGTGGAGGTCAGTAAAAACAACAGCTTCAGGGGTTATTAAAGGTGCAATGTTGAGTTTTTGACAACTAATTTCACGTTATTCCACTGATCAACAGTTGGTTGTGGTCACATGTCAAGAGACATAAAAATGCACCAACAAAGGCAGTGAAGAAGAATACTGCTAGCAAGTGAACATGGATGTAAACATTTATTTAGATAATCTCTAAAAATCTACTTAATTTAATTTTAAATACCACAAGCGAAAAAAAAAGATCACCGACACTTAATCACAACTTTGGATAAATGTCTTTACATCGTCATCTGTAATTTATGCATCTGGTATCTTTTTATAAAAAAAAGAATCAATGTCTTGAGACAACAGTTTCTAAAAGTGGTCTAAAACATTATAATTTGCAATATTTAGGTACAGCAAACAAATACTAAGATCCCAAAAGCTGCTCTAAAGAGGAATCAAGGGAAGCTAATTGAGAAAAGCAATTTATTTAGCCGATTTAAAGTAGTGAATTTGATTACCACTCAGTGAATCATTTCCTCAAGTTTTTTCTCATTTCACACAACCAGGGCCATAATTTTCAGCATCAGTTTTTTTTCCTATTCCAAACAAAGCCCATTATCCACTGCTTCCTCCTCCTCCCTCTCTTCTCCTCCATCCCCTGGCTTACTTTTCTTTTTTGCTCCACAGCTCATCTTGTTCACTGCAGCCAATTTAATAGCAGCTTAATCCTGGAGAGAATACTGTTGCTGGTTCCAGTAGTACTCCTTTGATTGATGTCTGGCAAGATCTAATCGAATGTGCGATGTTTGTGTGATTGACACCACACAGGTGTGCTCCTACAAATGCTAGTGGATACACAAAGCACATGGGGAGTTTACTTTGTCCTCCCTGCCTGCTTAGAGATTAGAGACGCATGTCAAAGCCGCAAAACTAGCAAGTGCTTCCTGATTGCTCTCAAAATCAGCTTGCGAATCAGGGGTTATTTTGTTGTCCTCTTCTTGCTGTATATTTTATTTTCTTATCCCAATATTTGTCACAGTCTTGATTGCCTAAAAGGGGTGGAACTGTGACATGGTGTATGAAGAAGTTGTGCGAAATCAAGCTCCTCTAAAAAAAAAATGAAGGCGTTAAAAGTGGGACATGTAGCCTAAGGGAATCATTTTATAAGGTGAACCCACTGGGAACCCACTGGGATTTGAAACAAAGAGATGGTTGTTGCATACACCAAACTACATCACAGACACACAAAGTAAACCACAATATGCAGACAATCATAGTTGAAAGAAGCAGCGCACATACCAAATTCATGTCTCACACACATCTCTTTTGTGCATGCTCTTCAAAAAATACAGGACCCAACAGCTGGTTACCTATATGGGTCCATAAGTGGGTGTAGACTGTTTCAATGTAATTGCATTGCTAGGCAACGTCCTCTCAGCTGATTTCATTCACATACGCTGCAACAAATAAGCTTGGACACATTTGGATCGTTTACTTTTAGAACTGTGAAATGGATAGCTGATGAATAGTGGATGGGCTTTTAAAAATAGATGGTGGATTCTGAAATATAAGGTAGCATTCAAGGATAACTAACCTCAAGTGCAAAAACAGATACATACATACAGATACAAGAAATACAGAAATCTCAACGGTTTCTTCTGTTAGTCTGTCATATGCTTTATGTGGATTCCTGTTTTGCCTTCACACCTGCCAGCCCAACACCACTAGCTCGTCCTCAATCTATTTATACCTCATATGGTGTAACTTTTAGCACCAGGTGAACACTTCTCAGTAAACAGCAACCAACACCAAGTGCATGTCTTGTTGTTAACCAGTTGCAAGACTCTGTGCTCTCAGGTCTGTCAGTTGAGACACTATTCTCATCAGCGTGTCCGTCTTCCAGGCCTACTTTCAGAGATGTACCTGGTTGAAGGCCTGTTCGTCCTCAACACATTCTTGCACAAGGTAGTAGTGACAGGTGACCATCTTCGCAACCAAACTATCCGTCATCTGCCTCTCAGGGTCAAGTCTTTCAAGCTGACACCCCGGTTTGCAGGTCCCGTTCGCTTCACTAAGTGGATCAACGCCTACACATTCAACTCCCCCTGTGTGCATCCAATATTCCACAAATTTAACGTCACGCTTGTCAAGACGATTTCTTCGTCTTCTGTCTCTTGATTCCCACCTCTTCCCTGGCTCATGACTGGTCAGCCGGCCAACATGGTAAAACTGCTCATGGGTGTTCACCTTCAAGGGAGGCGTCGTCGCTGTCTGGATTGTGTGGGGTATAATAATAAAAAATGTAATAAATATCAAGTAAGACAAATTTAAACTTTACAATAAAATGATTTTTCTGTTACCTTAAGTGTAATCTATTAATTGACTCTCAAGGTGGTGGTGCTGCAAATTTAGAGGAAGATTTATAAGTACGTTATTAATCCCTTATTGCGAAATTTGTCTCCATTAGTGGTGTTTCCTATATGTATGACAATCCTAGAAAAAAAACTTTATTACACAACTAATACGCACCCACAACTTGCATGTGTTCAACTGGTCCATAAAGACTTCTTTTTTTATTCTAAACAAGGATGTGTGTGGCTGCTATGGCTATAGAAAATGTATCTCAAGCCTGCCTTAGCGAGAACACAGCAGAGGGAGGCTGCAGTGAAAACACGTGGCTGCACTGATAACAGCCCAAAGGTGCTTCTGGGGTTCACAACAACCTTCACAATAGCAGCCTTGAGAGGACTTTATTGAACTATCCGCACACAGAATTCAAAACTTATTTATGGAAGCTCTCTTTTTCTCTGTCTATATTTTCTTCCCAATTTCTACTGTCAACAAACTTTTCTTGTTTGCCTCTTGCAATTGCTTTTATACCTTGAATAGAAAATGTGGTTTAGCAAATGGACAAACCTTTTCCAGTCACCCCCCCCCCCCCCCCTCCCCGGTCAAACGTGGGCAAGCACGAAGTATAATATAAAGTTTGACTTCTGTATTCAACTCTCCAATAGATATCTTCTTTAACAAGTTACAGATTGAACATTTAAAGCAACCATGTGCATTTTTCCATTGTAAGGTACTAATTCTTCCCTGCTGCACCTTAAAGCTGGTGAGGCAGTACAGTGTCACTCATTTTGATGAGTTGCCTCAAAACAGCATCTCTAAAGAGCCCTACAGATGTTAACGAAAGGCAAGGAACATGTGGAGTATGACTTATTTATCCCAGTAGTTTTCCATGTCTTGCTGATCATTTTCTTGCTGTCTGACGTTTACTATGTGTGTGTATTGTATATTTCAAATAGCACTCTTGCACAAACAGAACATTTCGAATTTGACTACTTTAAAGTTCATAAGAAGTAGTGAGTTCAACTAATGTGGTGTTTGATTTGAAAGTACCCTTTCATTATGCAGCAGGATGTGTTTGGAAGGTCACCAGTGTCTGCATACTGTTTTTTTTTAGCCAGGAGTTATATGTGAATTAATATGACATAATGGGATCTCAGGGCAATGTTTAAAGTTTTGGGGCACGTTTACTTATGGTTGGCTTGACTTGGAAAGAAACATTCTTTGTCATTTGGTCTCTACTACTGTATTATCAATGTAAATCATGTTAAGTGAATGTGCATACAGAGCCCCAAATGATGATTTAATCCTACAGTAAGTGTTGCTGGATGATACTGAGAGTCCCTGTGTGAATGTTAAATTAAGTCTCAATGCTATCTTAAATTAGGCTCCATGCCAGGCATCTTTAGTGGCCAGACAGTTTCCCAAACACTCACCAGAAAATGTGTGTTTGGGCAGATGCTGCGACTGTGTGCATGAATAATAGACAGCATTTCTTATGACTCTTGTGCTCCTGGCTGGAGAGCTGTTTGTGCTGCAATGAGTGGTCTTGTGTCAACCAGACCGACATAAGAATCATGCCGAATCCTCTTCTGCAGCGTAAAAGCTTTGCAATATTGTCTGACTGCAAGAACGAAAAATCAGAGCCTGCAGGATTGAAGTTCTCACACTTGTGGGAGAATACTGCAGCTACCTCAGACTGCATTGGTGAAGGTTTGAATAATATTGCAGTGCAATAACTGATGTTTTTGGCCAGTTGGTCGCAGCAGAAACAAGTTTTGAACATATAATATTAACATATCATCATGCTTATTTACACATCCAGCAGTTACGGAGCAACATTATCATTCATTTGGAATCGTATTTCTGTCCACCCCGATGAATGCAAGTGTAATATTCACTTTTAACTCTGACTTTGGTCTCTACCAACTCTGTCTCTTTAACTGTTCACCAGCTATAGCTAACTGCGGTTGGTGCTAATCTATGTGGGTAAAGAGCTGATTCCACTGAAAACAGCTGTCTGCATCGGCAAAATACAAGAGAGCAGTGAGAGTGAAACAAAACAGTAAAGTTGCAGACCGGACAGCTGAACCATGCAGGGCTCTCATTGATTGTGAGATTCACACAATTGAAACTTTTCACTCGCTCTCATGTCCATTTTCTTCCGCAATGAAAAACAATTATAAAACTGATAATGTCGTGCTGCAAAAAGAGGACAGTGACAGAACAGCACAGAACAACAGCAGCACTGTAAAACACTGCTGTTTGGACTTTGATGCAAGTCTATTCGTGCATTTATGGTACTTATACTTGGATCAGCCAAAAAGGACAAAGAAAGAATTACTTACTCATATCATTTCTCAAATTTTACACCATATATACCGTCAGCAAAGAAGTCCTATGACCATACACAATTTACAAATATTATCACTGTACAGGGAAAGTCAGCTCAAATTATATTGTAACTTGCAATTTATTCGCTAAATTAGATTAATAAATGTTTTCCTCCAAAAGGCTTGTTCAGATTTTCAATGTTATGGCCGATGACTTTGACCATGTCAAATCTGAAGTAATTTTACGAGCCCATCTCGCTCTAAACTAAATTGAAAAGTTGGCAGCCCCTGCTAAATAACGAGCTGAAACACGCTATAAAGCTTCATAAAGCGAGATGAGAGCGGCAGATTCTGGTGATTATTTTCTGCAGGTTTATCACTACGAGTGGCTCTTGTCACATTGTTTTCACATTCTCATTTGATACATTGTAATTATGAAAATATTGATTCCATTTTCAGCTTGTTAAAAGCCCACAAACATTTATATTCTAAATGTGAGTCGACTGCAGCTTTCCAGTTTGTGAAGAATGACATATCGCCGCTCTTTAAGTACAAAGCACTTTATTGTTTCGTTTAACGAGTTTTACTCTAGACCCAAGAAACATTTGAAGACAGAAACACCAGATAAGGCATCATTTCAACATTTCTAATGACGTTTGGAAGTCAACTTTTGGAGCCAAGAATATTAACATTGATGAGAGCAGTAGGGAATGCTGGAACATTAACATTCAAATCTTTCAATATCTGGCTTCTGACAATGATGAGCTTTCGCAAAAAAACAAACAAACACCATCATATTGTTGTGGTTTGTGTTTCATTTCTTTATAATGACGTTTTTTTATTACTTGTCTCAAAGCAGCTAAGTCCGGTGCACCTCATGTCCAACTAATACAACATGTAGCTTCTTCAGCAGAAGAATGTATGTTACTTGTAAGATGATGTGATAGAACAACACAGCATTAAAGGACAGTGTGGCACTGTTTTTGCATGTGTCGGCAGATTGAATTATCCTACTCCCAATGATAGCTTTTATGAATAAATGCCAAGAGGACTGACTAATGTATCGCGGTGATTTATTCCAAATGGTTAAAATGAGGGTAAGATGAGCTTTTCAAAGGACTCAGGTGGTCTTGATTAAATGGTATGGTAAGAGCTTTTGCCCATTTGTTCATCTCCCCCACTGTACATGAGTGTATTCCCTCACTATAAAGTAGTCAACTACATTATCTACGGCATCTCTGAATTCCCATGAAGGGGTGATTGTGTTCTGAAGTGCCTTGAGACCTCTGTGAAGAGTATTTAACAGCTGTGGCCCATCATAGACACCATGTTTATGCCTTTATGTGAAATCTGGAGTAGCCAGTTTGCTGGAAGAAACAGACCAAAGGATCCCCTCATCACGTAGACAATGGGGAGAACATGCAGTTTCCACACATTAAAGGCTGCATCAGACAGCAGATTGCATCCAAGAGGAAGTTATGAAAATGGTGATATAGTGTACAGAAGAAACACATATATAGCGAAGGGAAACGCCAAACCGAACTAACTCGCTCCTTTCACCCACCAGCAAGCACCCGAACTGCAGTCAGGGGGGCGTGTGGCTCTGGTGTTGTTGAGCCGGGGAGGAGGGGCCAACTTTGAATGTTGTATTTACAAACCACAACCGACAAATCTTACTCAATCTGTTTTTAAGTACAGGTACGGAAGTCTTATCGACAAAATGCACATCAAGTATCAAAAGTAAAAGTACTTCATCTGCTAAAAAATATACCCTGTTGCAGCTGGTCGATGTGGAGCTAGCTTTAATTACTTTATACAGTTACTTAATTTGGTCAGGCCCCTTTAATGGATCACAAGATAAATCTGAGGCGTCATGAGATGATTAATGGGATATGAAAGACAACAAAACAAAGTTCTGCTACACAAATTTGTAGCCATGTTCTGGACCTTTCTTTAATCTTTCCTCTTGTTGTGACATACTTGAACAGTTGCTAAATTAAACCTGGTAAGAAGTTAAGAGGGGAAATGTTTCTTTGGTAACAACAACAATCTGAAACATGACAAGACACTCCTTTTTTTCTGAGGGGTCACAAGCCAGAAAGTCTGTGAAACTCTGGTTTGACCTTAATAATGTGTTGCACTTTATAACCTCATCATATATTTTTTATGTAACTCGTAAGTAGAGCTGTCACATAATTGTATTGGAGTCGAAGGTAAATCATTTCTCTTTGAAATGTGGAAAGTAAATACTCAAGTTCCTCCTGCTGTGAGTTAGCAGTGCTGAGAATTGAGCCAGAGTGCACTGTGGACACAAATAATGCTACATAAACCTTTACCATTAAAGGGGTTGAGCAATTGGTATGAATAAATGCATTAATGAATGATGTGAAAGATGTGCAGGTCCTCCTATATCAGTATCTGTAAGTGTGTCAATGCTGACCTCTCCTGTTGTGTTGCTTCTGCCGTGGATAAAGAAGAAATCCGGGAATATCAACCGAAACATGCGTCTTTTATGATAGCATTGCATCGTTTTCATGAGAAACTTTAGGCTAGATCCAGCTGGCAAACTGCATCACGATTGATTAGGGCAAGAAACAACAATAACACAAGTTCAGATAGCTGTTCCTTATCTTGTTGTGGTGCTGTTATCAGTTAAATCACTGACTCAATCCTCAATCACAAAGGTTACACCATAACAATATTCTTGCATATCATGGCTGTTCATCTCTTCATTTATAGCCTCTGCTGCTGCCGTGACAGAGGCTACATGTAGAGTTCACCTGCTCTTGTTGTGATGGTGTATTTGAGTCAATTGAACCTGTATGTGTAAATTTGTTATTGTATTGGAGTGCAATGTATTGTTTCAGATATCAGTATGTTGTTCTGCCATATTGTGTAAATACTGTATTCTAAACAACTTCCTATATAGCGCAGTCCTGACTGACTCACTTTTGTTGAAACATGTAGCTCCTATAGTGACATTACAGAAGACATCTATAACAAAAACATTGCAGTTCAAACACTAGCTATCATACAAAATAAAGCTATTCGATTTTAGATCTATTTTAGATTTGGACCATTGCAAGTGGTCTTTGGGAGTTGTAATGGTGTAGTTATAGCAGAGGGGAGCAGCAAAGCTAACTTAATTGGGTACCATACAGGGGTACTTGGGGGTGCAACCAGGTGCGCCCCGTCCCGACCTTTACCTGCAGTGAGGGTACCCGTGATTGCGCGATGTTTTAAGTACAGTGGATCTTCATGGAGTCAGACAATTTAGGAACTTCTAAAGTAAGTCCGTGAGGTTGGTAGGTAACGGTTACCACCAGCAGGTGAATAAAATAAGCGCCAGTCAAAGGCACAGCCAGCCTCGCAAGCCTTGCCCAAACCGCCACCGATCACTCAATATCTGTCTCACCTGTCTGCTTGGACCTAACAACAGGGAGCTGACAGTAACAGGCTAACTTGGCTACTATTTTATTGACGGATTTTTGGGTGTAGTTAATGGACCAGCACATATCCTCAGGCTCAGATGAAGAAAGGAGCGGCAGTCAGCGTTTCCATCGATGTCGCCCTTATAACTATATCGTTAACCGCCTGCTGCAAACAGACTGAGGTCAACATTGGATGATGTAACATTAGGCCTTCATTGCAACAATCCCCATGGACAAGAAACAATTAGTTCAGAAGGTAAGAACATTTGTCTTGTCGTTTCTTGTATTTTATGAAGCTATGGTCAATTGCTTTATTTGATTGTTGGTTGCTGTAATTTGCATCTCCGTCTGCTGTTGCTGCATGTAAGGCTCGGCCTAGCTTGTCGAAGTGCAACTTTATGCACCTGATCTCTGTTGTCATCTATATTGTGTGAGTTAGTGTGTGAACTTAATGTGGAGACATGTGTGCTGCATTACAGCTGTTTGGCAGCTGCAGGAACTCATAGTGTCACGCCCGAGGGGCAGATCCAGGACTCAATCGCAGACACAGACACAAGAGACGATGTGAAGTTTAAACTTGGGGATCTTTACTGGAAAAAGGTCAAAAACAAACTTAAAGCGACTCTAACGGAGAGGGCAAAAATATCCAAAAACACAAAAAGGCAAAGGTACAAACTAGGAGCAAACACGAGGGAGACACAAGACTGGCGCAGACAGGGGCATGGAAAAAGGACGATCTGACAACCAGAACAGGGAAAGCAGGGGAGTATATATGTGTGGGGTGATGAGAAGATTGAAGGCAGCTGGGTGGACTGGGCAGGTGAGTCGGATGAGTGTAATCAGGGGAACACACACACACACAGACACATGAACACAGGAACACAGGGGGCAAAGCCTAAACCGTGACACATAGTAAAGTATTGCTCCGAATATGATTGGCCTAGCGTTGGATCATGTGTTATTTTTATTTTTTTTACAGTCTCTTGCTATTTGACAACCTGGTATATTTGCATTAAGACAATTCAGATATACATACTTTGTCCAGAAAGCCTTCATTGTTAACAGAGAACTGGAGAACAAGCTTTCAGTTTACTCGGTATGCTTCTACAATCTGATGTTGTTTTGTCGACCTTCATTTACATACACGAGAGAAACAGAATGTTAACATCTTAGTATTATTATATAATCCAACACCATAATCAATGAGATTCAACACCTCTCTGAGACTGTAAAAACACAAGCTTCACAAAGTATTTATTGTAGGGCTAATGGATCGGGTGTAGAGCTGCATCTTGGCCTAATACACTGATAACTTTGTGTATGTTTGCTATATTTACCCACAAAATGCATATTCCATAAGACAAGCAAACACACTGCTCTTTTTAAAAATGAAATATAAATTTGCACATTTGTGTGTCAATTTATACACACAGCTCGCTCAGTAATCAAAAAACAAGTATGATAAAGAAATTGACTCGCGTAAGCTGGAAGCACTCTTCGCCACAGACCTCCACAAAAACACATCCAAACCTTTTAAGAATTGGCGCGAGAATGTCTGCTGTAGTTGTGTTTAACTGACTGGAAATACACCCTTCTCACTCTGTGTAACTATTTAAAATGATTAATTCCCAATCATAGTCATCTTTGTTAGGAAAAGCGATATTTGGCACCTTTTTAAAATTCTGTGGATGTATTAATTTACAGAAAATGAATAATCTATATCCATGTTATCAATATAACCTTTAAATAGCAAAGAATAACATAGGTACTTAATTAAATGGTGGGAATAGTATGAGGGATCAAACTTGTTTATTAATCAGTTGCCACAGCACACTGGAGTGAGCACACATTGGTAAAATAATATCTCATCCAGTCTTCAAGCTTATGTATATATAAAAATTACATAACATTTTTCCACAATAATTATCATTATTTATTATTTTGTGCAGCAAAGAAGCACCAACAAATGGAGCCAGCTGTTTTAATTAGATATGTTGCTTTTTGTGTGCTTGATGTAAATGTGCGTGTTACCTAGAATAACTTTCTAAGCTAGGCTAAATGCTATTTGTTGAGTTTTCAGTTCTTCTAATGGTTACACTTTGCTTCATTTAGCTTTGATTTCATTTTCTGTATATTATGGATTTTACACAATTTGATGGCAGCGAAATGTAAAAAAAAGATGTTGCTGCTTTCATTGAACAATAAAATTACCACATTCTCAAGTTTATAGAGAACCACACTTATTATAACTGTATGCAAAATATTCTTATCTTCCATTTTAGTATCTAATCTGCATGCAAGCGGTAGAGGAAACAAAACAGAAAGTGGGGAAAAAACAGAAAGGAGACGAGTTGCTCACCTGCAATGTGCACTGTTTTATTTATGAAGGCTCTGCCAGGCACGATGGAGACAAATTACCTTTTAACAATGTGAAATATAATTTTGTTTACAAGGCTATAGCTTCCCCTTGCTTTTTCAAATGAGATTTTTCACAGCTCCCTCATTTGTATCTCGCAGTATTATCGTCTCAATCTTTCAAAACCAATCAGTCTCAAGAAAAGAACAGAAAAAAGAAGAGTGAATCACAAGCCATTAGGTGTACTCTATGAATGCACACCACATCAGCCACCAGCCTCAGACATCTTCCTCCTCCTCTGTCCTCCAAACCGCCCATCAGTTCAATCATTTCACCGACGAACCCTCCATGATTTTATTTAAAGCACAATACAGTCTGCAGCATGGTAGAGTGTCCTCTGTGAAAGGCCTCACCGGGTGAGCTTTGGGAAATGTATACACAATCTGAGCAGAGACGGGATGAAATATGAGAGCAGAATGGAAACGCACTCCCCCGAAAACACAACCGCGTCGCTGCATCACAGAGCATCCACGAACAACCATCTCTAAGCCTGGAATCCGTTTCATAGATTATCAGTATTTGATATGAAGGTTAACCAAGCGAAGCATATAGTCTTTGTTTGCAAGATACGGCAAAAAGGATTTCAGGCAAAATCAACATCTGTTAACTCCTCTCTTTTAGCTCACATGGTCACATTGTTGTTGTGCACTGGTTTTGGATTTGTTTATTTTTGCTTTCTTTTTTTAAATTGCTTTAGTTAGTTTAACTAGAATATTTAGTTTGAAAGATTTTTGTTTTAAGATGAACACTGTTGCTGTAAAAAATAACTCCACGAGACATTACAGCAATGTTACAGGAAAAGAAAATCTTTATCATATTATGAATTGTATATCAGAACATTGAACTGAGAACAAAAATGTTCATTACAATAACAAAATGAAACATACGCAGCTAAGTTCAACTGAGTCAAGATCATGCATGTTAGTGACAAGCTCAGACATGAAACCACAACCTAACAATACATCTCCTGTGTTAAAGTGGCAATCCTTGAGTTTCAGTCCGGTTTGATTTTGCGACACCGTATTTACTGTTGGTGACAGCAAATGCGGTTTAATATTACAGGTCACAGAATACAGAATACTTTTATGCTGCACATAGCATGAGTCTGCAAACAGCGAAAGGGAAAGTAGTTGGTTACTTGCTGAGAAGTTGGAGGTGTGCAGCCATATCGCCTGTAGCTCTTCATCTAATAGCTCACTCTGGCTGCTCCTTCTTGTTCCATTAGTCCTGCAATATTTCAAACTGATCCACTGTCAAAAAGTGCCGAAAATGTTTTGTAGACACATTTTCGATGAACGATGGCAGTCACCGTCAAGCTCACTGACAAACGCATTGCATTTCCTGTGAGTACTTTTGAATAAAAGTCAACTCATGTTTTGCTAAATGCCTTTAATGTCTAGCTGCAGCAAATGTTGGCTTAGAATTAGCAGAAACTTACAGCGTTTGTTGCAATGGATGCCCACTTTGTAATACTACAAATGTATAAATATTGCAATACTTTCATCAGTGGGACATAGACTCAATCACCTTTTTGATTCCTTATTTGGCGATAGATATTGAATTAACAGACTTTAATATAAATTAAAATCTTCAAGATTATTAATTACAATGATAGTAGACGTATCTATTTTTTCTTCATACAGGATATCAACAATTATGGTATTTTTTATTTGGTCATACAGTCAGAAATCGTGTGTAAATCTGAAGGCAACATGTTTTATGAAGAACAATTTTGTAATCGAACATAAGCACCTTGAATTGAAATCAAAACATTAATTTCATTTGAGCAGGAAACTTTATGCTATAAACACACGAGTTGATATTTAAATATAATGAGAAACTTCAACATTTCGTTATGATGAGGAATCCCATAAAAGGACATTCAAGGTTATATCTGAGAAATTAACAGTGACGAATTGATTAAAAACTGACAAGAAAACGACCAATCGATTTGTCATTGTCAATTTACAATAATCAATTTACACAAATTTATTGGATGAGTGAGACACTCATAATCTGTTGCACAAAAGATATCTTTAACATGCATATATTCCTACTCTTGTTCTTATTTATAAATGCATAAAGTAAAGAAGCAGTGCAGTGTCTGTACAGTTTAGTTGTCAGTTGCTAAATGCAACAACTCCTCAAGACCCAAGCCAAGTTGCTGTGTCTTGTTTACCCTCATGTTTAAAGGAAAGGGACAAGCCCTTATTTATTTTTTTATATTCTTTTAACTGTTTAACTAATAAGATGAATCTGTCAACATTTGCATTGTCTGTAAACGGTTGATTGTTAGCTACCCCAGACTGCTGCCTTCTCTGTATGCTCAGTTCATTTTCAACAACCTGCATTTTATGAAGCGAACCTTGCAGTTTTGAATCTTAATCATTTACTGTCCGCTCATAATGTTTAATATCTGAGCATTTATGACTAGAATGGGTAATGCAGTTCTATTTAATGCTTTTACCAATCTCGCCTTTGACTCTTCCACTCGCTGTATCTTAAATACAGAACGTCAACTCTGCTGTAAAAAAAAGAATGAGGAAAGAAAATTGATATTTGCTGCTGGACAGCAGCCTTGCCAAAAGGGAAGGTATAACTACAGCACCGCCGTCTCCGGGACAGCCCCTCTCATTGCAGTGGTCTTTGTAGGAGGGATGGGGGCTGTTAAAATTTTACAACCCAGAGATGGTGCGATGTCTTGTACATTTTTTATAATCTAACAAAAAGCGTCTTGATGATAGGTGTCCCATAAAAATGGTCAAGCACGTATTGCACTGTTCTTTCTGTGTTTGTCAGCAAAGAGGAGATAACATGTGGTTTCCTCACAACCGTGCGCTAATGTGCTCACTGTAGTCCTGCCAAACCTGCTGTGCTGGATAAAACATCAAGATGGAAGAGGTAGCAGTAAACAGGACCCCCTATCCCCCCTTAGCAATAGAATAGTGCTGATGGACAAAATGAAAACCTGAAAAACACGGCTTTCTTTTTAGCCTTGTATGAGTCAGCAGGGACGAGAGGTGACAGAGGTAAATTGGGGTCATCAAGCTAAAGAGAAAATATAGCACTTTGCTTTACTGCCGAAGTACCCAAGGCTCAGTGATTGATATGTTGTTGACCAAGTGATCTCTTATAAACTCGCTCATGCTGTCTCTCTCTCACCATCCTGATCATACTATATCAGATCCAGAATGTAGGATTTGTGGCAACTATGCCAATTCATTGGTGAATGTTAAGAGACCCTACAATATGAGTTAATTCATGCTCTAGTCTAGTGTAACAGATATTTGTAGACACCATCTGGAGTAGGGACATTAAAGCTTGTGTTTGTATAAAATAATGCCAGCTTGGGTTGGGCGATGTCTGCCAAATTGGCATATGACTATGTCCACAGTGAGAAATTGTGACGGTCGATGATATCTTTCTTTTTCTGTACTTTTCTATGTGAAAAGGTATTTTGTGCCAGTGATCCTGCATCAGTGAGTGACAACTACACCAAAGTGTCCTCACAGGAGCTATATCCATCACATAAATAAAAGATTGTCTGTCATTTCATCAATCGTATCATTTTTTTCGCCAGAAATAAGTGCTGTTGCACCATCTCTCTGTCTCTGTGATTACTGTACAACTATCCAAACCGTTGCCAATAATTGTTTTGGGATCGCTTGTGACAGGCTCACTAGTCGATGGCAGTCAGTGTTGGCGATGGACAATGCCATCTTTCATGGGCCCAACTCTAGTGCCAGCAGACATGGTTGCTCATTAAGCTTGTAGCGTAACATTTAAAAGTTTAGTAGTTTTGTGGCTGTGACGACCCCTCCCCTCTTATGTCCTGTTTGTCTTTGTCTTTCAGGATGTTGATCAGCAGCTAATGAGCCCCAGCTGAGCCTCATGTGGTGATGGCTGTATAAACCCACATCTGAACAAGGATCGGCCCCTCTTCTTTGCTGCCTCTGACACGGCTGCTGCTTTTTTTTGATTGTTTGTTTAGTTATTTGTTCTTTAAATGTCTATTTATTACTTTTATCACTCGTCTTGTCTCCTTTATGTTGCAGCCTTTGAGCCAGGTTGTAACAGTGGCATTTAGGTGTTTTTTTCACTGTAAGCAGAGAGTTACTAAAGACAGTTGAGGAGAAAGAGAGGCACTACTGGACTAAGTCTGTGCTAGAACTTTGTGTAACCATGACCCCTCTCAGCCCTCTAGTTACCACACCTGGAGTATTGCTTTGTATTAAATATGGCTGAAAATGATTATTTTCAGAATGTGACTTATTCAAATGGCATGAATTCAATATTGGTCATGTATTTGGATACTCCGAATTAGGTCCTATTCAGAATGGGGCATTTTCCGATCAAGACATGTGGGATGTGCCAATAATATTTAGGTTTTAGGAGCCTTCTTTGGACATGAATATGCGTCCCAGTGGGGTTTTTACCACCTTTTGCAACACACTGCCTCTTTTCACACACCTACTTTTAAACATTATGAAAGACTTGGATATTAACAGGTTTTTGGATATGCACAGTCATCACAACGTTAACATTTTCAAGAAGGTGGTTGAAGGAATAAAAGAGGGAGGCTGTGCTCTCACGGTCTAACAGTCCGCCACCGGTTATCTTAATCTGAGTATGGAAGGAAATGGAATACTAATGGAATATTCTTTTTCGTTATCCATGTAAGCTGTCAAGTAGGAATTCTGTGTTTTTAGCAATAATGGCAACAACCTGAAATATTTGGTGCATGTAAACGTAGTCATTAAGAATTGTCCAACCTGCATATCCTCCTCCTCACTCCTCTGCTTTGGTGGACACGTTTCTAATTGGGGATGAAAAGTGTGTCTGATGTACAAATACTATTGTTATCTGAAACTAAAGTTGTACTTACTACTTATTTTACTAAACATAATTATTGTCAAATTGTGTGGTTTAGTTGTTCAGTGTGTGGAACGACAGATGCAGATTTGAGTCTTTGAATGTTGACAACGAGGGATTATGAATGGGTCCAACTCAGGTTGAATATGTGTAGATCATGTTATTCATGAGGTCCCTGTATGAAAGTAGAATTAAAAAAACAGCCCAGAGATTTCGATGTCCTGTGCTGTGCTTTTGTCACTGTTGCTATGGAAACTCAGTCTGCTTTTGCTTTTTGAAATGACAGACATTGTCAGATTAAAATTTTCACTACGGTTCAAATAATCCCCCTTCAAGGAGAGGGCACGCATGATGAATGACTGCCTCTTGTCATGTAATGTCATTTTCCTGAATGACTTTATAGGATGGCTGACGTGAAAGAAAGCAAAGCTCTTGAATATGGTTCTGCTGCAGCTGGCAGGGAGAGGTTATTGTCATTCATTGTCAAATACTGAATAGTGGTACATGCATATGTATTCACCCACTTTACTATGAAGCCACTAAATATGTTCTGGTACCAATTCCATTCAGAAGTTACACAATTAGTTATATAAAGTCTAACTTTGTCTCACATGGTCTAAGGGATTACCATTAAGTGGAAATAATACGGCACCACACCTGCCAACGGAGCGTTAGTGTCGGGCCCAGCTAAAAGTTTCAGAATCTCCATTTTTCTAATCCATAGCATGTGATATTGACAGTTCCTTTCAGTGCAGTTCCCTGCGAATAAGAGCAAGCACACGCCAAAGTGTTTTACAGTACTTCAAGATCCACCTGAATCACACTCAAATTAGTCAATCTACTGAGTCTAAAAAGAGTTGGAAATCGCTTTGAGTGACCCAGTTAAAGTATTTTATGCACACTCCTTTCTGTGAAACAAAAGTCCATCCTTTGGTTGTGATATTCAGACTTTTCTTACGCCTGAGAGCCCTTTGTAAACTAGGTGAGACTTGGATTGCATGTCATAATCAACGCTAAATAGAGATTCACCCTTTCTGCTAGTTTATTACTATGCATGTTGTACAACTCTCTGGTAGATGAGCTAGTTAGATCAGCCGACTTCTTATGCATTGTTGGATTGTTGCAAGACTGTAAACACATGCTCTAAATTGTGTTGTGTTATTGATACACTTTATACAATCAGCAAAAATCACATATTGGTTTAAAAAAAGAAACAAGCTTAAGTTTAAACACAGTGTATCAAATTAACTTCTGCAGTCTATATCTTTTCTGTTACAAAGGCCGTAGATTTCATCCACATCTAGATTTGTAGCGGCACACACAAGTCCTGGTTACATTCATACCCCAGTTTAGTTATGTTTCAGTGCAAGTTTGGTACAGTGGAATAAAACCAAATGCATTATGTAAACATGGCCATGGAGGCAAATGAACAGTTCAGGAGTCCAGAGAGGTTTCAGAAGACGCTTCATTTATTTTTAAAATCGACCATTGCATCAACGTTCACACCAGTGTCTAGTGGCCTCCACTAAATTCCTCCACAAACAAAATGAGGCCTTTTTTATACACCTGGTCCATCTACAGGTAAGTATATTGCTAACCATATATGTATAATATATATTTACATGATTTTACCCACACCACAAGTATCCATATTAATTAACATCTAATTACGATTCCTATAAATGAAGTAAATTATAAACCCATCATTTATCTAAATCAGGGGTGTCCAAACTTTTTTCAAAGAGGGCCAGATTTGATAATGTGAAAATGCCCAAGGGCCAACAGTCCCTGCTGACATTATTTTAAACAATACAAGTAGCCTTGTAGATAAAACGGGGATGAATTTATATCATTGTATAAAAAGAGTGACATGAGAAGATCAATCTCATGTCTGTAAGTTAAATCAGCTATAATCACTATTTTAAAGTGATTAGTGACTCGTCTAAAACATTTAAAAAAGGAATAACTTCAATAGAATCATTCTATACACTGTAGCTTCTTTACATTCTATTAGAACGTAAAGAAGTTACATTCTGATACAATGTAGCTTCTTTACATTCTATTAGAATGTAAAGAAGCTACATTGTTGCCTTTTCTTTTCTTTTCTTCCCACAAGAACGTAATTTTGTCAGGTTGATAAAAAAATGTCACTTTACTTCCTGACATTGTTATTTTACCACAGGGGTGTCCAAACTTTTTATACTGATTTACACTGTATACACTGATGTTTTTCCTTTCCTCCCACAACATGTTTGAGCTTCACCATTCTCCGGCTGCTTCGACGCAGCAATTAGGCCTTTCACCATCTCTCATAGTTCATTGTAGCCGTTACATGGTCTTACCTCATGATCAAAGTCCAATCATTCCTTTAATTAGCCCCACAGGTACAAACTGGGGCAGCTGTATTAAACACGTAACCCCACCCCCACACACACACAACTTGCACTCGTGTGTACCCACACAACTGTCATGTTAAAGCCTCTTCTGGACAGAGAATAGAGCATGCATTGAATTTCTTTTCTGTAGAGCTTGTTAACGATTGCAGTCGGACCGCATCACCATGAGGTCAATATGACACCGAATGTGCCTCTCCTGTAAATGCTGCTGGTTGATGGTGCTGTATTGAAGTAATTTGTGAGTCACACGCTTGTCTCTATTGATCTATGACCTATGCTGAGATAGTTTGCCGATATTTAAATTTGTCAATGAAATGAAAGGACGTAACATTTGTTCAGACGATGCTTTGCGCCGACATTATTACGAGACTTTGTAGGTATTCTTTTCATATTTATAATCCAACATACTTATTTCATGAAAGTTAACACAAGTACCCATTACTTTTTCTTCAAGTGGATTCTCAAGTCAATAGTTGGACCACATGAGGTGGCATGCAACCTTGAGAAGTAATGGTAGCTCTAAGGAGAGTGATCAATTCTCCTCAATGTCACAGGCTTCTGGGCTTCTCACGTGGCTCAGGCAGAGTTAAAAAGTGAGTCTTGACAAAGCAAGACGAAGAGTTGTTGTTACTGTAAGACTTATAATAACTGGTACAGCTGTGTTGATGTCTGTCACAGCTCTATGAAATCCATTTATATTTTTTCCAGATTGTGTTTTGAGTTTTAATTTTTACTGAATTTAGTTTTTTTTTCGATTTAAAGCACATTGTGATCAGAAAGAGTGTCTAATTGTGTGGTGGATATACAATTTCAACAGTTTAATGAAGTTCAATGAATTTGATGTAATTCAACGTTGCACTTATTTAATTATAGGTGGTCATCGCACATATTCTTGCGGGTCCAGTCAGTCGTATATTGGCAAAACTTACAAAACCTACAGAATAGCTGACTATAGTCATTTGGATATTGCTCTGCTCTAAATTTAGCTGTTAGTGCAGAACTCCTCATATTTTTTGGATGACTTAGCTGTCTTCGACATGACTCTGTGTGTGTGTGTATAGAGGGGCTCAGCCCCGCCCTCGGTGAAACACAACCAAGGAGAGCTGAAAACAGAAGCAGCGTGCCCGTACATTTCATAGCAGCAGTTTTTTTTTCTGTTCATTCGGCTTAGGTGCTGTGAAAATCACTTTATAATGCTAGAAACAACTCAGATATTTGTAAATGTTCTCTTGTGACTTCTTTTTAGTTTTCACGGCAGAACGTTACTAGCAACAACACTGGTTGAAATGCAACTTCAGCGAACTACAGCTATATCTGTGTCCTTACGTTCAACATGGACTTTGAAATTGAAAAGCAGAATGTTCCGCGATGCACGCACGCTGTTCGTGCAGGTAATGTGGCCCGGGCGCAAGATGATGGTCTCAAAATGTTTATTTTGTTCAAACAAGACTGTAAAAACCCAAAGATATTTATTTTACAATCATATACAAATTCTGAAACTCTTCAAATTTGACAAGCTAAATCCCAAAAATGTGCTTGATAACTGACTTAAACAAGTTTTCTGTCAATCAACAAATCAGTTTTTTTACTGATCATTTCAGCTATAACCGGCACTAAAATGAAGCACACCATTAACCTATTAGGTTTTAAATGATCCATCTAATTAAATAAGAGGAGGCTGGTGCCAAGTACACTGATTTATCATGAAATCCTCCTTGTTTTTAGAATAGTCTGTCTGTGCATAATCTGCCTGAAACTCGTAGGAATAGAAGTGCTTGATTATTTAGTGTAAGAACATTATTCCTGAGGCAATATGCATTGTTACAGCATGAGTTGCACAGCGAGGTCCCCATGGTCTCTAATGCAATTGAAATAGTTGCATGTCCCAGAGCTAATCCCTCTTTGTTTTCCGTTCTTGGCAGGTGTACTCATTAGGAATGTAATGTCATTTTAAATTCATTCAAGAAAAACACTTGCGTAGAGCCAGAAGTTTATTTAACTTTGGATACTCTGGAGAGTTGACCCTTCTCATATTATCCTCTGACAAGAGTTAGGTTTATTGCTCAAGGCAGAGCAGTGTGATTTAACACTAATGTATATGAGAATGTGTTGACAAAATGCCCTTGCAAACAAATTGTGCTGCTGGAATGTAATTAAATCGTATTCACAGCGAGGAACCTTTCTTAGGTGTGCCTCAACACAAGCAGAAAGCCATGAAATCAGCTGCAAGGAAGCAGATCTCTAAACTTCCACTGTAAACAAAGGTAAATCTCATAAAAATACAGTATATTCCTTTTATATTTCCTAATGACAATACTCAACATGTTTTTAAAGACACTTGAGTCTTCCTCAAATCTGTTTTTCAATCATCTATATCTGACTGAAGGTGGGTGGGGAGTGTCTAGCAGACCATGGCGTGTTGCTCCTAGTCTACACAACTGCAGTACTCCGCGTGGTTCAGCTATGTGTGGGCTGCGTCTCACCTTGAGATTCGAAGTCTGGCTTTTTTTTTCAGCATGTGGCGCGTTGTTCAAATAGACAGTGAAGCTGATCGTCTGACAGTAGACGACATTGACATGATAACAGGTTCAATTTGTAATCCCTTCATTTAGTAACTCAAGGCTTTTATTCTGAAATATTTGCAGGACAGTGTTGTGGAAAATGCACTGAGTTGCATGGCTCCATATTTTAAAAAGACTATAAGCTTTTGTTGTGTACTATTAATATTAACAAATATTTGCAAGTGTCCTAACCTTTTTTTTTTTTACTACTGTCACTGTGGTTTATCATAATTAAAATCTATTTCATCTGTTACCTGATGCTTCTGGCTTTTATCTGGCCAAGATACATTAAGTGTGTGTATACGTCGCCTCGGGGACTTGTCACTAGATGGAGACATTAATCTAAAAGACACACATGACGTTTATGCTGTGGAATGCAGAGTATGAGTTGTGTGGTCCTAGCATCCTCCAACCCAAATCACAAGCACATTTTTTTGTCGATGGCAACGTCATACGGGATTTAAAGTTAAGTCTTTTGTATCCTCATTAACTGCTCAGCTGTGTATTCCTTGGCAGGGTAGTTAGGTTGTGCCTGTTGCTTAGCAACAGAGGAAAATGCCCCCATTCTGGAGTGCATGGAGATGTTAAGGTAGTCCAAAGAGGAGCAAAACGGTAAACAATTAAATTAACATTTAAAGGCCAAAACACAGATCAAAGAGGAGAAGAGACCGTATGTTGGACCAAGAGTGAATATCGTTACGTGTGTGCGCGTGTGTGTGTGTGTGTGTTTATGCTTGCATTCATACATGTGTGTATGTGGGTGTTCTCACACTCAGATAACCTAGTTAGAGAGCGTCTCAGTATCTTTCAGCAATAGGGAAATTACTGTCTTGACACAAAATTTAATAAGTATTATTAAAACGGTTTATATATATGTATATGTATATACATATATACGTATATAAACGTAATCTCAGTCTTTCCTTCTCTGCAGAGCTGACACCTGCTGGCAGAGTACCAGTGATACTGACTAATAAATACTGACAGCCTCACAGTGGAGCCAATATTAATGCCGGCTACCTGGCAGGCCAACCTGTGAGAGTGTTTCAATAAAGCAGTCTACCCAGGGCTTCTTATTGACCGACCACAGACGGCCCGAGCTTCAGACAATGCTGCCTTGCCTGCTACAACTAAAATGCCTTCCGCCTACCTCAGTGATTGTGTTAGATGGCTTGCTGTTGGACTACAATTTCCAATGCGTCTCATCTGTTTTGTGGCATTTTGTCAACAAAGGTTAAGAGGAGGTTAAACTTGCCCTGATGAAACTTGCAGCCCCCCCCCCTTTCCCAAAAGTTTGTGTTTGCTTTTGATAAGATCTCATTGAGGTAGCTCCTCATCTCATTTTACATTCCTATCACTGTGCGCTGCTGCAGGCCTTCTGGGTTTGCTGTTCCTCTGTTCCCGAGTCTCAGCCATCACAGGCAGCTCTTGAATTCCTCTGCAGTAGTAAGCTGTGCAGCCTCAGAGACTTTTCTTTTAATTCACCTTCTCTCCATCTGTCTGTCTTTTCTTTTTTGTGTTTCCTTCATCATGGTGGGAATTGAGTTTCAGAAGTTGGCTGACGAGCACGAAAAAGAGCACCAATTATTTAGAGCAGCGGGTTCGTGTGAGTTGTCATAATGCACGTTGTGCTAGTCACCCTTGCTGAAGTCAGATTTTTATTCCACTTGTTTTGTTTTACAAATCTATGCCTAAGTGAACATTTTCAAAGGCGAGGGAGATGGCAATGCAGGACAGCAATAATCATACAATCATCTTCTCCTTGTTTCATCTTGAAAATACAAAAGAAACTGTGACCTCATATACTGTATCTTTTGATTAAGAAAGTACTTAAATGTGCCCTGTGGAGGGCTAACAAATGTCCGTTCCCCCATGAAACAAGTTTTTCGGAAGATTTGACCGTCATTGTTTGCATTACTATTATTGTCTAGCAGTCTTCTTCTTCGCCGTAATTTGCACATTGCTATGAATTTAGTGTGTTAGTCACCAACTGTCTCTGGATTAGGATGCCATGGTAGGTGTGTATTGAGTTCATCCTCTTGCACAAGATACAAACAATTCTCCTTAGCACTGTGGTCAAGAATACCAAGTCTTTTTTAGTTATTTAGCCCAATATCACAAATTATCCTTAAGGGGCTTTACAAGAATTTCTCTTCAATGATTTATCAAAGCAATCATTTCAGTTCTCATTTTCCCAATGAGCCATCCATCCTGGCACAGGATCAGCTACTGACCTCCTCTTATGCTGCGTTCACACTACGAGCGACACAGCAACATTCTACAAGTCATTTTTAATGGAAGCCGGTGACATGAAGCTACAGACTTGACGCCCGACACTTGCCACTGTGTAAAGGGCATGACGCACTACAAATCGAAGTTGAGTTGCGCTCCAATGACACAGGGAGGCATCAACCAATGATTTGTTTTTGTTACACAGTGTTCCGTTCCATCTACAAAAGGCTGTTATCTAGTTCCCAGTGCTATTTAAGAACATAACTACGTCAATGACCCACTCGAGCAACACTCGGCGACTTGCCAACAATGTAGCTGGCCACACTCTCACCGTTCTGTAGCGTTTGTCGCTCGTACTGTGACCAGAACATTATGTACTTTGTGTGCAGCTGCATCTGTTGGTTTTCTTCCTCTGCCTGTCATCACTGTATGACATTTGTAATTGCAGTTACTGGTGACGCAGGGATAGCATGAGCAAAGATTATTCCTGCGTTTGCTTTGATTAGTTTGAGACATTTTGATGGTAGATTACCCATGATCACAGAAAGTGGCATTTGAGTGTGAGGGAAGAAAAACAGCCTCTCACACTGCTGAATCCACAGCCTGTTAGTCTGTTCCAGTTACACTTCCACATGTGTAGACAGATTTTACACACACACACACACACACACACAGGTTTACGCACAGACAAACAAGCTTACCACCACCTTTGTCAGCAGTATTGGCTAACTCCCCTCACCGCATCCCCCCGCCCTCACGCTGTGTCTTGTGCCTGTACCACTGCAGCATGATCCAAAGCTCTTTGGGGTGCTCAAGTAATTTCCTCTGTTGTCAAAGCTTCAGGGCCCATAAAAATGCCCAGTGTTAAACTACGGATTGTTTATATGGTATAAAGCATGTGCAGCCAATAGCCAGGCACTGCTGGATCATTCAGTGTTATTTGTGTGTTAAGCAGGCATATTTACCAAGCATGACCTCCCCTGTGTCGAACACTGCGCCTAATACAAATGAGCCACAAGTGAATACATATCTTTAAAATTGTGAAGTCTTTCCTGAATATATGCCACACAGTGAGGGTGCTAAACTGTTCAGTGAAAAGGTCAGAATGTCATGTTGTGCCTTTTCTTCTGTTGTTCAAATGGTCTGTCTGCACTTGATAAATAGCTGCCAGAACTCATTTTTTTTAAGCCTTATTCCAACAACAGGCATGCTTGTTAAACTTTGACGTAGCTTGGCTTCATTGCTTGGTGAATGATTTGAATTCAAATGGCTGTGATTTATGCCCGCTAGGCGTTGTATGTTTATGTTTACGGCATGCCTTTGATCTGTGTGGGTGGGGTTGATGTTTACACTGTAAGTTAAAGCTGTCAATAGTGCCGAGCAAATAGCATGTCCTAGATCTTTGCTTGCGGCATCTCGACATTGAGATTAGGAAAAAAAAAATAGGCATGGTACCAACAGCCAGGGTTGCATACATTTCTATACAGAGACTTCGAGCCTTTGCTAAGATCTCTGCAGCAATGATGTCGGGAGGGAGGGCCCCTGTTTCGTTTTATGTTGCTGCAGCAAGGGCTTGGAGAGCACCCACTGTCTCCTGGCATGACTCTCCTCATCAGTGCCGCAATAAATCAATTTTCATCCTCACACCAACCCCAGCAACACCCTCCTCACCTCCTGCTCCCTTTTCTCTCCACTGCTATATTACCACTGCTTCGCTCCTTCTCCTCATCCCTCTTCCGTTCGCCGCAATGATTCTCAGCTCTGAATAAGGGGGGGGCATCTTGACCCTCCTCCTCCTCACCTCCTTTTCCACATTCCTCTCTAGACTCAAATAAAACAGATTAGTGTGTTTTTGCATCTGAAATGTCATTCAGCTTGACCTAATGCCGACATGTGTGCACACACTGTATGAGAGCGTCTCGTGAATAGGCTCTCTGTATGCATACATGTATTAGTAACTCTCTCACTTCACATACAGTAAGCGCACCGGGATGTCCTCCAAGAAGCCCATGCGCGAAGTTACCCGGTAGCAAAAAAAACCAAAAAAAAAACGCAAAGTGCTCCGACATGAAACTAAGTGAGAGCTAGTCTTAGAGTTGTCTGTCAAGTGGAGTTCCTGCAGAGCTATGAAAAGGGAGTGGAAACAGCAATCCAGGTCCTTCTTTTTAAATGTCAGCTGAGCTCCAGCCTCGGGACAGGTAGGAGGGAGGGCCAGTCTCGGTGGCCTCTGAGTGTGAATGGCCCCAAGTCAGCTTTGATCTCATCTCCATATTAACCCGAGGGCACTTCTTGATATTTGGAACGTGTTCAAAGAGCTTCTGGTTGTCTCAGGAGACAGGAGAGAGAGCATTGTTTAAAAGATCAGTAGGCATGCACAGAAGATTTCCTGATCACAGATTATATTGCTTCTTGCATGAATAGCTGCTTAATTTATGCGTAGTAATTGTGTGGGTGATATAAATTAATTTGTAGGTCAATTATGTAGCCATAAGTAGAGGTGCAACAACAAATTATTGTCATTATTGGTTAGTATGTTGGTTATTCTTTCAGTTGTCAATTAATTGCCAAAGTCTATAAAATGTCAGAAAATAGCAATAAATGCCCATCACAATTTCCCAGTGCCCAAAGAGAGGTCTTTAAATAGCATTGTTTTTATTGACCAAAAGTCCAAAACATGGACATAAGGATTTTGAAATAACATGAATCAGAGGAAATCAGCAATCCTCACAATTGGGGGGGGGGGGGGGGAGTTAGGTATTTATTTATTTACTATTGGTGAAATATATCCAACTAGATCCCTTTCCAAGTTTATTTCTACCATTGGCTATGATGTACCGAAGAATAATGTAATAATGTATGGGTTACTGTTATTAAAATGAAAAGGAAAGCTTTATTTTACTCTCTCTTCTCCAGCGTTTTAGTTCTTGTCATTTACTCTGCCAAGACTTTAAAAAGCAATAGAGTAGACATGCCTCTCCTTCACTGTTCCTAAATGCTTTGAGAATAGTCCTTTTTAGATGTATAACATTTATTTATGCTCTTATACATCCATAAAAAAAGGCATACTAGCAAATAAAACACTAGCAAAGTATCTATTTGCTTTTTGTTCCCTCACTACCCAATGACATGTCAACAACAATGTCCCACTGGAAAAAGGGGCTTTAGCTTTGATGTAGAGGTGTGCTAAACTCCCGCTTCCACCAATCCAACTAATCTGACGTGAAATACATCTGTCATATAATTCCTTGCGCATCGCTACGAATAAGAGTTTGGCAGTGTTATCTCTCCAAGCTATGGGCAAGCACCTTTGCTAAACACTTACCAAGGAGTGATCACAAATCTTCTTTAACCGAGGTCCCTGCTAGATTGCTTTTCCTTGCTCACAGCTGCCAGTCTCACTCCTTTTTATACCTTATTGAGTACAGTGCCTCTCTCTGACAAGCCTTGTCTACTTTAACCTTTTATATACAGGCTTTACAAAGGAGTAGTCGTTTTTTTAAACAAATCTTTTTGTATCACAGCTGCCAGGAGTAAACCAGACTTCAACAACAAGAGCAGAGTTGCAACCTCAAAAAATAGTCTTGCAATACTTTAAGCATGCCAAATAATGAAACACATATTATATTTTAAGTGTGAGAGTGTGGCATCCGTCCTGTGGTTATGCAACCTGCCATGCAGCTGAGCAAGTCAAACATCCCTACGGCTATATTGTACACAGTAAACAGGACTCACATTGCCTGTGTCATTTTATTCCCTCCACTATTCTACTGTTTGTGAAGGAGGTTAACGAAATAACAGGAACACATGTATACATACTCTGATCAAATCCAGTAATCCCTGACCATGCAGTAAACACTGCCATTGTGATATGAAGGTCAAGGCATTTGTTGATACTGTGTAAGAAAGGTGTCAACCCTGTTATGTTCAATAATAATAATAGTGGCAATAATTTAATAACTACAAAGGTAATAATGATATTAAAAATAATGGTAATTTAAGTTATTTCTTTCTACATCATAATGGTATGGTTAAGCAGGCTTTCCGGCAGTGTGTTATTGTGGAGGCGCTGCATATTGTTATTGGACATGGATCGTGCAGTGAAAGATCATCCTATATGGGTGTAATTCCTGGAGATGCTGAGTTGGATGTTTCGGTATTGAAGGTATGCTATTGCATGGTGTTCCTGTTATTTGATTCGCTCCCTGTACTTGAGATTGTGTTTGTTTGTTTGGAACAACACTAAAGTTACCTTGTAAATCACTGTTGCTTCTACTGTTAGGTGTTCATCATTTATCATAAGATGTATAGCCGCTAACTCTGACAGATTTGATTAAAGCGATCAAAAGGTACCACTATATCTTTTTTTGTTTTGTTCTTACATTTAAATAATAAGTGGTGTTGTGCTACAATTGAAGGTCTGATCTGATAAAAAAATATATAATATGACATGATATATTGCAAGCATATTGCAGAGATAGAATTCCCTTTGTCATAGCTATCTGCCATGTACCTCACAATAAACCTGGACCAGCGCTGTGGACGAGGCAGGAGCTGGGGGACTGTCATAAAGAAGATTAATGTCCTAAGCCGTGTGTAAGATGGTGAGGCCATATCAGGCTACAGTTTAACCTGTATGCCTGTGTGACATATCCAGCTTCTATCTCAGCCACAGGAGGCGCTAACATTTTGGCAGGAGTTGTTTGTCAGTCCCAACCTAATGAGATTAGATCTGTCCACTGGTTCACCCGTCCATCAGAGCAGCAGCATGCTGGTGAAGGACTGTGAATGTCTGTCATCTGTTCTTGGATAGTTTGGGAGAGACATCGTTTTCTACAAAGACGAAAAGCTGAAAAGAATGCTGCACTGTTTTACAAATGGGGAAAAAACAAGACCAGCTGCTGTTGTACATCATGATTTTGTTTCCTGAAATGAAATATAGTCCTACTGAGATATTCCTTCTCTTTAAATTTGTTAACACAGTACAGATGGATACAAATACCTCATATAATCTAGTGCGAGCAAGGTTTGCTTAAAAACTTCCGTCTCTTGCTGTTTTCTATTTGAAGGTTTACAGCTTCAGTAGAAACAAAAGGGCTCAGACAGGTTAGGGAAGACACAATATTGAGGGACACCCTGTTGATTTTTATAGAATAGTGCCAGCCTAATCCTTTTGATTTATTTTACAGCAGCTCACTCACATGTTGGCATTTAGATTAAAAGACATCTGCCACAAATGACCACAGAGCATCAGACGCATTGCCTCTCAGTACAGCCCTTAGTGTAGCAAAATCGAAAAGGATATTTAGTTTGGACTGCGACTCTCAGCTCTTTGTCCAAGCAACAGAAGTCTTTCAGAGATGTACTTGCACTGCCTACACCAAGGTTGAACAACTGGAAACAACAGCAAGACAGCAAAATAAGTTAAGCTCAGTCCCCCAGGGCTCCTTAACACTGTCAGGACCCTGCCGGATTCATCAGATGTCATGCTGCCTTTTCACCATGTCCCAGCGGCTCATATGGCACGCCGATACTCCTTCCCCTAACCATTAACCTCACCGCAACGACGATGAAAATGCTTTTCTCTCTCTCTCTGTCTCATATGTTCCTCCATGATCAGTGCCCTACCTCCCCTCCTGCACTTTACAGTCCTTTGCACTTTAGACACTGGAGATAAGGTCTAAATATCTGACTCTATTTTTATTTTTTATCTTCCCCCGAGGGCTCTTTGTCAGCTTCTTATCAGGCCTCTGCCTGAGTAAGTAAACAAACAAGCAGGAGCAGAAATGATGTATCAGAGAACTGCCACCGGTTGGGGATGAGCTGTCAGTCGCTCTGTTGAGCTAATGATCACTGTTGGGTGCTGTGGGAATTGAAGGTCTCTAATTCGGGGCACATTTTTTCTACTGTTTGTGCTTTGGTCTCACTCATGCATGTGGTGTTGGATTCCTGATGTCTGGATTCTCGAGTCTGTGTCTGTAGATATGTCAGTATGCCTTGTGGTTTGTGAGGATGCTTAGCCTGATGGAGGACAATTTAGATCCCCAGATTCTTTGATCGTGACTGTAAATGAGGGCTGCAACCAGTGATTATTTTGCCCATTACACAGTCCCAGAGCCCAATTTGCAGCTCCAAAACGCTGCTTTCAGTGCATAAATATGACTATAAAATTGTTAATCATGCTTTAGTTGCTATGATCATATATTGATATTGTAGTATTAACAACTTAAATATATGTTGTTTGCAGATACCTTTAGTATGAACGTTTTGGGATTTTGTTCCTGGATATGTTGATAAAATTGTAATTTAGGCGGCATCTTGTTAACCCAAATAATAATAAAACAGAGCAAAGCTGTACATTTTCACATTTAAGAAGCTGTAACCAGCAGATGTTTTGAATTTATTTTGATTAAAAATAACCGTACCGTCTTCCCTGGGAGTCATAACTCAAACCAGAACAGACATGTTTTAGATTCAGTGTGACTTACACTTTTGGTGGATATCATTGGATAACTTGCCTGACAGTCATCACATTTTTTTTTTCTTCAGTGTTACAGTCCACTGGTAGTTGGCAGTACAGCCATGGGTACATTGAAAACAGAAACTGGTAATAGCTTATTTGGCATAATTTTAATGGTGGCAGTTGGCAAAATGAAAACAAATATAGGATAAAACCGCAGGCCTTATGTTGTATATTTGGGCAATATGTTACAATATTCCAACTGGCCAACGTCAACCCAACAACCGGCGGTAGTTTCAGCTGGGGATGTGTTTGAGCGGTAAGTTCACTAATAATAAATTTATTTATATAGCGCTTTTCAGAGTACTCAAAGACACTTTACATTAAAATCATTATATATAAAAGCAATACACTAAAAACATAAAATACACAATATCGGTCACTCATTAAAAGCAGTTTTGAACAGGTGGGTTTTGATTTGAGATTTGAATGTGGAAAGGTCAGTGCAGTCTCGGATATGTTTGGGGAGAGAGTTCCAGAGGGAGGGGGCAGATATGGAGAAGGCTCTGTCACCCCATGTCCGGTGCTTGGTCCTGAGTGGAAGAGACAGGAGGTTGGCATCAGAGTGGCACTATACGTTCCACAAGCTCTCTTAGCTTTTATAGTTCAGATGTTTTTTTTTTTTTTATAAATAAACGTATGCCATGAAAGGAAATATTGTGCCCTGTCTGAAACGATTGCATGAGAGTCTAAGGGGCAGAGCCAGTGAGTTGTCAGACCCTGGTTGGGGCTGCCCGATGCAACGCTATAATTCGGCAGTCTGTCAATGGCCTTGTTAACTCAGTGTAAAACACTTCACTCAAACTTGACAGAAACAAAATAAAACTCACCAAAACTGTCTTGGTTAATCTTTTCCACTGTTCTAATCACCAACTCTAATCACCAAATCTGTCGCTGAGTAGTCTCACATAGATAGATCTATCCCCACACACGATTTAGCGCTGTCCCAGCTGCTCACTGAGCAGATGCCCGGTGCTCACTCGTCCTTCATTGGCTAACCATTAAATTAGTAAAATAAAATTAAGAACGCCCAAAAATGGCAATTGTCGATAGCCGATGTATTCGTCCATTTGCCCAACCCTATTACGTGGAAGCCCACAGCTAACTTACTGAATCTATAGCACTGTGTGTTCCCACTAGCTGTTTACAAACAAAGCAAGAAGAGTAATCCTGAAATCATATGAACTGACAGGTAACCCTTTTATTGGGTTGCTTTTAGTAACTCTCCAGTCAACCGACAGCATGGAGCACATTACTGAACCATACGTGTGTGTTGCGTTTATATTCTCATGTCACAATGAACTCACAGTTATTAGCCAGACTCTCGCTCTCATCCACACACTCACTAAAGCTTTCAGGATATTCAAAATTTGAGTATATATTCAAATTGTTAAAAAACAAAACAGACATTTGATTATAAAAATTATCTGATTTTGAAAGAAAAAAGCAGCAAACTGGTGCTATCTGCCCAGGCGCATACTGAAAGCATCGCATGACGGGAGTCACGCAGCGTCACTTTCATTAATTAAAAATGAAAAGCTACATTAGGTCAAGCTGAACGGCGGATAATTCAACAACAACGGTAATGATGGCCGAGAACTCGGCTGGAGAGAGAGTGACTAACAGCAAGCACGACGTTACATCATGTAAACAAACCATGTACATATCAGCTGAGTGCTAGAGATCAGAACGGACAGGTAACCACCTAAAGGGACAGTTTTGGTATTTTGAATCAGGGTTGTATGAGGTACTTATCCATAGTCAATGCATCTACAGTAGAGGGCGGTCGGCACACTACCAGTTTGGTGAAACGGTCAGGAATACCGACATGGGAGCAAAGCGATACACTGCCGTAGAGAGGAGCAGCAGCAGAATACATTTTAGCCACCTAGAAGAAAGGCCCTCGGAAAAAAAACAATATCCGTTTAAGTGTACGCAGACCAAGGGTCCCGTTGGGAAACTAAACTGAAAATGAAACTTCAAGGATAAAAGACTCAGTTGACAAAAACAGTATAGATAAGTTTTATTTTAACTTCAGTTTGATGTCCAAAAATATTCTAAATATAGCGTGCACTTAAACTGATAGTTCATTTAGATGGGTCTTTCTTTTGGATTGCTTAATTACGTTGCTGTAACAATGAAATACCCTCCCTCCAGGGTTACCATCCCTCCCACTGCTCGTCTCTTTTACACCCATGGCCTTTCCCCTGTCCGGTGCAACAGCACGAATGCCCTGTGTTGGTGATGGGTGGAAAACTGTTGAGACACTTTATTTGTATCCCATTTACAGAGCCAGGGCTGTGTGAACACTACATTTATTTTTGACAGCAAGCGGATCATGAGAAGAGAGTCGCTAAATTTGACAAAAAGTGTATTGAATTATCGCTGACTCCACCTTTTAAAGCAGGGTCATCTCCACAGACAGCTGTTCAAATCAAGACATCTCCCACGGTTTATATGCTGTGAAATAATTGTCTGTATTTATATTGATTGATTGAACAAGGAAGAGCTTTCTGTTTTTACAATAGTAGATATCCCCTGTTTGCTACAAAAAACCCTCATATGTCACTGTCACACAATTGTGTGCCTGCTGTGCTTTCACACCACGTATGAACCATTGCAGGTTTTGCTTGGAACAACTTCCTGATTTGTTAATCTGAGCTTGACTGACTTTCACACCAAACTTTGCAAACCAAACCAGGTTAAGTGTGAAAGCACTCTCATACTAGACTAGACTTGTCTCAAAACCAGTCTTGGGAGTTCATACATAATGAAACACCTCATTTCTTCCTAAACAAACACACAATCACTCAAAAACGTGTCATAGCACAGTGTAGTTGATGGACTTTTTCATCAGTTGATTACCTCTGTGGAATATTACTCTCTACATCCTATAACCTGCCCCGATGAGATTCCTGTCGACGAAGCCACCTCCCACTATTTTTCACAGTTGTTGGAGAGGCAGATTTTATTTGCAGTCCTGTCCTCCAAACAGTCATCCTATCACACAAATGTCAAACAAAAATGCCAGATCTGCTTAGGTCACTGCAATATCTTGCATCTTTAGCTGGCTGTATTTCCAGCCTACAATCACAGGCAGTCTCCGAGTCCCTGGTTATGCTTTTCGGGCAGCAATCCTTCACTCATTGTAATATCTGTCAAAGAGAAAAAGAGAGAGGAGGGAGTCGATGGGTATAAATAGGGGATAGCGTCTTCATGCATATGTATGAAATTTGTGTGCTGGCCTCACATGGTCATTTATTTCTAACTTGGTGAACATTTGCTGGAATATTATTCAAATCACAGAGCTCTGTGAAACGAACACGTTGGAATGAATTGCATTGAAAGTGTACTGGGGGTGGAAGGGGTGAAGGGTCTGCTACAGTATATCTCTCTCATTCTCACTGTTTTTTGGTGTAATTTACAAAAGGGGTGATCTTTTGGGTTCTTTGCAGCAGAGGTGTAAAAATGTTTGATCACAATGTTTGACAGTACATTTAAGATAGTAATTCATCAAAGTTCTTATTTTACATTACAATAAGATACAATTCCAAAAAAGAACATACATTATCATCTCTAAATTAAAATCAGCCTACTATCACCTGAAGAATATATCAAAGATTAGAGGACTTATGTTTCAACAGGATTTGGAAAAACTTGTCCATGCATTTATCTTCAGCAGACTGGACTACTGTAACGGTATCTTGTCTCTGTAAAAAGTCAGTCAGAAAGCTGCAGCTGATTCAGAAAGCTGCAGCTCGGGTCCTCACTAAGACTAGGAAAGTGGATCACATCACTCCAGATCTGAGGTCTTTGCACTGGCTTCCTGTCCAAAGAATTGACTTTAAAATCCTGCTGTTGGTTTATAAAGCACTGAATGGTTTGGGGCCAAACTACATCTCTGATCTGCTGCTAGCTTATGAACCATCCCGACCCCTTAGGTCGTCTGGGACCGGTCTACTTTCTGTTCCCAGAGTCAGAACTAAACATGGAGAAGCAGCGTTCAGTTTTTCTGCTCCACATATCTGGAACAAATTCCCAGAAAGCTGCAGGTCTGCTGAGACCCTCGGCTCCTTTAAATCAAGATTGAAGACTTTTCTGTTTGCTGCTGCCTTTAATTGAACCACATTCAAGGATATTAATCAATCTCCTGCATTTTACGACTGTATTTTATTTCTTACACTGCTTTTTAGTGTTTTAATGACAGTTTTTAATCTTTCAATGAATGTTTTGATGCTTTTAATGGTTTTATGTGAAGCACTTTGAATTGCCTTGTTGTTGAAATGTGCTATACAAATAAACTTGCATTGCCTTGCCTTACATTATGTCAAGCATGGTTCCTTCCTTGCATCTTTATGCAAAGCTAGACAATTTATGAATAGAAACTACAACAATTAATATTCTTCTCTCCATCAAGTATGAGGAGAACAAAACACCAGATATAGAACTATAGGTTATTACAATAAAGATACATTCAAGAGATTGACCTTCATCACACAAATCAGTTGTCTTTTTTTTTGGAAATCCATATAATATCCTCATGGCTATTATCTGTTTGTCATTTATCTGTTGTATTGCCTTAATCACCCTCAATTTGATTTGTAGCTGACCAAGTGTTCCACTAACGATTATAATGAAATGAGAATGAAGCACATTGTAAATTAAATAAGGTCATGTTCAGCCCTTAACTACCAAACTCTTGGTTAAGCTGATTTGAAGCTGCATTAATTAAGTTATTTTTGGCCACTTGGAACAGTGGAACCCAGCCATAATTGCAATATTAAGATATAATATATAACTTTTTCAGTCCAGATACAGATAGAAATACCTGGACTTTGGGTATCGACCAATATCAAGTACCGATCCAATACCAGTGTTTACTTAATACGATGTATTTACGATGTGTGGTAGTTACTGAGGTAGCTTTTTGTGTATTTTAACACCAGACTTGACTTAAAACATTGATTTCTTAACTTTGTACAGAACAGAATCTAACAAAGAAATACCCAGATATTTATTATTTGAATTCACATTTTATTATTGAAATGAATAAAACGCACAGTAGCATCTTGGTATTTAATCTTCAAAATCAACAGGAATTACAATTCAGGTGTAACCTTACTAATGCAGCAACAATTGGTCCAAACAGGAATTAAGATTCTAGAATATAAAATGTGTATAGTATATACCAGAGATGGGCACTCTATTCTGCCACTTGGACTTGAAACGCACTTTGGTCTTGAGACTTGAATCGTCCTCGAAAGACTTGAGACTCAACTCCAATTCGAGATTTGGAACTCGTGAACAATCACCTATCAATACAGCAGTTCATCATTTTCCGTACCATCGTTAAACCGGTACCAGCTGGTCTTTCTCACTCTCTCTGCTCTCTGCCAGCCATCTGATACACACTACCACACCCACCGCTGCATTGCCCGCATAGCCCTGCCTCCTCTCACGCATTCAGTGATGTATTCTTGCCCCTCGTGTCGTTTGCTCCGGTTAATAACCATTTGCGAGTTGTCGTCATGTTATAGCCTTCAGTGTTTCCCATTAATTACATAGACAGTCTGACGCCTTTCAGGGCCTGCTACCCGGTGTGGGAGGATCCCCACGTCGGACCTCTCCATGACCAGTCCAGGATAAAGGCGGCTTGTGGTTCAGACAGTGAGCTTTACAGGACCCTTTATAGTTTATCGTGCTTAGTGGGTTTAATTTTGCCCTCAAAGTGTTGTTATATTTATCTTTAATAAATACAATTTAGTTTTTGTTTTTCGCCCATGGTATCAGAAATATTATATTTGATACAAATATTTGTAATATCAAAGATTGTTGAAGGTATTGTGTCAAAGTTATAAATTACAGTATAATGACAGCACTAATACTGATTCTGTATGTCAGTAGATATAGGAGGCATTAAATAATAATACAGCACATGCTTGAATTCCTTAGATATCGCTGTGCAGAGTTCTGAGCAGACCGGATGACATGCAGCACGCTCATTATAGCCATGAGAGACAAAAACAATGTAAAACTAAATTAAATTGAACTGCATAGATAAGCCCCATTGTCACCGATACCCAACCCAACTATTTGGGTTAGTATTGGCCCACTATCAGTATTCATCCCATATATTTATTTTTATAGTGAATGTGCTAACAAGCAGTTGCCAAACATTATCATTGATTTGAGATTGTGTCTCTTGCCAACTGAATAATTTAACGCTTAGAGATGTTATAATTGTCTCTTTAAGGGTGGCAGGAGATCTTTAAGGGGAGAAAGCAGGTCAACAGTATTTGCCACGTAGAAGTTGTATACATCATCCGAAAGTTGTGAACCTGAAGATTAATTTGAGATGCAGCTCAGCACTGTGTCATACTATTCAAATGTTTAACCTTTAGGGTGTGTAAAGGCTTAGAACATTGTGATGGAAGTATGTGATGATATTCCCATGCTCAATTATGTCTCATAAATTGTTGGAGCAATTTTTGGATTGATGCCATTTGTTACACAGATCTGGTGCAACATTTGTAATTTTTGTTTATTTTGAAGACGTCTTACCAAGTTGCTGGTGTACGATGCATTTATATCTATGTATTTAGTTGTTACATTTTGTTTTGCAAAGCTAGGAAAGCCAGCATGATGTGGCCTGACACTGATCCCAGACACTTCCACACAGTGAGGCATTCAGCTAATTAATTAAATGCAGGTGAAACGGTTCTCGGTATCAGCTTATAACCACTGCCCAGGTATTGCTATCGTAATCAAAAACTGAAAGTCTGCCTGAAAAAGTTTGATTGAGGGGCATTACACTCTGAACAGCATACAACATCCTCTGTCCTAGGACCCTCGTATCGGAAAAGGAAAAACCTCCCCAAATACATTTATTTACGACGCTGTGTTGCGCTACTTTGTCAATAAAGACAGAAATAATATACATTTACTTTAGTTCCCTCATTTTAATTTGATTATTCTTTCTCACAAAGAAAGGAACACATGTTTCTCCTTCTTCTGATAATTACAGTCTGTAGAAAAATGTCAAATGCTTGGCATATCATGTTTGAGGCGCCTGTTCTCAGTCTTCAAATGAACAATTTATCTATGACAAGAGGCATGCCAAAGGCAAGAACTGAGGAGAGGCTTGAAGTGGTTTCATGCAGCTGTTATCTCAATGAATTAGTTTGTCAAAATGTGTCTGAAAGAAGTGACAGCAGACACCTGGTCTTGTTTGTTCCCCATCTGATTATTGTGACCATGCATTTGTTTTTGGACTAGTTACTATATTGAAGTGTATCATTTCATTCCATTCATATTCTCTATCCACTGAATCCTTTTCATGACTACATACATTTCAGCATACTTCAGGCAAAAAGGGAGACTCCTTTGAAAGTTTTATTTTTTGAACTGCCTGCCACCATTTGTTGCTTTCGATCTGTTGGGACTTATCTGTACGATAGTTTGTAGTGATGCAACAGATCATAAAACTCACGGTTTGGATCGGATTCACAGATCGGATCAACACAAAAGAACAAAGGCAGCTAATATAACTTTTTTAGATGCCTGATTTATTTTGCCACTGATACTAATTACAGATCATCGGTGATCCATAATGGCAGATACAGATCCCTTTGTTTTATCATAGCAGCAGGTCCACAAGGCCCAAGACTATTTTTGGTGTTACCGTTAATTACAACCATTCCCAATTTAGTGTAAACCCCAAGCCTTTTTGATTCACTAATAATGCAATTTTAGACCCCTTTATTCTATTGTCCTGTGCCATAACAATATATTAACTATTTAGAACCTGAATACAGCTGTAACTTAGTACAATCCATTTTGCATTCCTTCTTTAAGAAATGTATGTAGTCATCTTAAAATCGTTGCCAAACAGGCTCTTATAAGATGACATTTAATGCTATAATGAGCTGCTCTCAAAATGGCATCAGCTGTTAAATAACATGGGTTCAGGAAGAAATAGCAGTATTCTATTATGTGTGAAAATGTTGTGACATTTAAGCAGATTTGTTTTCGTCCTTTCAAGGAAAAATTACCCAGAATTCTGTCCATTAGTGGGTTAGGAAACAAGTGTTCAATGCCTTTCTTCTGGAGCAAAATTCAAAAGATAGAACCAATGAGTGCATTTCAAGTACATCAAACTAGACAAGCAACATGCTGTTTTCCATAATTAGTTAGAAGAACCTTCTTTTCCCATCAACCAAATGTCAAAAGGAAATGTCAGCAAAGAAGAGAAACCATGTGTGCATGATTTTTCTTTATTGCATACTTTTAAATCTAGCTTAAAGCCAGCAACGGTACTTTCAATTGTATTGCCAGCAGTGTTTGTGCAGTGTTCTTTGATGTTCTTGCGATTTCACAGCTGCTTTCCATCTTTTTTTTTATACAGCACCATACATCCACTTAAAGTACTTGCAACAAATGTACATGTAAATCATATATCTCGTCTTTAAAATGGAATAAAGGATTTCTTGACTCAACCATTTTTTCATGCAAAGATGCTCATGGCTTAAACTAACGATTATTTTCATTATCAATTAATCTGCCAATTATTTTCTTTATTAATTGATTCAGCTTCTTTTCTATAGAATCTTGAAAGAATAGTAAGAAATGCCCTCTATCATTTTCAACGGTTTGACCAACAGACCACCATCATGTATGATAGTAAGGAAAAGCACACAATTCTCACATTGAACAAGCTGACAATATTAACATAATAGATTATTTGATTTTCAAAATAGGTTTTCTGTCAATTGAGAAATTGTTGCAGCTCTATATGCATCTGTCCTTATGTCATTTTTAAATAGTGAAAGGTTTTCATTATTTTACAGCCATGTTGATAGATTACTTTGTCATTTTATCACACAATTTAAAAGTTTGCTTGGAAGTAAAAAGAAGTAATCTTGCTAAGACTTGCCATTCTGGTCTTTATCCAGTAAGATGAGTGATACTTTTATTAACACAACTAAGTTCCAAAGTGCAATACCATGTCACTCTTTGGTGATTTGAAATGGGAAGTAATAATTGCTTTTTCATGCAGGATGTGTTTCAAATCACAAAACTTGAAACACTCTTCCAACGCTATTTAGGTCATCAAATGTATTTATTGTAGTGGAGAGACTGAAAAAAACCTTTTTTCTTTCGAGTACCTAGAAATACAATTCTGAATAGCCCATTTGAAAATGTGTATTATTCTGTGGTGATACTTTTTAATACACTATTGTCTGTTAAGTTTAAGTAAGTCATGATAAAAGGAAATGTTTGTACTAAAATGTACTTTAGGAAAATACCATCAATAATTAAAATAATAAGCATAAATAATGTTCATTAAAATCATTTAGTTTACTTATGAAGCCATTAAAGGTTTCTATTATTTTTGCATAATTGATGAAACACATTAAGAATATAGACTCCCTCCTCTCAATGAATTATTGTCAAGCACTGTACATGAGCCAAAACACATGTTAATTCTGGCCATTATACACCCAATTGGAATAATTAGGTGCCTTATAATTGTAAAGCTATAACTGCTACATGCTATATTATCTAATTGCGTTGAGATAACAGAAGGCAATTAGGTTATATCCTATTTTTTCTCCTAGCTCTGCCTGTTTCCCTCATCGTATTAACATGGATCATAATGGCAAACTGCACAGCTGCTTTTGTGATGACACACAAGTGCTCTTTAGAGACTTTGTTGACATTACTTTATTAGCTTAGTGCAATAAGAGAGAACGATTCTCTCTTAATACAAAAGTAATTTGATTTCTCAAAAGCAATAATAAGACCTTGATAAATATCCGTACCACAACTTCTTTAGAGTAACTTTAATGTGGATCAAGATTTGAACACTTAATGTGACTGATTTGTCACAATATGACTCTCAAACATAGAATCTCACTGACATGCCAATTCGGCGGTTGGACCACTTAGTTTGTCAAAGATATCAGTTTATTTTTTTTCCTTTTAACATCATGCCTCAGTGAAGCTCCTACTGTCAGTTTCACGGCAGATTTTCCTCACCTGAAAAGACTGAGGCTAAAGACATTTTAACAGCTTGCCATCACAGCTGCTTCGACAAATGTAATCCACAGTTTTTCTTACTAAATACTAAATCTATATAATTTTTGTCCCAGTATGACTTTCTACTGTTGCATCAAAGGATGTTCTTTCTTACCAAAATTTAGAATGTGCAGAGACTGCTGCTGTGAAAACTTTCCTCCTCTCCTACTCCAATTAAAGGTTAGGATCACACTGGCTACACACAGTAGTCTTACGGGTGTATCACATGAGGGTTTAAAATAAGATGTTTTACAGATAAATGGCTGGATAACACAACTCCCATGTCATGTAGTCATGCTCCTCGTGTGTTTTCTGTAAATACTTTTCATGTTTCTTTTCCCACTATGAAAGCTTGTCAGCAGTTAGAGAGATCGTTCTAAATTATTCTCAACACAATTATTGGCGTGAGACAGCGTGCTGATATACAGTGCGAGTAGAAGGCAACGCCATAAGTTTAACCTATGTGTTATCTGTTTGTCAATTGTTTCGTTGTAATAGAGGAAACAAGGAAATATTCTAATGAATGGAAAACATCTCCTTTTATCACAGAACTCCAAACTCCTTAATAACAAAACAATGGTGGGAAACCAAGGTTGTGTTCATCAAATATTTTACGTCATTGGTGACGGCATGGTCGGTGACTGACTCCGTTCCTCTTTTCTCTTCATAATCTATATGTTTTTTTCGGTTAATTTACTATTAAAAAATCACCACCGTGTGTTCCCACTGCTCTGAGAAAAAAGATAGATGTAATCATTTCCACAATTCAAAACATGTTTTAATTTAATGAAAGCTTCAGCTCAGACAGTGAGGAGATATTTACTGAATTTGAAAAAAGTGTATTGGATTAGAATCACAGACTCCGCCTTTAAATATGCCTTCAGCTTCTGTCTTATTCAGGACAATTCGGAAGTGTCTTAAACTTGCATTCTCTCTATTGACCAGCAGGGAGTGAGTCCCTGAGTCTGATTGTATGGAAGTCTATGAGAAAATGACCCTACTTCTCACTTGATTCATTATCATCATTATAATATTGATATATTATCATTATTAAACATTAGAAGAGTTTATGGTTTCAATGCTAGTTTCAAGTCTTCTTTAATACAGCACGATGTTCATTTAGTAAACTATGTTCCTATTTAGAGTAAAATAGACCATAAAGTGGAGTATGCTTTGGGGCGGGGCTACCTTGTGATTGACAGGTCGCTACAGTACCATAGCCGTATACAGCGTCTTGATGTCATTCCTCCGCCATCTAAATATGGTCACTTCCGTTCACTGGTTGCAAAAAAGCCAAACTCAAGGCTTTATATATATATATATATATATATATATATATATATTTTTTTTAAATCTAATTACAGGAATTTTTACAACCCTGTTTGTTAAAATGACGGACAACAAGAAAGTCTAACGCAACCGGTTAGAAACTAGATTTATAGCTATGGTGTGGAGCATCGATAATTTCAATGATAGGAACGATGGAAAAGGAGTTTCCGTCAAGTCATGACGCAGATTCCTTTCACATAATAATCACTGAGGCTGAGTGATCAACCAACTGTGAAAATCCTATCATAAACAGTGCTGTAACCATGTTAGAAGTGCTAACATTCAGTGGAAGACAGGAGCTGATCTGGAGAGTTCAGCTAGCCAGCCGCTAAATGAGTCAAATTAAACAGCCTAATGCTTCATCTACACACATAGGGAAGCACATTGCTACCGCCAGATAATCAGTCATTGACAGTGATTCACCAGATCTTGTAATGTGCTGATCGCTTAAATTCCAGTACCCAGAAAGGGGAGAACAGGGTTGTGCTATGCTGTGACTGCAATGGTACAATGTAGTTACGTAAAAAGTAAAAACATTAGCCATGGTAGAGCTAAGAGGGAAGGCTGACCAGAAGGCGCCACTAATCTTTTATTTCATGACATAGATTAGTCCCAAACGGTCGACTATATCTCAGAATGGGCCCCAATATTGTGCTTGCTGGCTCACTGGCTGTGACGCACTTAATAGAACAGGATCATGACACATTTTTTGGTTACAACTGTGTTTACTTTTCAATGTCATGTCACAATAGCTGCTGTGAAAAGGTCCTATTGATAAAGAGACTGTAGGGATGCTCGTGGCAATTTTATATCTTACAGCGTTGGACATCTCTGACGGGCTGCAGCCACGGCTTACAGAGTCAACAGTATATTCCTTTCTTTCTCAATGACAAATTTCATATATTTTTTTTATTTAACAATAGAAATAAATGGGTAAAGTCTGCTGGTGTGATTGAAAATTGAAATGAAATAGGTTCAATACTAAATACCTTTTTCCCGCTTTTTTGCTTCATCAATAATTCATTTTCTTTATTTTAAATGCCAAATAAAAAAAAATCAATGCAGCGTTTATTGGACAATTGCAAACAGTGCAGCATAACAACTACATTTAAACAGAACATGGAAATAAAAACATCAATTGAAGGCTACCCACAACTAGCGAGGATTCCGCTAACAGTCGTGTCTTAATGCTATGTGTGTGTGTGTGTGTGTGTGTGTGTGTGTGTGTGTGTCCATAACTCTACTGCTCTTTATCACTGTTATTGCATAGACCTTCATCACACTGAGAGCCACAAACCCTCCCCTCTTATTATGCCAAGAAGAGTGAAACTCATTACCACTGGGGGGAGCTCTCTCTCTCTGTCTCTCTCACTCTCTCTCTCTCTCTCTCTCTGTCTGTCTCTCTTTCTGTCTCTCTCTCTGTCTCTCTGACTTAAGTCTATCTTGCCCCTTTTGCTAAACCATCCTCTCCCATTAGTACATGTCTTTCTCACCTCATCCTTCTATTGTTTCCCTGTCTCCTGGTTAAGATAAACCAATGGGGCTTTTTGCTCTCTGACTCTCCCTGTGCCTTGTTTTTCATTTTCTAGTAGTGACCGTCGCAATTTCCTTCCGACTCATACACTGTTACCTCCACAACAGCACATACTACTATAGTTATAATTATATTTGCATGTATTTTAAGAACGGACAGTCCTTTTCCCAAAATGGGCCCGGCAGAGTTAGCTAACCACAACGTATACTATTGTTTTGGCAGCCTCTGACACTATCGACACCCTAATTGCCTAAATGTATTCTATTGCAGAAACTGCGGTATCACGCTAGCAGAAAAGGAGACAGTGAGCCACCTGCAGCTTCTGTCTTGTTTTGAAACGTCATGTGATGGTGATTTAAACCACCACTTTCAAACTGAATTATTTTTTGGAGCCTTTTTAAACCCGATAAAGGTGTTTACATCGAGCATTTATTATTCTGATCGAGCTCTTATTCGGATTGGTTTTGGATGATATTACCCCATGTAAATGCAGCTATTGACTGCCAAGCACAACTACACTTAAATTCATCTTTACACTCTGCTTTCTCTCTGCCTGTTCCTGTGTAGATGGTGGAGGGATAGAGGTCATAGGCCCACGACTCTGTAAATAATTTAGGGTAAGGACGCTCGTCTGTGGCATCACCAAGCCAGAAGACCGTCTCAGATACCGATATCGATACTTGGGCTTTGGGTATCGGCCAATACCGAGTACTGATCCAATACCAGTGTTTAATTGATAAGCTGTATGCCTCTTTGTGTGGAAGAGACTGGGTTCATTCTTTTATGTGTACGTAAGGTAAAATCAGGTTTGACTAAAACATTGCTTTTTGAACTTTGTAAAACAAAATGTAATGAATAAATACATATAAATGTACTGATTTTTTATTTGTCAAAATAATGTTAATGATACCAGAACGGCCTATCACTGATAAACAATCCAGATATTTCAGTTGGTATCGAGTCGGTATCGCTGAATCTTTGATAAACACCGTCCTTTCAAAAAGAACATACTATTAAGTTCACTGATTACCTACACATCTATGCATAACTTATATATAATGTATTCATATGTTCAAAATTATTTTCAAAAAATGTAGAAATCGTTTACAGCATATGCACATATTAGCTTGTGAAGTAATTGTTCAATGTATGGCAAATATGGCTGTGATGCACAATCTCAAAAAGTACATTTTAATGTGACTATTCTGAGCTCTATGGAAGTGTTCTTATGATGTCTAACCATTGATGGATGAATCTCATACAAAACGTCAAATGCAAAGTATCAGAGAAACTACAAGAGTATTAACTGTAGCAAGGGTACATTGCAGGAATAAATTCAATGTCCTAGTAGAGGACATCAGCAGAGCTGTGAAGCACTGTAGGATTTATGTATGTAGGATAATTCATTGCCTTCAATAACTCTCACTGATAAGTAAAGGGGTATGTAGCAGGAAGGTAAGTCAATCCAAGTCATATATTTGACTTGCTTGTCATTTCCAAAAGGTGCTGTTTTAACTGGATACATTTGTTTTTGGATTTATTGATATAACAATAATAATACTTGGGTATTCAGCACATCTGGCCAACATCCTCCCCCTAGGGCTGTGACTTTATTTCGTATTAAAAATAAAATGCAGCATCATTTCTTTTAGCCCAAAAACATTACCAAGCGGCTTGTGTTGTCCAACAAACCTAAGTATTTTATTGGCGCTCTTTGAAATTGTCCTGACGATATAGTTTTAAAAAAACAACATGAAGTTATTGTTACTGATAAATCAAATAGTTGTAACTGCTCTCGCAGTCTCACCATCGTTGACAAGCTGTCATGTTTTTATTTTGTTGCCTTGCAAAAGCACCAATGAAAGAGGGTTTGCTGCTCACTGAGGGGTTTTGGTCCGGTTTCTAAGTCGGTGGCAGTCGTGGGTATTCTGTTGGATGGTGACTTTGTAGATGGGAGCCGAGATTTGTGGTGTTTCCATCTTTAGTCTCGACATGTTAATCGCACAGTTTACAAATCACTTTCTTCACGTTCTCTGACTCCCCCTTTTCATACGATTTTAAACCAAAGAATTGCCAAATAGGCACATATGCATAATTTTTTGCTAATGAGAGCAGACATCTTTCCTTAGGGCTACATGGATTATTACTTGGGCTGTACCAAAGAGTTTGAAGCTTTAAGGTTTCATTCATAACACTGTCAAATTATCATGAATTACTTACAGATGCATTGCTTGCAATAGTCCACCTTCTCTTCCCTTCTCTCTCTCTCTCAAACACGCGCAGCAATCAAAACAATGCTGTGTCCTAGTCTGTGTGTAATTATCCAAGTCATGTTTTTATCAAACTAAATATTCTGCTTCAATCCATGTTTTGTTGCCTCTCAAAAACACGATTTGCACTGCAGTCAAAAACTATTTACTCCCTCTCACACAGCTGTATTAACAGCACCACAAAATACATATATGTATATGCCACCATAACACAGGATCAGACCTATGCTATGTTACTTTTTTGATATGCTAGACAATGCCATGAAGTACAGCAAAAGAAAAAGAAAATGACTAAATATAACGCAAAATTCACAACAGGCGTTATTGTTGTTGTTGTTGCTGCTAGTGTTGAAATGTGAGGACTGTTATCGCGGTCAAGCAATTTCGAGTTGGTCCATAATCCATTTATATCACCCAAGATTAATATATTTAGTTAACTATTATTTGAAGTATTTGGCATTTGTTGACATTAAATGACACATATGTTATTTTATCACAACTTTCCACGAATTTTGAGGTCAACGTTCAGTTCTCATTGTTTCCCATAGTGCGGCTGTCTTGCTTAATGCTTCTTGCATTGCTGGTATACTGCATGCAAGCAGTTCACCTCTACTAGTGCTTTCAACCTGGACCTTGCCTGAATATATTGAAGGATGGGACATTTGCAGACTGGCTTTGTGAGACTAACACATACAACGTGAGGGTATTCATGGAAAGGTATGAATTCTAGCAATATGTAATGAGTGAGATGAGGCCACATATTGAAAATCATGTACAGCTGAGCAGACAGAGCCTGGGTGTTAATCACAATTCTGACATGACTGGAAGGTTTCGTGTTTGATTTTCATGTCAGTAAATTTCCCCTCTGTCAATCAGTGTCGGGCGTCTATTAGGAAGGTACAAAAGCATTTCCTGCTCCATGAGTTAACTGATGCGGTGCTCTTGCCTTTTGATGAAATGCATTACACATATTTAAGTAAAAAGATTGAGGGATACTGATTACTGTGTAATGGGTAAAATATTTCTTGTACGTATGTATTCTTTGTAAGTGCCTTTGTGTATTTAAAACCAAAGGAATGATGCCATGGTCTTGATCACCTGAGTGAGATGGCACATGGCTGTCTTAAATGATGCTAAGATAAATCAGACCATAGCTCACTGTCTTTGGCTTCACTGACATGTGACACCTCTGCCATTTACTCGTCTATTACTAATCACTTATCTAAGAGTGGTGGTAAACTTCCCTCTTTCCATGGCACATACCTTTGATTCATTCCATTCCCTTATTAGGCGTTAGTATTATCTACGTTAGCCAAGGTTTTTCTCTGTTTCCTTAAAGCCACCTTGCTCAATAGATCAAATAGGCTTCATGCGGTTACATTGATCTGTAATGTTCTTGCTTCTTTTACCCTAAGGACTGCAACTACGCAGTGACTGTGACAACAGCTTCCGTACACCTCTGCTTGAGCACCATCTTAAGCAGCCTTTATCCTGGTTTAATTTTGAGATAAGTCTGTAGACAATTGTAAGTTGCTTGAAATCAAACCATGTCAGAACTATGGGTGAAACACCCCATTTTTGAACATTGTTTTTGGAATGTGTGTCTTTCCTTTTGTATACTCTAGAGTAGAGGATCTCTGCTTGAATAGAATACTCTCTTTATAGTCAGCGAAGATTCAAATGTTTACAAAAACAAACACCAACTGTGTGATTCATTAAAATAAAATTGCATATTTTTTGCTCTGCTCTGTGAATCACTTGTCCTGAGTTTTCATTTGAAAAAAACAACCATACAAAAGGGGGTAATTTATATTTTCTTTTTTATGATTTTATGATAAATCTTCCATAATTCCAATGGAATGCCTTTCCAGTATCGATCTATGTAGATGGCTACCCATATTAGCTTTCCTGCTGGAGTCTCCTTGTTATCTAACTTTCAAACATGAACAACCTTGGACTTGGAGTTTTACATGAGTTTTGTGAAACCTGCAAATAGTGTGTGTGGGTTTAGGCTGAAAAAGTCAATGTTCTTACACTATGTACTTTCTGAGATTCTGAGCTTGGCCTCCACTTTGTGACACTGTTGTTTCACCACACCTAAAGGCAATGCACTCATTGTTCACCAATCAAACTTTCATTATCACAGTCCGGATTTGATTCTTCAGGCTCAAACACACCGACGACACCGTCTCTCACCTTTTGATAGTAGCCTTTAGAAAACTGACAGTTGTCAGATCTCCGAAGCAGTAAAGTGTGCATCTTTGTATTTGACTGAACAAAAAACAACCCTGAAATGTTTTCTGTGTGCTCCTTTGAGGTTCCCAATCCCCCTTTTCACTTCATGCACATCATTACCATTTTTCTAATCATCACATTTAAGATCTTTTCAAATGAATTATCAGACAGACACAGTCTCCTCCTCTGAAAGAGAAAATAATACGTCATGTGTTCGAATTCAAGTGGGTTAATTTCTGGATCCAGAAGGTGTTTTGAATCCAAAAACTTAATTAAAGAATATAATCACTCAACGTGTTTTATTCAGAACACTATGTCAGCCAAAAAGATGATGGGATTGATAATCAATGAAATACTTGAAGTGGCACCAAGAATTCCTACCGATGCCACTTCATACCAAACACATGCAAGAGGTGGGAATGCATGGTACATTGTTTCAAGCCTCAAGTGCCTTCTAGAACTTTTTTTCCCATTACTTTTGAATATTCAACTGTTGCTCATTGGTCATAATTCTTACTTCAACAATGAATGCTCTCAAAGACATATTGTCAATAATAAATAAGGAAATAACAAAATTAATAACCGACTAAAATGCACACATAAAGGCACATTGTACTGTGGCTCTAAGCACTTTGACCACATTATTTAATTCTGTTTTGTCTACGATCGAGTGTGGTTGCATATAATGTACACAATAAACAGTCTATAGCATTAGTTACTTTGGCCCATACATGAGCGATTACTACAAACTGGTTAGATTCAGGAAAATATTGTGGTTTGGGTTAAAATAAATGTTTGTGACATATCTTACTTAGTTAAGTACTTAAGTTACATAACAAAAGTAAGGTTAAATAAGTCATCTTTGACTTTTGCTATTACACGGGACATGAACAGCGTTTTCTTGACTGAAAGTCCTGTGTTGGTTGGTCCCTTACCAATGCTGACTTTGACATTTTTTATATTACGTCACCCGACTTCCTTAGAAGTAGCCCTGTACGTGGATTGTACATGAATTACAGTGCACTACTTCTTACGAACAGTGAATGAGAACAGTCTGGACATATACACAAGGACCTACTATTGGTTCTCAATTCATCCAAAAATGATTGTCTTATGCTCTGGTTTATGCTCTTAGACGCTTGTTTAAAAAAGGAGATGCACGTATGAATTCTGGTGACTAGTAGTTCTCTTGAATACCTATGTTGAATACACTTATTGTAAGTCGCTTTGGATAAAAGCGTCTGCTAAATGACTGTAATGTAATGTAATGTCTTAGCATGCAGCAAGAGGCCTAGCTTTGCTCCTTCTCCTGACCCAAGTGTGGGAGAGTGGGTGAGAAAGGTAATTAAGGCTGACAAGACGGATCATTTAGGGCTTATAAACCACTCTTTATTGATGCCAGAAAGCTCTCCCACTCCACTTGTGGATTTATCATGAGTGTTGCAGGGTTTGTTACCTCTCCCACCTTAAGGCTGTTAGGATGGCCAGAAAAATTGCAACAAATGAGACACTCATTATTTAAACTAATTACACAGTTTAAAATGGGCAGCTGATAGTCAATCCACATTCATCACAAGCTGTGTTTGGAACCTGGTTTTTGCTTAGCATGTTGTTGCTGTCCAGCATATTATCCTGGTTTGAATTTTAAAGAATAATAAACTTATTGTAGAGAAAATTATCTTCCTTCCACATATCCCAAAAATACATTCCTAGTCAGGCCTTTTTACCGTATTTTCCCACATATGAAGTTGTCTGAATGTTAGATCATCATCGCCGTTAAAGTTAACAAAATATAAAATGGCCGAACAACAATGTTAGATGACGAATGTTGTAACGTTGTTACCATAACAGCAGTGGTGCAAAAATTACCTTCAACATGTGGGGCGATGTAGAAACATTTAGGAAATACATTTTAAGTGGCTTCTACAAACAGAAACACATTTTGTGTGTTGATAAGCCTGATGTGTATATCATGCTTTGATGTGGACAAAAAGTAAACAGGTCATGGGACTGTCTTGCTGCTGCTGCCCTCTTGACGAAGCGCTCCAGGATGCTTTCGCTTTCGGTTTGTGCATCACTGTTGTACTGCTGTGATAAGCCATTTCCAATTTGCAGAGCTTTCAGAACACCTCTTTGTTGGGTCTCTGTCTAAAATACTTCACACACTCAAAGGATTGTGGAACAGTTTTTAGCTGCAGCTCGTAATGCATGGGTATGCATGCACTGACGCATGTTATGCAAATTGACATATATTTGTGATGGATGACGTTGATTACGTCAAGAAGTCACTACAGCCGTAAAGCCGATTTCTTAAATGCCATGTAAACAAGAAACACACTTTCCTGGTCAACGGATCAACATTTTTGAGGGAGAAAGCTGGTCTCTTTTGTATGTGCTGGAACTGGAATTGTTATTATGGATGTTACAAGAACTTATCATGAACAAAGAGTATTTCTACGGTCTTATTAAAGCTGAAATAGAAATGTTTAAATATGTCAATATTCCTAGCTCAATAGTAGAATTTACAAATGCTCATTGAAGAAAAACTGTCTGCTCTCTTTTAATATGGAGCCTGTGCGCTCTTCATGGTCACCGTAAATGAGAAGAAATGAGAAAAGCAGCATCTTTGTGTCCGATGCCAGGTTTGGTTCTAAGTTAAGATAGGCAGTAGGAGAGAAATCTGCATGGAAACATGAGGTTTACAGTAAACAGTTTTTGTAGCGCATGTCATTTCTCGCTCTCGTTTCTTCGGCCTTAACCTGGCTACCCAACAACTCACTCAGAGTAATTTCTTCTGTGCATGCAAATGTAGTGTCAACACTCTCTCACATGGACTTGTACCCCACACTGCTGCTGCTGCAGTGTGCACACTGCAGGTGAGAGCCCGGTCCGACACGTGGCAATAAGAGGCCCTGCGTCTTCCTCCTTTGGGAACACAGCAGCCTCCTTCCATCTACCTCTTCATGTGTGTTCGCATCACTGATCTTCACACATGGCATCATCTTCAAGGCTGACCTACAATAAAGCTCATTCCGGTATCTTCTTTGTTTCAGTCTTCCCAGACTCAGGCACTCCCACACAAAGGGGAGTCAAGCAGAGCACAGTTCATCAATAGGTTAGTGACAGTATAGACAGTAACAATGAGATACTTCTCTGAAATTTACACACACACACCTTTCAAATGTTTTTGTCATCTCCTGTTGTGTCATGTGCTGCAGGAGCTAGAACTTTTACCTGAAAATGGCTTTTTTGTCAATATGCCTGATGCATTTTGTTATATCAGCATTAGATCCCAATATTACAATCAATGGATCAAGGACAGATAAAGCTCCCAGAATCAATAATTCACCGATAAATGTTAATGAGCTCATACATTTCCCCCTTTTGGCTCTCTATATATGTCTGTACTGTAACTGACTAACAATTCATTATTCTGGTATGATTCTGAATATGTTTTACCTAATTAAGACAGATTTCCACTAATATCACTTACAGTCAAACTGTAACATATAACTGACTTTTTATACTGATCTCCAATGCACTATATTAATAACTCATACTAAAAAAGTTCAGATTCTGTTTTCTAATCGTGAGATTCAGAGCTTTTCTTTTTTACCAACTTGATTGCTTTCTGCAGTGTGAACAGTAACTGATAGCCAAAACACCAATTATTTCTGTGATCATTTTTGGGCTAATCTATTTACAATAGAAGTGAAGGGTGACAAAATCTAAAGTCCTCTGACAAAAAAAAAAAAAAAAGTATTTAAAGTGTATCTGAAGCTTATGAGGCTTCAACTGTCCACATTAGACAGATGGAAGGATACAGGGGTCAGCCGAAACACAGTGGGGAGGATATTTGAAGGGTGCAATTTAGTATGCTATTTGCTATTTTATTGAACAGGACAAGTGCTCTTCATCCACTCCAAGTCAACTCATGCAGTGTGTATCAGCAGATCAGACATAAAAGGACAAACAGAAAAAAAAAGATTATTTGGGGAACAAACAAAGAGCACACAAATAACCACCGTCTTTGTCTCCGTCTCTCCCTCACTTGTATGTGACAGGTAGACATGGAACTCAAACAAACTTCACCCACCTCTCTTTTGAGTTAAGTGTGAAAAGCCAGTGGAGTATGTTTTTTTTCATGATCGGCAGACTCTGCATCCAAATACAGCAAAAAATTAAAGTAAGATATATTTCAAACACATTATTTTTGCTTTTCCAAACATGATATTCAGATTTAGGAACTACCCTAGCTCAAACAGTGCTCTCGTCTCTCATTCCCCTGCGGCTCGATTTATGCTGCCGACCTCTTTTCCATTAGTGTCTGTGCCCCTATAGTTCACTTTAAAATTACACCAATGTAATGTCAGATACTAACTTTGTATCGGAGTGTGTGCATGTTCAGCCTTTTATAAAGGCTATTCAGTGTAATTATAGCGCTGGGTTAAGTTGTTCCCAAGAGAAGGTTGCAGCACATAACATCTAACCACATCTAACCGCAAGACATACCTTTTATGTTGTGTTGTGCTTAGCTTCACACTGTGAGAGTTTGCTGCTAATGTATGAAAAAGAAACATCTTGGATTATAGAAAGAAAGAAAATCCCCAATCATTCACTTGCAAGAAATAAATGTATAGGCAAGATAAGCTCATTACAAGGGACCTGTTACGATAATATTTCATCCAAAAAAAGTGGTTGTCTCCAAAATAATTGTGAAAAACAATGTCATTTTAAGACCATTTTATGCCACTGATTCAATGATAATATAGTAGCACAATACTGCAAGTACACACTTTTGAGAGGAATGAACTTTTAATTCTTAATATTATTCAGACTAATAATGAATAATATTCATATTGGAATTGGAATATGAAAAAAAATCCATCCATCCATCCATCCATTTTCCTCCGCTTATCCGGGGTCGGGTCGCGGTGGCAACAGGCCAAGCAGGCTGACCCAGACTTCCCTCTCACCGGCAACATGTTCCAGCTCATTCTGGGGGATCCCGAGGCGTTCCCAGGCCAGCTGGGAGATGTAATCGCCTTCCGGCTCAGCTCCCTCTTCACCAAGACGGTCCGGTGCAGCGCCTGCTTTACTGCTGCAGCCGCACCGATCCGTCTGTCGATCTCCCGCTCCATCTTACCCTCACTCGTGAACAAGACCCCGAGATACTTGAACTCCTTCGCTTGAGGTAGGCACTCCGTCCCCACCTGGAGGGAGCAATCCACCAGTTTCCGGCAGAGCACCATGGCCTCAGATTTGGAGGTGCTAACTCTCATCCCCGCCGCTTCACACTCGGCTGCAAACCGCCCCAGTGAATGCTGGAGGTCACGATCCGAGGAGGCTAACAGGACCACATCATCTGCAAACAGCAGAGAGGCGATCCCGAGACCCCCGAACCTGACGTTCTCCACCCCCTGGCTGCGCCTAGATATCCTGTCCATGAAAGTCACGAACAGGACCGGAGACAAAGGGCAGAGAATGCGGACACAGCTCCTACTGCAGTCGTACAGAGACCGGATCGCCCGTTGTAATGGGTCCGGCACCCCATACTCCCGCAGCACCCCCCACAAGAACCCCCGAGGGACCCGGTCGAAAGCCTTCTCCAAGTCCACAAAGCACATGTAGACTGGTTGGGCAAACTCCCAGAACCCCTCCAGTAGTCTTGCGAGGGTAAAGAGCTGGTCCACTGTTCCACGGCCGGGACGGAATCCGCATTGCTCCTCTTGAATCTGAGGTTCGACAAACGGTCGGAGCCTCCTTTCCAGCACCCTGGCATAAGCCTTCCCCGGGAGGCTGAGTAGTGCGATACCCCGGTAGTTCGAGCACACTCTCCGGTCCCCCTTTTTGAAAATGGGAACCACCACCCCGGTCTGCCAGTCCATGGGCACTGATCCCGACCCCCATGCGACATTGAAGAGGCGTGTCAGCCAGGACAGCCCAACTATGTCCAGCGCTTTCAGCATCTCAGGGCGGATCTCATCCACCCCTGGCGCCTTGCCACCGAGGAGCTTTTTGACTACCTCAGCGGCCTCTGCCAGGGATATGGGTGAGCCTCCCCCTAGATCTTCAGGCGCTGCCTCCTCTGCAGAGGACATGTTGGTCGGGTTTAGGAGTTCCTCAAAGTGCTCTTTCCACCGCCCGACAATGTCCCCTGTCCGGGTCAGCAGTTCCCCCCCCTGCTGAGAACAGCCTGGGGTAAGCCCTGCTTTCCCTTCCTGAGCCGTCGGATGGTTTGCCAGAACCTCCTTGAGGCCAACCGAAAGTCCTTCTCCATGGCCTCCCCGAACTCCTCCCATGCCCGAGTTTTAGCATTCGCGACCACCGCAGCTGCAGCCCTTCTGGCCTGCCGGTACCTGTCAGCTGCTTCGGGAGACCCCTGGGCCAACCAGGCCTTGAAGGTCTCCTTCTTCAGCTTGACGGCTTCCCTCACCTCCGGTGTCCACCACCGGGTTCTCGGGTTGCCGCCCGGTTGAAAAAAAATCAAATTTCCTAAATAAAACATGAATAAAATAACACAAATGGACACTCGGGCTCTGTAAACAAATGTACTGAAACAAACAAGCAATATACTGCAAATCGAGTTTCTCAATGGTAAGGAACTTTAACAAAGTGCATAGTAACAACAGTTTAGTTGTAAGTTAGATTGCCACTTTTTGACATGCTGGCAACATTTTGATGTTTCTAGGGCCATTTTGAGGTCAGCAGAAACAATCAAGGTAGTTTCGTTATATTGTACAATGAGTAGATAACGTGATTATGGTGACAGGCCAAACAGTTGGTCAATGTCTGCTTTCAAATGAGTCTATATGTTGGTTAGTCTTAGAAAGCACTTCATCCACAGATAACCATCAAACCTGCAGTTTTATCGATATGTCAACGAACTGTGCCCAAAGCCCAAGTTGTATCATATAGGCTCTATGCTAACGCAATCTGTCTTAATTTCACACTTCCTTGGGTTGGCTGGTATCATTGGCAGCCTTAAGGACTCCATAACAGCCCTCAAACGCTGCATATGCTCTTGACAGCTGTTCCTATAGACGATGGTGCCGTTTGTGTAGACTGTAACTCAAATTAAATTAGAATTTTGTCGTGAAGAGGGTGGTAAGCTTGAAGGCAAAGCTCTTAGAGATAGGTTGAAAGCCTGCTGCTTGTTTCGTGGTTGATCAAGACGCCTCTCTGTGGTAGTGTTTCGATTAACTAAGAGGAGACGAGTGGGACAGACCCACAACACTCTGGAGGGATTACATATCCTGTCTGGACATTGTGCGGATTCTGCGGATCCCCCAGAACGAAATGGAGGATTTAGCTTGGGAGAAGGATGTAAATGGGCTCGGTTGCTTAGCCGGCTGCCACAATAAGTGGACGAAAGTGGATGTATAGACTTTGCTGACTAATAATTAGTTTATAGTCAGTTTACCATGGTCAAATAGCATTGGGCATCTCCTGCCCAACTGGCTCAGGATGATGGAGTATATTATTGATTAATCAAATAATTCTTAATGGTGATTGAGTGATTGATGTCAATGACATCTCTTCAAAGGACACTGTGATCATCATAAGACTCTCAGGGAGGCAGCAAGGTCATGGCGGCATCTGTATTCGGGTAAGCTTGACATTATATTTGTCTGACCTAGTCAGAGAGAAGATGGATATAATTGGTAAACCACTCAAGGCAGCTCTATCCTATATGCACTTATTCATAATTGTGTTGGTTGCCTGGTGATATTGCTGTTGCATAGCAAGCTGGCTCTCCTGCAGCAGGTTAGGTTATTGCTGGACTTCTCACAGCAAATACTCTTGTTCTGCTTTTAGTTTTTACGTTGTGCATTTTTTTTTTTTTGGTTGAGTTCCTGTGTCCTCTCCCTGTGTGGAGTTACACAGATCCTGCTAACTATGTGCAATGCTCTTTAGTACCCGGCTACACCGCTCCTGTCTGTCTCTCCCTCTCTAGTCATTCTACTGTAGTCAAACCTATAAGTCACACAGTAAGCCATTGTTAATGTTGATCAAGCCTGACCACAGCATATGCTCACCACATACATGTAAACTGTGCATGGTATTAGATGTTCACTGTTATTTTTCACATCAATGACCAAACTGGCCTCACTCCATTGTCCTCTGCTGTGTCGATGCTTTGATCATCCTTGGCTTCCAATATCAGATGTTATCTCCCGGTGTGTCATATTCAAATCTCCCTCTTATTGACTCGCAAAAACCACAAAAGCAGTATTCAGAACTCATTTTCTGGTCTTTGTCAAAAGTGTCGCATTGTAAAATTGTTCTAATTGCCCACCTGATGATTCCCAGGGTGTCCGTTTAAACAAACACTATCCATTCCGATGAAGACTGATGTTGCACACAGGTTTGCATTTCAGCTTGCGACAACAAACTAAACAACTATCACTCAGCATTAAAGGAATCAAGGGCTTTATTCAAGATAAAACACCGACAGTACAGTACGCAGTATATCTGTCCAATATAGACAGTAAAAACGTTGCTGTTAAACAACAAACACAAGGACAGATAGTTATGTATTGTTTGAGTTTGTCTGTTTAGTTTTTCACATGAAATGTTTTAAAAAGGGCCTGGAGCAGAACAAATCAACAAATCTTCTGAGCTGAGGGCATTGCCCTGTGCATGGTTGTGTAAGTGTGCGGTTTCTTTCCATCAGTTCAAATCCCTCTTTGTACTCGACAGTGTCGGTGATAAAGGGTGCAGCCATTATTCCCCTTGGGTTGTTAGGCAGAAGTGGCCTAGCTGAGATGACAGGTAGTAGACAGAGTTATAGCTCAGTGCTGACTGGCTAGCCAGTCTAGCTGACTGATTAAAAAAAAAAATGTGCCTGGTTTGGAGGTGTGAAGTCCAGTGTATACTCGGGGTATCTCATGCTAACAGCAAGTGAATCTGACTGACCAAGACTCATTTTTACATTCCCAGTTTCACTCCCTTATTGTAATTATTCCCACCCATATCAGTGTGGTAGATAATACGTTATTTGGTTATATTACTATATGAGAATACTAAGGCAGAGATAATAAAAGTGTATGTTGATTTCCATTCTAACAACACACTTTTACCTGTTGAGACTGTCTTTGTGGATTTGTATACAAAGAGTATGAGTGGCATTTGTAAGTGATTGTCACATTCTCTCAGGTTCAGCTAAGACTCAACACAGACACAGACACAGGAGACAAGGTGAAGTGGAAAACTAGGTATTTTACTGGTCACCAAAAAAAGGCAAAGTCACAAAAAAGGCAAAGTCACAAACCATGGAACGTAGAGAGACAACACGAGGGATCAACACTGGAGACACGATGAGCACACAGGGAGGAGCAAGGCCGGAACATGACGCACAGGGGAACGAACAAAGACGATCTGACAACCAGAACAGGGAAAGCAGGGGAGTATATATGTGTGGGGTGATGAGAAGATTGAAGGCAGCTGGGTGGACTGGGCAGGTGAGTTGGATGAGTGCAATCAGGGGACACACACACCCACACATACACAGACACAGAGACACAGGAACACAGGAACACAGGGGGCAAAGCCTAAACCGTGACAGTGATGCCATTGGCCTATTTGATTTTTAATAATTTGAATGAAGTCAGACTGTATGCATAGCATGCACGCCAACTGCACATGCTCCAGTTTTGTTCAAGACTCCAGTCCTGTTGGTGGCATTTGCACCTCCACCTGATTGGACAAGAAAAAGAAGAATATATAATGTCATCCTGGCAATAGGTAACATAAAGCGTTTGTTACACAGAATCACCTGGGAAGCCGTCATTGGTAAAGGACAGGCACTTTCCAAAAATAGTTAGCAGGTGATTGGATGAACCGCCTGTCTGTCACTGTCCATCACAGGCTAACAGGAGAAGAGTCAGGAGAAGGGGAAGAAAAACACTTTTTCTATCGCGAACAGCCTTCAGTACCGTTCTTTGCTTCTCTTTCAATCAGGAAATACTTTCTGGTTCTGACATAACTGATGTCTTTGAAACATGTACGCCAAACTCTTAAGGTCGCCATTGTTGTTGAGAATGAACAGTCACCAGTCCGCTCGTCTCAAACACACCTAAGCCACGCCCGTAGCTGCCAGTAGCTCCTTTCAGGACGCTGATTCGTACAAGGTGAACTTCTAGGGATGTCAGATCGGAAAATACGTCTATATGATGATCCAGACCGCATGGACAAACACATTTTTTTGTGTTCAAATTTTAAGGACTAAATAAACCAAATGCATGTGCGATTGGTGCTGCGACAAGGTGATCTTCCTGGCTGAACCTACTCTGCAACTTCATAACTAACATGAGAAAAGAAAGTTCAGCTGTTTCGTACATTTATTTTGAGGTGAGAGGTCTGTCAGCAGCAAGAAAAGCAAACATATCTATCTTAGCAAAGCACCAAATTGGATAGAACCATGCCAAGTCCGTCTCGGGCATCGGGCCAACAGAGAGCAGAGGCAGGGCTTTAGTGCTGAAGCAATACAAATAGAAAGATGAGAACGATGGAAAACATGTCTTAATATAAACATTCAAATTCTATTTTGGAGTCAGGAATGCAGGAAGCAAAATGATTGGTATACCATATACTTAACAAAAAAAACAGACATGAAAAAACTTTACATCGATATTTATTTTTTATTGTCTCTGCATGTCTTTAAACTCCACAATGTAACACCCCTAAGTTGTGGAAGTCTAACAGCCTCTATTTGGGATGCTGTATTACATAAATTGTATACATTTCACATCAACAGCTATCTTCCCCGTCTCAAGGTCTGACTCACAAAACAGAATGCGCTAATGATATTATGGCACGCGCACATAACGTTTTTCAGCTGAGTGCAATTTGCTCTTTTTTGCATCCGACGGTAATTGTCCATGTTGCATAAACAGTATAAATGTTGCCTTTGCCATAATAGGAAAAAAATGTATTTCCAGATCGCGAGCTAAGGTCGTGAGCAGTGAGATTCTCAGGCTTTCCTCAAAACTACAAGCAACGAATTTAAACTTGACAGCGAGAAACTGTAATTGTGATTTCATATACAAAGTGAATAGGAAAGTCTGGGCGTGGCACCCCTTATGAATGCGCTTCAGTTACCACCAACTCGCTAAAGATGCTAAAAGTTTCAATGCAACTGCATGTGGCTACTAGCACTGATCTTTGTCAATTGGACTGATTTTGCAATGAGGCTCATTTGCATAGAAATGGGGACTATTTTGCATCAGATTAATGCATATTATGTGCAAATAACACAGGAACGCCAAGATGATATTTGCTTGGTTGCACAGTTTTGGGCACATTTCACCCAAAAGCGGGTGCTTCGAAAATGACATGCTTTCTTTTTCTCTTGTTTGTGCAGGTTTAGCGGCCGCAAAATCCGTGCAATCCTTTTTGCCCTTCAGTGTGGTGTAAATGATCCTGTTTTCTTCTCTCTCATTTCTATCTCTCTTCCCTCAAACACACACACACACACACACACACAGTATTTTGGGAAGACGTCCAGCTGCCGTTGTGAGAGTGACTAATGACCCCTTTCACAGCACAAACACCACATAATCAGAGATGCTGAGGATCTGTGTCTGCCCGCTGTCCTGTCTGAGTAATTACTCCAGGGACTCAATTAATCTACCACCCAACAATCAACCCAGCTGTATACATACTTGTTGCCCACTGCTGTGTCCCAGTATCTTGGTTGAGGAATGAGTGCGTCACATCTTCTGTTGTAATCCTGTGCTATTCAAATTTTGCTGGAATCTGGTAGCATATTTTAAAAAAAAGGAAATTAAAACCTTTTCATTTGGATATTTAATTTTAACCTTCCTCCTGTGTTGGCTTTCTGTTACCATCTCTTATGTTAACGGGTCGGTTTTGACCCGTGTCTTAAATCAGCTGTAAAATACACTAAAAACAATTATCTATCATCCAATTTGTTTCTCATCTCTTGGTTACCTTGTTAGGCTTCCTTATCCATGAACATATTGGTTTTAATATTTTTGGTGTGGGCCTCTGGGCCTTTTCTTTGTCAGTATACCCCTCGATTTCAATTAAAAGAATGTTAAAATGAACCTCAAGAGAATCATATAAATAAATAAAAGGTTGTTGTGTTACCTGACTATTACTGAGGGGTATTAGAACACATCTCTTAAATAAATTTGTTTTATTTATTTTTTCATTTTAATATTATTAACTATAGTAACATCTATGGTGTTAGGGTCAATTTCGACCCATATATATTTACTTCAAGAAAAAGGCTCAAAAGTATTTTTTTCAGCACCCATCTGTCCCAGACATCCCTAATGGGGGCAAGCTTGTCAGATATTGCTCTGGTATCTCTGTTGTCAAATCTGAGGACTCTTGATATCATTTGAAAGGTCTGAAGTGACATTGTTGCCCGGAAAATATTTCTGCCTGTCGATGCGTCCCAGAGACTATCAGTGGCCTCATTGCAGGATCTGTACACTCCAGCAATAAGAAGAACACCAATATAAGCATCCAGGTATTCCTCATCAATGTCTTTCCACATGTCGCCATGGACTTTTTTTCCTTCAAGGTTTGTCATAGCAATGATGACTCTTTTTAGTGACAATGGCATAAATAGCTCAAAACATGTCTTGATGTCACTGACTCTCATCACAGCAAACCTTGTGATTCCAGGGGTCATTTTGATGACATTTGCAGCAGCTGCCCTGCCATGTACATCATGAGGTACTGAGCTCCAACACATCTTACCATTTTTGGACTTGTATCTTTCAGCGGGAGCAGCTTCACCACCGGTGACCTCCTCATCAGACTCATCAGATGTGTCTGTGTCTTCTGGATGCTACTCCACATTGTCTTCCTCCTCAGAAACCTGCTCATCCGTCTCGCTATGCTGCTCTATGTCCTCTCCCTCATTTTCACCAAAAATATGATCCAGAACTTGTCTCACTGAAAATCTTTTCATTTTTGCATGCTGCAAATTGGAGATGTGCACTCTGCAAGTCACCAACTCTATACTGAATTGACCTCACATGTCTGGACATCCGTCTTCGTTTGTTTTGTTTTTGTGCAGGTATACTGGATAACAAGGCAAAATGAGAATCCCCTAAAGCTCACATGATTGGGAGAGGAGCTGGCTGTCAGTGTGTTGGCTGACGGTGCACTTATGATTTCAGTTTTGGCTCTAATTATTGCTTTATAATATTATTTTTATAACTGGGTCGAAACCGACCCTAACAACACAAAGGTCATAATTTCAACCAGAGCATTTTATAATTTAGCGAAAAAAAATGTTTTTGTTTTATTTTGTTGAAATAGAGGTTCCTGACAAAGTCAAAAAGCCTTGATGCAATAAACAAATTTTTTGTGGTTCCTTTAAGCATTTAAAACCTAAAACGGGTCGGTGCCGACCCTAACACAAGAGGAAGGTTAAAACAATTTGTAGCAACCCTTGAGCTAAAGCCATGTCCGCTCTGCAGGTGAACAACACTAATACAGTTTACATTTATGTGTTTGGCTGAACATCCAATAAAGTTATCAAAAAAAGCTAATCTTAGACTTTATTTCGTTCCAAATCATTAAATGCTCAAGATGTAGCCCTATTGAAAAACTCTACAGCTGAACAAACTTTCTTATATCAATGCAGTTAAATCGATTTGACTCCAGATTGTTATGGGGCCATTAGTTCATACATTAGAAGGAGATTCACAATGGGCACTTTAGCCTACTTGCTCATTATTTATTACTGGATTATTTTATTATTGTCCAAATGCACAATATAGCTTTATATTTGTGCCTGCCACAAATCTACAGTTGTGTCTGACAGGAAGGAAAGATATTTGAATATATTAAGTCAGTGACTCAACTGGGGCCAGCTGCCTTGCAGGAAATTCAGTACATGGTTTAAAAAAATGCCCCATGAGTGAAAAATGATTTCCATTTTAGCTATTTATTCTTAAAATGACATAATTTTGAGCAAGGCAGCTCATTCTTGAACTTTAATCTTTGCTGACTGCAGTTATTTATTTCCTTGAATAAATCAATTATTTATCAAAAAAATCATCCCATCATGATTTCCTAAAGCCAGGTTGCTTTAACAGGCAGGAAGAATCCTTTTCTGGATATATTTTTGCCTAAAAACAACTTTTAAAGGTTCACTGATTACCAAATTAGTATTATAATAACCAATGAATTAATTCAACTATGTATAAAATGATGTTGAATGCAAGCCTCATTCTTGTGCAGTAACACAATAGTCTTACTGGTTACAATGGTGGATACATTTGGCTTTCTGCTGGTACTGGCTCATTTTAGTTTATTACTGACATATCTATAGTGGCATTCATGTTTTATCCACCTGAGAGCACTGACAAGTTTACCTTTAAATAGTATCATGTCTAAGAAAGTTCAACCGCAGATTCATGATGTTTTTAACCTGTGTATTTGCAAAGAGGAATCCCATTGTCCTTGTGAATTGAAACTGCTTGCTATTTGATCCTAACTAGCATAGGTAAACGCCTGCCAATCCCCATTGAATGGGCATGAGACTACAGGGCCGTATGCACACACAGAAATTGAAAAGAAAAGTTGAAAAAAAGAAGTCATGAATGTGCAAACGGAAGTCCAAAGAGGCTGGAGCACTGGACTCCAAAAGTAAAAAATAATAACTTTAATAGGAAGTGAACGCCAAATGAGCTGTCATAGTTGGTCAGTCGTGGATATAAAATAACATAAAATATGCATGGGACGCTATTACTCATTCAGTAAATGCTGTGTCAGGACAGAGCAACGGTTGGTAAATGAAGCCCATTGTTATTTAATGCTTTTATTTGCAGTGGCATTTTTTTGTTTGAAAAGACGCAGTGCTGTGAAAGTGTAGACTTGCTTTGTAATCTTAGAAATGTAGCACACCAGCACACTGAAATAAATTGCAATTTATGCAATTATTGCCTCCCTTAATATCCTATTTTTTAGTTGGTGGTATGATCTATATAAAATAATTCATTAAGTAAACTACTTTGATTCAAAGTGCTGAAATATAGTCACTCTATGAGACAATTTGGAGTATAATTCACAGTCTGGGGATGAATTACATGCTGTAAATGCCAATTTTGGAGGAATCATACATCTTTTATATTCTATAGGATGGTTTAGAGCTCGATCCACACCTGGCTTTTCTAGCGACTGTTTATCTAGATTGTCCCCAAATGTGGTTGATCTACATTACTATATTGGCTATAAAGAATTTCTCTTCGGGAGCCAAATGGTAGTCCAGTCACCCTTCCCCATTTAATATTCCCTTTTCCAATTTGTAGATTGCCTTGGACAGCTCTGGCTGCCCACACGTCTCATCCAGAACAGGAAATTATAGTACCCCACCCGCCCGAGGAAAGTGATAAAGAGGACATACGAGTTGAGAATATGGAGTACTAGCTCATTTAGTCAGCAGTGATTTCAAAATTATGCAAAAGATCAATACCCAGTGGCTGCGTTTTCTACTAAGGTGGCTTCTACCTCCAACAGTATCAAAGAATTTATTGTTTTATGTCTCAAGTCATTTCCATTTCCCCACAAAATTTGCAAATGTTTCTCTTTCAAACGTTTTAGTACGGAACATACAGAACAGCACATGTGCTGCCAGAGGGCTTTGGGATGCGTCTCTTCTTTGATTTGTTGTCAATGATACTGCAGGATGACGATAAGATAGAGGTCAGCACTGAAACAGAAATTGCACATGCTGTAAAATCTTTAATGTGGAAAGCGGACAGTCAAGCTAGTGTTAGCATAACATCCCTGCTAAATATAGTGGCTTAAGTCACATAAATGTGTCGTCAACATGATATTTCATGCAAACATCCAAGACAGCCCTGGGCATAGTAAAACCTACCGGTGCTCGTCCTCCAGTAAATAAGGAACCCCTTGTGACTTTCTGTCAGTCTCTTCATCAAACGCATTAATCTATCAGCGGTGCTGCTGTATATTGCTCTGGGTTCCACTCCTGCTTGAACTTTTTTTCTTTACCCGTTTATTTTGTAATAGAAAGGTGTTTGTTTGCACCACCAAAACTTCTAGAATACACTAAAGTGTCTGATAATATACAGAAGGCTACATATTGCCAGGTGATACAAGTCTTCCCCCATCCTTAAAGCAATTAGGCACATTGTCATGACAGCCAAATAAAAAACTAAAAATGTTGAGAAGCTGGTTTTAAGCACTAACCATTAAAACATTTTTGGATGAAATACAAATTGGTGACAGCATCATTGTCCCCTGAAACATTATCCTATAAAGATAACCCCCCACACACTGTAAATACAGTCCAAGTATTGAAGTAAGAGGGTCTTTAGCTTCTGCACTGTGACGTATTTCACAGTGAAACAAAATATTTGTGTGGTGCACAGTTCCAGAACAGACGTTCATCTCCATGTACTGTACTGCCTAAACTGCAGTGAGACAGAGCTGCTTGAAAATAGGTCTCCCTGAAGGAATTGGACCTCAGCCACATTGTTTTGGAAATGAAAACAGATATCCCAGCACATATCTCCAACTATCTCCTGCCATATTGCTCTGTAACTACGATCCACAAACGTTTAAGTGTGATTCTATATGATTTGTGTGAAGTCTAATTTGATTGGGGGCTTTATGTTACGTTTTATAAACACTGAGGAGTCACCAAACATTGGAAACCGTTTTACAGGAAGAGAAAGACTCTGATATTGATTTTTCTTTTTACTTGTATTTGGCATAAGAGATAAATCAACCGTTAACACAAGGTCACAGGATTAAACTATTGAAATGTGTTTTTCCATTTCACGCTCTTTAAACCGTTGGAGACACAAGGTTCTCTGTTTCTCACAGATGGGGGACCTTATTTCTGGACACAGATTTGGTAGTTTGAGCCTTTGTTTTGGGGAGCAGATTGTGTGTTGTTGAGAGTTGCAGATTGTGTCATGCGAGGAGGTGATCAGTGGAGGGATTGACAATTTTCAGAGCACTTGGTGCTGCCGTGGCACTTCACCAGCTGGTGCATATAGAAGTTTTTGGAGGTCTCCATCGCTCACTGTGCCATGCTGTTTCCTCATCCACCGGGGACGGCCTCTAGACCAAGAGAACCAGCTTTCTGACAGGACCGTGGGCAAGTGTTTGTCTGCATGATGGCTGTTGCCTTCAGTGCAAGGAAATATCCTCCCCCACAAAGACATGTAGAAGTGGTTCAAGGTGTGCAGCAGCAGGGGGAGGTCTGTCTTCTGGGAGATGCCATTTGCCTGTCTGAAGAGCCCTTCCAGATGGTGAAGCTGTGAGTGTAACTCAATCACTGTTCCTCCAAGAAGCACCAAGCTAGAAGAGGTGTCTGGCATCGTTTGCAGCCATGGGGGTCGATGAATACCACTCAGCAGCTGGAGGCATAGATATCAGGTTGCATGTATTTGTCCTGTATTTAGCAGTGCTTTGTTAGGGATGTCACATAAAGGTTTATTTCTCTCTTTCTCAGTGTTTCATAGTGAGTATCTGCAGATGCTGAGTCCAAATTCTATATAAATGTCTCCTTAACCAACCCTGTCTCCTGGAAATGACGTGTATTACAACTAAAATGCAAGATCAATTATGTTTTGAAGACAGTATAATGTTACCCAGGTTAAGGTTTTTATTAACATAATGAGAAAATGTTGTTAATTTGGCAAGTGGCAAAAAGTATTTCAACAGCCTTTTCTTTAGTCCCGATCAGATAGAGCATGTTTAAGTAATTGTTTTCAATGAGAGTTAAGCATTTTGTGCCTCACATTTTTATTGGAGCTCCCTGAAGACGTCAAGTTAAAACAAAATCAACTCGGAGAGGAAAAGCGCCTGGAATCACAACCGTATTTCTTCTCATTATGTTGCCTTTGAGGACAGCTGGAGCAATATGACTTTACCAAGCGTACTTACCATGATCTGAACAGAAAACAGCTCGTCTGGGGCCAAATTAGTGTGGTACTTGAGGTTTCGGGTATGTTGTTTTCATGAATTTAAACTGTCCTATTAACTGTTACGTAGCGTATAGATCATGGCTTGTGTTAAGCTAATGTTCAAACTCATTTGGTAGTTGCCTTAAAAAAATTAATAAAAAAGACATCATACTGCAAAAATGGCTCTCTGTGTTGTTACGTGTGTCACACGTTAAAAAAAATGCCTGCCTCAGTCTGATCAGGGTTATCGCCAGCATGAACAGTAAATGAAAGGTCAAATGCAGGTTTAAGCTAACAGCAGCTCTTTAGAGAGGTGGTGTTCCTGAAAAAAGGATAATTAATTAGTTCATTGAACATTTCAATGCTTATGCACATGATAAAATATAGCCCACATGTGCCTATGAGTTCCACGAAAGATATTTTAATACTGTTATTATACTGTGTTACTTAACTGACACAAATGTATCTGTCCCATGTCAAGAGTATAATATATTGTACTCTCTCTACCCCCAGAACAATTGCTTTCTATCAAATGGCATGGGCAAGGAGTGTGTTGCACAACTGTTCATGCTTTGAATTGACGACTGGCTTATGGTTAAAAGCGCACACACATGCACGACAAATTCCTTCATCTGAGGATAATCCGGGAATGCTTTGTTTAGCAATAGTTTTGCAAAGAATTGTTGTGTTTGGATTTCCATGAGCCCACAAATATAGATAATTGAACTATTCCTTTAAGATGGATTTGTGTTTGACATCAGGGGTTAGCAGGACATGGTTTTGGTTTATAGTTTTGCGTTGTATTTCTCCAATTGGTAACAATCCTGCATCACTAGAACATGATCAAGCTGTATCATTGCTCTATTTATATTCATTACAGTGACTGTGGTCATGGTGAGCAGCAGGTTGGCAGTGGAAATGGCTTTGCTAATGTGTGTTACTGAAAGGAAAATATTTTTTTCAACTTGCTTCATAAATTCACTCTCAACAATCTCTACTGGCATCGGGAACATGTAGAGGAAATACTAGCCATCCATCCTGGCCAGTCGCAGCTCTTGCTGTCCCCGTGGTATCTCTTTAGCAGCAGGAACCCTGACATTTGTTCAGGGCACGGCAGCTGCGTAGCTTACAGAGCCTATGTAACTGTTGAACAGTTTATCCACTTTACATGTGTCCTCTTCAAGACATACAGTATTAGCTGTTGCAAATTAGTTGTGATTAATGGAATTTCTAGGAGACAGGGCTGGTTTCATCAATATTGATTTGGGACTCAGCATCTACAAATCTATACTCGAAATTCAATAACTAAGAAAGTGAAGAAAAGCTTAATTTACTTTTCCTGCAAAATGTATTTGTTGTTGCAAATGATTTTGAATGCAGATTCAGTTTCTAGAAGACGTGGATGCTAGAACAGTTGCTTTAAACCTTCAAGCCAAGTTTAAATTCCAATTTCATCTTGTTACTACAACACAATATCATTTAACCACCTCAAACTTCCGCTTGCATGTTATCAACACCAACGATCAAGAACAATGGCAAAGCAGTTTCTCCTAATCCTCTCTCACAAAACTAAATTACGAACTCCTGATCTTGTGTGTGTGTGTGTGTGTGTTGCAGCTTGCTTTACACCAGACTGTACCACTACCTTGTACTGATTTGTATATCCTGTAATTAGTACAGTGGGGGAATTAATTCCCTCTCCGTATTTGGGATTTCTGTATTCATTTAGGACAGGAAATCATGAGTCAGACGAGCACTGAACTAATCAGTTGAGTGAAAAGGGAGGGGTATCTGAAGAAGTAAAAAAGAATCAATGTTGTCCTAGAAAATGAGATTCTTCTGAAAGCTTCAGAGAGTTGGGCTTAACCCAAATCATGAATCACTGGTTAATTAAGCTCAGTGAATGAATTTATTTGCACAAAAATAAATCATTTCCTCTATTGAGATGAAGATGGCTGGATGAAAAAGCAATCTCTTGTATTTCAGTTTGGTTTCCATTTGCATGCAAGGGCCTAAATTGGTATTCATTGCAGATCTATGTGAGAAGCCAAAACAGACTGCAGTTCTGCACTTCTGTCACTGTCTCATTAGTGAGTCATTTTCCATTCCTCTGAAACTGACATCATATAGGCCCAAGCTGAGGGTTATCATTTGCAAATGAGTGGTATGTGCTCTACATTTAAAAAAAAAAAACGCTTTTTAAAGAAGACTTTGAAAATATAAATGATAGTTTATAAGATCTGTTATTAAAAAAATCAAGACTCTTATTGTCTAACAATCGCAGAGCTGTCGGTGGTGAAAATTGAAAGTCAAATGGAATCGTGGATTTGAAGATTCATGACACCCCTAGTCCTGTCCCTCCCTCCCTGCCCCTATCTAATGGTCTAATAGTGGTTAGCTCTTACTGTTCTGTGGCACCCTATTATTACCTTGGGTAAAAACTTATAGCCTAAATGAGACACTCTGCATGACATGTTCCTTTTATTACAATGAGCAATGGCACTGCAGTTTATTTTTGGTTATCCCCTCATACACACCTTCTGCTGAACTCAATCAACACTCAAAAACAGCCATTAATTCACAGCTGAAAATGTTTTCCAACAAATATATTGTAAATATGCTCCTGTTTCAGTAAACACATTCCACTCCCTTTTTATTCACATATCAGATGAATTGAAATTTGTTTTTGTACAAATGATTGTAAATGACCAGTTAGCGCAGACTCACAATGTGCACTGCAGAGGGCATAACGCAAGTGATTTCAGCTCTACTGTAGAAATAAATGGATATGTATAAAATGGTGTGCAACATTCCCAGGCAGCTTTTAAACTAAATGTGCTGTTACACTTAACGAGCACCATCGTTAGCCCCTCACAGCTACATTCTTGTTAGACCATTCAGAGATTTTTACATTAAAGTGCAACAATACCCGTCTGCTCATCAGGTGGTCAGATTCATGAAGCTACCGTTTCTAATCAGCCGCATCCCACAGTGGCTTCTCCAAAGACACTGAAGGCAATTAGTTTAAAAATCATTACTTGACATTTAACTCTGCACTCCCCCCACCGTTTTCCATGAGCCAGTGAATTGCTGACATTTGAAGCAGACTCAGATGGCTGAAGACTGCATCAAGGGCCCAAACCTAGGCGCCAACTCATGCTACACTAGTTACAGGGCTACTAGAGTCCAAACGCAATTAGTGTGCTGAACTGAGGAAGTAAAACTCCAACCATCAAAATAAATGAGACAAAGCACTTACTCTGGAAAGGTGCATGGCCCACGTGTACGGCTCTTTCCTGTAGATTGGGAGTGGGTAGCTGTATCAGGCTGTGTGGTTATGATATGCTGCACCCTCCCAGCGGGGTTTAACCATGCTGACCTGCAAGATTATGGTCCTCTCCTCTCGGGAAGCTGAGCAATTTTGCATTGGTCTCCACCCTCAAAGTTGTCGTCATTTTAAAATGTTTCAACTGATGTACAGTATCTGATGCAGGAGGGAGGGATCATTTCAATGTGTAATGTCTACTAAACATGTTAAACCCACGTTTAACCCAAATATAATAATAATATTAATGCAGTCTAATACAACAGTTCTGCACTAAATCATATCTTCCTGACTGTTACAAGTATTTGTTAAAACTGTTCAAAGGTGTTGATTGAACTTAATAATATTTTTTGAGCCTGTAGTTTGAGATGGTATTGAATTGCATTGCATTATGCTGAAGATGCAGTGTTTCAATTATTTACTCTACACTCATTGATATAAATGGGTTGGAAATAGCTCAGTGAACCTAATAAACTGGCCTCTTTGTGAATAAATACTTAGTCTCAGCTAGTTTTGAATGTGTTGTGTGTTCACAGTCTGCACAGGATTGGAAAATAACTGAGATTGGAGCATATTTTTTGTCTGTGATTTATATTGCGATACGAAAAAATACAGGAATTTTCACCAAAAATGTTCTACGTTTCAAAGTTTTTAAACTAGTGCCTTTTCGGAATTGGGCAAATGCTTGGCTCACGGTATTGCTGCTTGCAGTGCTGCCAGAGCGTGCGCCCATTTGAAGCACATGGGCGATCAGGAAGCATGCCAGTTCAGAGCAGGCAATTGCTTAGCCCTGGGAAGTGTTGCTTGCATAATTTTTGACATTCGCTCATTGTTTGGACTTGCTTCAGTTGTAAAGTTATTATATCCAGCAAAATTGAACTGTAGTCAATGAGCCGTGGCCTGTAAAGTTCCGCTGCGAAAAACATGCTCGAATCAGTCAGTGGATCCCTGAAGCCCCGCCCCTGTGGCTGCACAGAGCACCATCACTTTTTTACCAGTTAGTTTATTGACATTGGACGTGTATGTGTATCTAAACTTCAACATGTCCTTTGGTCTCCATCAAAACATCTTCCAAGTGTGAAGGACCTACCCACATACATGTTAAGATATGAAAAGTATTGAGTTATGTTACTGATCTAAGTCGTTTATGTGTAAGTAATAACTTACAGAAGGCCCAAAAATCCCTTAGAAATATATATTACTCAACTGTATACTACTTATGTGTACTTCTCAAGATCTGTGTAACCCCAAATGCAATGCTCGAAGAAAATAATGCAGTTATTCACAACTGAAATCGATACATGAATCTTAAGAGACATGGTGATGTAATTTGTGAAGTCTAAACTGGCAGTGAAATTGCTAGATCGCGGTTTGATCGATGATCGACGTTCCATGTACTGTATCATTTACTTATCCAAAATGCCAAGGGTAACATGGTCACTAGTATTCTTTCTCTGTCTCTATTTCTCTTACTGTCTTTTGTAACGTAATGATGTCATCATAAGGGTAAAGAAAAAAAGAAGCCTTAGCTTTCTGCCTCAAAAAGAATAAATGTTCGACGTGTTGTGGTTTGTATTTTAAATTGATTTAAACAAGATCATACAAACAGCAATCTCCTGCATCTCCCCGTGGGATGTTTGTTTAATACGTTCAAAAATACATGTATTTGAAACTTCAGTACCTTTTGACTTCATGTAGTTGCTGTTTTTTGAGTTGTTACTCGGTTTAAATTCAAATTTTCAAAACTTCATCCACCTTATATTTTCACCTGATAGTACTTGGTCTAGTATTTTTTGTGCTATTTCAGTACTTTGTTATATATGCACTGTTTGTGGAAAAAACAAACAAACATTGAAATACCAATACTCTCAAGCCTTGTTCCAGTTTTCAGTACATTTACTGTGTGTGTGTGTGTGTGTGTGTGTGTCTGATGTGGGCACACACATTCTTAGTAGTTTGCATTTGGTTACAGGGTATCAAAGTGAATATCTTAGCAGTTTATAAATTATATATGATCATGCATCAAATTTGATTCTCATTCCCTATCATTTCCAGCTAAATTTAGTTACGTAATGCATCTTACTGTAAATACCTTCACAAAGCAAAACAGCGGAACTTCTTTTTCATAGAGATGAAACAAATTGAAAGAACTTTAAGGGGCAAATACCAGGAATTCAAGGATAGATTCAACATCAGAAAAAAATTAAATACCTACAAAAACTCACAGTTCACCTGCTGGATTCGTCTTTTCAACCACCTCTTTGGACCCCGAGCGGCAGCTCTTAATATGCTTATAACTGCCAAAGTTCAGAAGCAGTAACACAACTTTGCTTTAGAGTCTTCAAAAATACTTTGTTTTAGTTCTGATCATTAGGAATTCTGTGATTAATGGAGGTCAGGAGCGAAACTGTGACCTTTCTCCCTGAAGTGTCTGCTTCCAAACTTTGGTTAAGATGAAATAACTCTTTTACAGCTAATTATAAAATATTATGAAATCATCCATTCCCTCCAAAAACTCAGAGGTGACAGTTTTGTTTCCTGAATGTTGTCAGAAAGTAATGACGAATCACTTTCTTATGAATTAATATCAATGTATTTTTTATCTTATTTTTATGAATAAAAAAATATGCATGGTTGAGCTTTTTGTTTTTCATTTTTTTACAGTAGTTTGACAGTAGTTTCTTAGCATTAGTAGCTTCATGCACTCTTCCCCAGTGGATTAAGTGCGTCAGTGGTCAAGGGATACTTCCCAATTCCCTGACTGCAACATGTGATGCTGAAAATCCTTGTTGTGTGTTGTTGTGCAGAAAGAAGAGTTTAATGTGATATATTTGTACATAATTTCCACTTTCACGAAAAAAATGCGCTAATTAATAATTTCTACAAATGATTCGACATTTTAATAATGCCCCAACTGATTAGACAATTATTTTGCAGACAAAATATGAATAAATGTAGATGCATATCATTTAATCTGAGCACTGAAGTGAGTATACAGAATGCATGTTTTTGATAAATGTGCAGGCAATTTTCAAACACTTAATTTTAAGGGGGCAGCTGTTATAATTTAGCAACACTGTATTCTATGTATTCAAATTTGATGTCCCTTTTAATAATATGACATTAACTTTAATAGTGCAAAAACACACTTCCTGTCAGCAATAGGGTGACATCTCTTAACTTTGATGCTTACTTTTTCATAAATATAAAATTTATTCTGGAAACAGGTGAAGTGAACAAAACCCCCGCCTTATCCCTCTCTGACCTTTTCTTACACACTCAAAGACCCATAATCTTTGTATTTGTCCACTTTTGAAGTCAGTTTTCAAGCTAAAACTTTATTCCACAACTTTGATTAAAATGCCTGCTTGGTGGATGGTGTCTTGATGTAAAAAATAATTGAGTTATTTATTAAAAGGGGCTCAATATGGAATTCAGAGCATAATGTTTTTCCTCCTAACAACTCTCAACATGGAGACTGCTGAGCTGGCACCTAGCAGTGACTGATGCTAACAATGACAACAGTCCTGACAAAGCTAACTTCCGTGGCGACGCCGTGGCTCGGGACGGCATTATCGGCAGAAAAGTTGTGATGACAACACACGTTTAGTTTTTCCTGACAAGTATATCCCTAAAAATACCAAAATAAGAATCAAAGTATATGTACAATTGTTTAAAAAAGGAGATGACTTCTGGTGACTAGTAGTTCTCTTGAATACCTTGAATCGCTTTGGATAAAAGCGTCTGCGAAATGACTGTAATGTAATGTACAATTTGTGCAAACATTACAAAATAACTGCAGGCACTTGCAAGACAATATGAACATTTTGCAAATGTGTTAATTATAACTTTTTCCTGATTATGTTGATGAAAAGTCTACAACAGTTCTAGTATCTCTGTGCTTCATGCTTAAGTCAGAGGTGTGACAACTTCTCGATTCCCAGATGCATCGCGACGTGAACGATTCTGTGTCGATGCAGGGACAGAACATGGTCGGGACTTTGGTTTCAATTCAGCTCGGTGCAAAGCTTTACTGCGTTTCGCTGTCATTTACTGTACTGTCTATTGGGCTTGATCTCTGATCTCTGTGTTTCACTGAGGGCGGAGCTTACACACAATCTCTTAGTGTGCTAGCTGAGGGACTGCACTGGGCAGTCCGCTAGCTTGTTGCTCTCCCTACCAATATTAGCTGCTCTGTTGTCAGCAATGTTTGGCTGAAAAAAAGTGACTTCAGGCTGAAATTCAGATAAATATTGCAATACTTTTATCAGTGGGCCATAGGCTCTATTATCTTACCTCCTTCAGCGATAGTGACTCAGCGGACATTTAAAAAATGAGATTGCCACTTTAAGGATTGCCGCATTAACATTTGCTAGTCAGCATGAAACACAAGAGGCAAAAAACTAATCTGGGTGGCATTACATTTCCCCCAAAAAATATTTGCAGATTGATTAGTCATATAAATGTATTGTTTGGAGACAGGGTTGCTATCTTTCTGTGTCATAGTATGACATGTTTTGTAACACCCAGGCTTTTGTGTCACTGCAGAGTGAAGGCTAATTACAAACTATCCTCTGTTTCTTTGATTTTACAGGGAGCATCGATTGTCTGATCTGTAAAGTATGCTGTGAGCCAGGAGATAGCGGTGCATTGTGTCCTATAATTAGTGGTTCTTTTGCATGTTAAAGTGAATAGAGATCCCAGTTGGCCAGAAGACAGCCAATTAACTTTCTCCTCTTCTTTCTGTTGAGGCATACTCTGCTTCTGATGGAATAATTTACTCCTTCTTTCTCTGGATATAAAGACAAGTATGTCAACGCTATCATTTACAATGCTACATTTCAGTCATGTCAAACTACAGACAAAAACAAGCTTTCTATTTAATTTTCTGAGGAGCAGGTAATCAAAGTTGATAAAGAGATATTTGTTTATCTGCTTGAATACGCAGTATTAAAGAAAGTCAATCAATCAGTCAACTAAGAATTAAAGGCTTTACATTCATATATTACATGTGGTATGTGTATAAGACCAAAGGATGGCAGTGAAAGAAAAGAAAAGTGATTAAGAAACCATGGCTTCAAGCATCCAATTAGAGCAGTGCAATTAATGTCATTAAGCGGCAACATAGTCTGTGCCAATGCTTTTTGAAGGGATGTTCAATTAACTGCTTCCGGGAATCCACAAGGCAACAGTAAATGGAACACAAATGATGCCTCTTGTGGCCAATAAGCATTGGATATGTCAGTGTGATGCATCAGTTTGCACAGATGACTCATGAACAAAGGGACTATGTAGATCTCCCCACTGTTGCTCCCTGGTTTTATGAAAATCAGTGGTAATCCCACAGAATTGTACATGATCAAACAAATAGGACAACTGAGTCATTAAATCTGTACTTTCATCCATTAAAAGCCTCATCAATGACCTTCTCCAACAACCGACTAAGCTTCATGAACGGCTAGCTGCTTTGGAGCCACCCAGCCTCGATCTCGGTTCACGGGAAGTCTCTTGGGCATTATCATATTAGGAAAGAAGAAAATGGTTTCTCTCCCTCTCTTCAACCCAGACACCGATGAGGATACTCTGCCACTCTGGAGCTCTTTTGCACCGCTAGCCAAGTTGACAATAGCCAACAGATGACGTCACAGTCACTACAGCCCCTACTTATTTCAATACAATATTTCAGTCTACAGTGGTGGCTAGTGGTGCAACGGATCATAAAACTCATAGCTCGGATCGTATCATGGATCAGAGTCACAGATTGGATCAAAAAACGGATCAGCACAAAAGAAAAAAGGAAGAAAATATAACTTTTAGAGATCCCTGATCATGTATGTTTTTTTTGCCGCTGTTACTTATTGCAGATTATTAATGATCCATATTGGCAGATACAGATCCCTTTGTTGTTTGATTATAGCAGCTGGTCCACAAGGCTCCAGACTTTTTTTGCCACCGTCCCAAACATCATTTCAACCACTCTGAAGCCTGTAAACCATCAAAGATTCCTAATGTTATCCTTTTACCTTGGTTGTCATTTATAGTGATTTTCTCTCTAATATCTATTTATGTTGCTGTGACATCTCCTTCAAACAACTGGATTTATTCAAGTTTCTCACTAACACTACATTTTACGAGATCACGTGTGAACACATCATGATAATGTTATAATTGACCCTCGCCCAATACAAATTTTCACTGAACAGAGCCTGAACGCATCATAATGTAACTGAACAAAACCTTCGTTCTTTGTTCGTTAGCCACTTTACCAGCTCTCCTTCAGTCATTTTCAACCCAGATTGGTTGTTTACAATGTAACATTATCAGAGATCGGCGACTACAAGCTACAATTTGGATTTTCTATTCTTATCAGAGACATGGCTTAGGTCTGGTGAAATCAGTCCTTTCTCTGAGCTTTGTCTCCCCAACTTTGACTTTTAACTCCCCCAAACTCACTGGTCGTGGCATCGGCCTCGCTGTGGCTATTAAAAAGCATGTATCAAATGCCACACATGAACAAGGCCACACTCTTGATTTATTGTTTTTACTTATTTGTTAACTCCCTCAACTTGAAAGATTTTGTCTCTGGTCACAAAACTGTCATTTTCGATATTACTTCTCTAGTAGCTGCTCCTCCCCCAAAATGTACAGTTCACTCTTGCGTCCTTAATGAAAGATCTGCAGACACATTTTCCTCTGTTTTCTCTGCCCAGTGTGGCAGCTTAACTAACTTTCATGATGTTAATGACCTGGTTGATCAATTTAATGTTACATGTCCATCAGTCTTAGATTGCATTGCTCCCATTAAGGCAAGGTCAACGCGCCAGCTAAATTCATCTCCTTGAATAAGTGATGATACTCGCCAACTAAAACGAGGATGAACAAGAGCAGAACGAAGAAGAGATACTTAAATATTTTACAAACGTCCTATTGCGGCAACAAAAACACAAGTCTAGAGTTTTGATCAACAACATTGATTGACTTGTAAACCCTCGTCATGACCTGCTGGGTTCCACAAAGGTCCATCTTTGGACCTAGCCTCTATATGCTTACTTTTTCTGCCCAAATGACTATGGACCTGTTGGATCTCTGTGTAATTGCATTGAACAAATCAATGACTGAATGAACCAAAACCCAACTGAATGGAGATTAGATCGAGATAATTGTCTTTGGAGAACAGGAATATCAGCTATCCACTTAACAAAGGTGACGATGTTGTAACCCTAGTTCTATGAGCAGATATTGAGCCCTCTATTGGACTCTCTGGTAGAGGGGGAAGGCTGTGTGATTAAGACCTAATTACTGTACATTCAGTGAGCCTGCCAAAATACAAAATGAAACTCTGGCCTGGTTATTTATGCTCAGCCTAAGTTAGTTTCCTCAGTGAAGAAGTACTACTATGAATTCTCTTGGTTTATGCCTTTGAAAAAGAACAGAGGGGCTAAAATGCAGAGCAATCAATAGTATCACTCGGTCGGTCATCAAAATTGACAAACGTGCCTTACCAGAGCACTTTCATTTTGTGTTTGTGGCAAGAATATTTTATGGTTTTGGTAGTGGTAAGTGCTGTATTTGTCACTTCAACTGGATAGTTGAGATGTTTTCATAGGGACAAAGCCCGCATGCAGTGCTTTTCTTCACTTCACTGAAGTGCTTCATCCCTACATTTCCACCATTTCCCATTTTCTCTACAACCATCTGCCAGCAATTTTCATCCACAAAGGGAAGTCTAGTGGACAAAAGGCCTGGCATTATCTGCAACTCGTGTTTTATCTGTCTCAGAGATATCTGTCAGTAGGAACGTCCCGCGATACCCGGGTCGAAACGGGAACCGATAAGACGGTAGTAAAAACCCTTAGTATCGATAAGGTCCGGAGTTAACGGTTCTGCTATCGGTACTTCAGAAGTTACGGAGTGAGATCTCCACGCAAGAAAAGCACCGTTACAAACCTCCACGGCGGAGTCGTGCTTTACTCTGACACACACACCGACTCCGGCTCAGTACAGCGTGAGACACACAACATGGCAGAGAGAACAAAAGATCCAAAGTGTGGCTGGATTTTACTCCAGTATGCTAAGAACTGTCGTCTCAAATGCAATAAAATGCGCCCCTGCTCAGTCATTGAGAATCAGAGCTTTCGCACTATGGACCCGAGATCCAACATTCATCTCAACATTTTTACCGACACAGCTATACTTTACAACCAAACCAAAGCTAAAGTCATGGAATCACTAAGGAAAGCGGGAAGGATAGCATCAACATGCTATGCGGGACATCCGTTGCCACAGAATATTGTGTCACTGTACCCGCGCACTTTATCACTCTATGTTTAGTTTTACCACATGTTCCAGAAAATGTTATTTTTGTACAAGAGCTGAATGCTCATTACCTATAACAGGGGGATTTGTTTGAAGAGAAGTCTATATTATTTATTTTTGAATAAGGGCAGCGTGTTATGTCAAATCACTCAGAACATGCTGAAGTCTGTGTTTTTAGGATGCTGCTGCAGGTTCTCTTTGCAATGATTAGAAATGTAACCCTCCAGTTGTCACAGCTCTTCTATTTGTTACTAATATTGAATTAATGAATTAATAATGAAAGTAAATTCAACTGTTTTTTAATTATGAATCATTAAAAGTATGCAGTGTTTTAAAAATAGTAAATAGTCACAGTGAGAAAACAGTTATTTTACTCTTTTGTTGTCACTAATGAAAAGCTCTACAGCATATGACTGTAATAAAATGCAATATGTGTCATTTCTATTGACTCCCACGCAATGTTTTACAGCAGACGAATCTTTGGAAACAGCCACGTCAGCTATCAGCTGCAGCAGCAATGAATGAAGTCCAAAAATAATTTCCTCACTCAAAATTCCTTCCGTGCTGCTCTGACATATTCCCTTTGATCCGTAGGACACTTTTTCTGAGTGTAGTTTACTGAGGAGGGATCCCTGTGTCAGGATGGGCAATAGATCTTTGATTCAACCTTTTTTTTCCACCACAAGAGCGGTTGACATGCCTTTGCTATTCAGTGTTTGCATAGGTGTAAATTTCCCCTAATTTATGTTTTCTTTCTTATAATGTTATCAGCTAGCTAGCCTAAAGTTAGCTAATTACCTTTGGATTTGGGGTTATGTTTCTGTAGTATACTGTATGTTAACTGACAAGCAGAACCTCAAATTAGCATCATTTTAACATGCAAAAGTATTTACTTTTAGAATAACATCTTATTATAAAATCGAATTTGCTTAGTCTAAAGCTCATTGTCAAAGTCAACCATCATGTAGGGTACAACTTGCTCCTGCCGTTTAAAGTTTCTATGAAGAACTATCATTTTGTGTTAATTTTATGGCAGTTCCAGGGTCCTAGAAAATCTCGTATTATACTGCATCAGGGTCCGACAGTTTGCCCCATGCAGTCCTGATTTTGGTTCTTCCATGCCTCCAGCGAGCCCAGCAATATGGCCTGGCCCTTCAGCAGCGTGGTGTCACTGTTGGCTCCCAGCAGGGACCGGTGGAGCAGCAAGGCGCAGCTCTGCTCTTGGCTGGAGGAAGAGCTGCTGCCTGGCACTGAACTCTCTACCCCCCGCCTGAGCTCTGACTGCAGGTCGATGGTTGCTGCAAAGCTGGATCTGGGTCTGTCCATAGCTGGTTGGTTGCTGCCCTGTTGGAGTCTGAGTTTCTGGTGAACCTGCATGAATAAACGTATAGAAAAAGCCAATCTTCTCTATGATAGTCTGGTTTATTTATGTGGAGAGGCATCAGTATTACATTATGACAGTTTCACAACCAGATAAAAATTCCTCACGGTGACTTTAAACATCACTATGGGATAGATTTTTTTCAAGTCATGATTGAACTAAGTGAGCACTGTTATTTATATGTTGCTATGAGTAACCGGTTTGATGATGATTAGTGTTGTTGTTGTTCTTGTATGATGTTGTTACTGCTGCTAATGTTCACATTATTATTAAAGTGACCCCATTTATCACTTCAACAAAGACGCTATATGGATGGTTTCTTAAACCACATCTGACTCTCAGTCTTGATCTTGGGATGCCAAAAATATCATTTGAATATTCGTTTAAAAAATATATGGGTTCGAACAAGCATATTAATTTTAGCACGACGTCCACGACACTGTTTACTCACTGGCTGTTAGACAAGCAGCACAGGTTGTAGCTATTGGTTCAATTTTGAGGTTTAGCGGAGTATTAATTTAATAAAAGTACATGTGATACAAAAACGTCCTTTAATCCTGAAGCCAAGTGTGAGTACATTTCTCTGGTGTATCAGTGAAGTGTATAACTACACTGCAGATTAGATCCAGTAACGTTTTTCTTTTTTTTCCCTGCGTCAGCAAAGACCAAGTGGAGTAGCGCTGTGCATTACACACAAACACACACACCCTCATCTCAAACAAACAAAGTGGCTCTGACTCACACGCATTGCATGGGTACAGCATAATCTTGTAATTGACATTGAAACAATTTGTGTTATTCTCTGTTTTAGTATTTGTTCAATATCATTTGCTTGAACTTTTTTTCTCGTAAATGGTGTGTGTGATGTAAGGTGGACCCAGAGGTGAAATCAAATCTCAGGTTTGTACTATTAATACCAAATGTTAACTCATTTGAATAAGCTATGCAATACAACCTTGACTCTGCCCTTAGAGGGAGCATCTCTGTTCAATCTGTGTGCCTCTTTTAAGGTCAGGCACGTGAAATGTAACCATCATCTCGCATTGTAATTATAGTGTTGTACTTCTAAGCCATAATGTACTCTGATGTTTGTGATGATGCCTACTGGAGCACATCCTGACTCTCTGTTTACCTCACTGTTTAGCCTCTCAAAGTGACAAATGATTGAGTTCAGCCCTTGTTGGGTCCTTGGTGACTAATAACTTACACTTACTGCAGCAACCTGCCTACACCCATCTGTGTGTTTCTGTGGTTCTCTCCATCTCTCACACACATACACACAGACATATTTACTCGATTACACACACTACACTGCTGCATCTCCCTTGTTAATAGTTTGCAAGTCTCATAAGCCTTTTCCTCATCAACTACTTTACTCCATTTATTTACTGTTTTCCTGTCATGGTCTGACAGCCACAAGCCATTATGAGCACCTTGTTATCTTGTTCTATAGTTAAGTTTATGAGAAAAAATATGATAAGATTAAGACCGTACATAATAGCGGTATATCATTTAGGGCAGTTCTACATTTTTTTAAATGTACGATTTTTATGTCTATAGTTTTACAGTTATGGTTTACGACTTACATTTGTAGTTGAATTCTGAATTAAAGGGTTGGTTCACCCAAATTTAAGACAAAGTAATCTAATTGTTGATCAATCTGTGTTTTTTTTGAGTATTTGATTAATCATTTGGTCTGATATCCTATCAGTTTTACAGAGTCCAAGGTGACGTGGTCAACTGTCTTGTTTTGTGAGACCAAGAGTCCAAAACTAAATCAGTTTACATTAATGTTAAACAGCAAAAAGCAGCAAATCCTCACATTTGAGAAGCTGCACCCAAT